>NC_090439.1:243883634-244185055 GCF_031143425.1 Pleurodeles waltl | reverse complement strand
AGGCGTGAACTTGATGAGCCTCTCAGCCTAGAGAAGGTCGAGGCGGCTATCGCTGAGCTGGCAACGGGTAAGACGCCCGGCCCAGACGGTTTCCCAGCCGAGTTTTACACGAGGTTCTGGGACATTTTGGCCCCCCACCTCCTAGCAATGTGCGAGGAAGCTGAAAACACAGGGGGCTTCCCCCCAGGCTTATATCATGTCACTATAGTGGTGATCCCAAAGACTAGGCCCCCCTTGCTGGATTGTTCAGCATACAGCTACATATCACTCCTCAATACAGAGCTCAAGATTTTCTCTACGGTACTGGCCCTGAGACTGAAGAGGGAACTGCCCGCGTTGGTTCACCTTGACCAGTGCGGTTTTATGCCTGCTAGAAGCTAGAAGCACCCGGCACTGTATTAGGCACTTGCACGTGGCTCTGGCTCACAGGGCCCTTCTCATCTCTCCTCTGGAGCTTCTGTTGGTGGACTTTGAAAAGGCATTCGACACAGTAGACTGGTCGCACCTACGATGCGTCCTCACGAAGGCTGGGCTCGGGCCGCGGTTCCATGCATTGGTGGGCCTCCTTCACTCCAATCCGTCAGCCCGGGTGCAGGTCAACAGGGTGGTCTCAGATCAGTTCCCCATGTCACCTCTCCCCGCTCCTATTCGGCCTGGCGATGGAGTTGCTGGCAAAGCTAATTCGGGAGGATCCCCTGGTTGAGGGATGGTCGTGGCCCACCGGGAGAGAGGACCGTATCGCGTTATACGTGGATGATGTTCTCCTCTATCTGGCTAACCCGGCCAGCAATGAACCCAGAGTGCTGCAGTTACTGGGACTCTTTGCAGAGGCGTCAGGTCTAATGGTTAACCCTAGTAAATCTCTATTGATCCCGCTCAGTCACTCTAGGGACTGTTATGACTGGCAGCATAACATTCCCATTAGGCAAAACAGCTTCCGGTACCTGGTAATACAAATAGCGCTGTTGCCGGAGTTGGCATGGGCTTTGAATGTTAAGCCCCTAACCAAGCGGGTCAAGGAAGACCTCCAGAGATGGGGATCTCTTCCACTGAATGCCCTCGGCCGGATAGCACTATATAAGATGATGGTACTCCCCCGGTTCCTTTACCTGCTTCAGAATTTCCCCTATCAAGTCCCCAGACAGTGGTTCGCCGATATGGAGGCTGTGGCACGACAGTTTATGTGGCTTGGCTCCCGCCCGCGCCAGGCGCTTCGGGTCTGTCAACGGGACGTCTACGAGGGTGGTCTGGGGATGTCCAATCTTTACCCTTATCCCCTGGCGATGCATTTGCTGGTGATTAACGTCTGGCTGGGGGGAGAGGGGTCGGACCCCGCCTATCAACTGGAGCTCCTGACCATTGGCTTCCCAGACTTGTTTGGGATGCTATACGGTGACCCTGTGCTGCGTAAGATTCCTGAAGTGACAAGGGTGGTGCTTACAGGGTGGAAGGTGGCGCAGCGAGTGTTGGGGTGGTGGCGCCGGCTTACCCAACAGACCCCTTTGTGGCAGGGTTCATGGTTGAGGGAGGTCTCTACACTCCGGGGGTTCCATAAGTGGGATCTTATTGGGATATTGTCGCTCGGTGACATCTGTGTGGGTACACATATGCGGTCCTTCCAGGAACTTCAACAGCACTTCTTGATCAACCAGAGTCAGTTCCATAAGTACTTACAACTCCGTCATGCCTTACAGGTGCACCTTCAGGCAGGGATGGTTCTCCCAGAGTTCAGCCCTGTGGAAACCAAGACACTTATGGGACATCTACGCAAAGGGGGGAATCGCGTATATACCGCATGTTGACTACGAATGCATCGCAGCCACTTGATAAGCTTTGTGCACGATTGGAGCAATGGGTGGGCCCAATGACGGAGGAGGACTGGAGAGACGCCTTGATGGCCCCAAGACTGTTGACTATGACTTCCTGTCTTAGATTGGTGCAGACTTATTTTCTTCACGCAGCGTATCTCTCCCCCAAAAGGCTGCACATGGCCGTCCTTAGGCCGCAAGCGGAGTGCCCACGATGTGCGAGCCCGACAGCCGATTTATTTCATATGGTGTGGGCGTGCCCTGATATTGCTGCCTACTGCCGCGCAGTGTTGGCGGAGGTGTCCAGGGTCTTGCAGGTGGAGATAGAGCCCACTCCTCTGCCAATACTGCTGGGGGGTCTTGAGGGAGTGGGCTTCAGCAGGGTGGAGCGAGCCTTTGTAGGAATGGCTTGTTTGGTGGCCAAAAGGGACATCGCTTCAGGCTGGAAAGCGGAGTCGGCCCCCACGCTGGCGATGTGGCGCTGCAGGGTGGACTGGTGCGCCTCCCAGGAAAAACTTGTTTATGAAGCAAGGGGCTGTCCTGCCAAGTATGAACAGGTGTGGGGGAAATGGATGGGATCCTGGGGGGATGACGCTGGGTGTGACCTCTCGGTGTGAGCTGGGGGAAGTGCACCCAGGACTTTATGGTGGTTATTAGTCCTGTGATTATGACATATCGGTGTAGTGCTCAATCAGAGGAGGAAAAGTGTGACCAGTGGTGTTGTGCTGTGTTGTTTCTTTGTTCTGCAATAAAATCAATAAAGCTGTTTTATAAAAAAAAAAAGGGGTGCCAAATAGGTAAAGGATCCAGTTCATACCAAGTGACACGCCAAGGCGATGGTGACTAGGAAGAACAATTTCAAGAAAATATGCTTTAAATCCACAACATCTAGTGGTTCAAAAGGAGTGGATTGAAGAGCTGGGAGAACTAAAGGCAGATCCCATGCAGGAACCACAGAATTAACCTGTGGTTTCAACAAGGAAAACCCCTTCAGAGACAGCATTTCCGGCATATTGAACGGGAAACGAAGGGCCATAACAGCAGCCCACTGAAGTTTTAAAGTAGCTACCGCCAGCCCCTTCTGAAACCCATCCTGCAGAAATTGAAAAACTTCTAAAGCAGGACAAGAGATTGGATCCAAAGAGCGAACTGAACAAAAGAAGACCAATGATGAGCATAAGCCTTCCTAGTAGACCCTTTACGAGACTGCTGAACGGATCCACCACGGGGGAGGAGAGGCCGTACAACTTCAAACCCCTTCTCCCAAGAGCCAAAACTGTCAGACGCATCAGTTGACAAGTGGCAGGTAGACAAGGATGGCATGGCAGAACCCACTCTGGCAACGTCAACATTATCCGCAACAGAGGAACCCACCCCATCCAAGGCCAAAACGGGGCCACGAAAATGAGGGACACCTTCTCTCTCCGAAGCCTGGCCAGGAGTTTGAGCAGAAGAGGGAACAGAGGGAACAGAGGGAACTCATACAGGAGAACAGTAGGCCAGGGAAGGGATGGAGCATCCACCCCCCACACTCTAGTGCTGGGGACCTGGAGAAAAAGGTGGGAAGGAGAACATTTTTTGAAGAAGCGACTAGGTCCACCAGAGGAGTGCCAAACCAGTGACACAGTTGAGCAAAAATAGCTGGATCCAGACAGAATTTGAGGGAAGAAGGAAAAGTCCTGCTGAGTTTGTCGGCTAGAAGATTGTCCTTCCCACAAATATAGGTGGCGGACAGGAAGAGATGGTGAGACTCCGCCCAACATCCCATCTGAAAAGCCAAGGGAAGGGAGCGGGATCCCAGGCCTGACTGTTGATGTACAATTTGGCCACCATGTTGTGTGTCCGGACGATCACCATGTGACCTCGGAGTAAGGGGGAAAAATGCACCAGCGCCAGAAAAATTGCCCTCAGCTCCTTCGAATTCGAAGAAAGCCTTCTCTCCTGAGGAGACCAAATCCCCTGTACTGTTAGAGAGTCCAAAGTGGCCCCCCAACCCAGACCACTTGCATCGGTAGTAATCACCCTCAGAGCAGGGAGAGCGAGAGGAACAGACTGTGTCAAGCTGCAGAGATCAAGCCACCACTGCACCAAGTGCCAAATGCGGAGGGACAGTGGAAACAGAGAGTCTAATGACTGCCGATGTGGGGTACAATTAGAGAGCAGATGCCAGACCAGAGGACCCAGGATTAGATGAGCCCAGGGGACAACAAAGATGCAGAACTAAGCAGAATTCAAAGACAACATACCATGTGACTTTTAACTTGCAACCATTCTCAAGCCATCAAAGCACTCTTCCGACCCAGAGACAAAAGCAAATTGTGCAACACCAGTGCACGGTCCCAAGGAAGACTGACTGCCCACATCCATCTGGAAATGAGCCCCGATAAACTGAAGATCCTGTTTCGGGGTCAAATGAGATTTCTCCCAATTCAACAGGAGGCCAAAGAGCACCAGGGTGTTGCACACCAGAACAATCTGAAAAAGGAGCACAGACAGAAGAGGATTTTGGATGAGCCAGTCGTCCAGATAGGGATGATCATCACCCCCAGTCTGTGAAGATGAGTCACCAGAGGGGCGATGACCTTGGTGAACATCCTCAGTGAGGTAGCCATCCCGAAGGTAAGGACCCTGAACTGCCAATGGATGCCATTCACACAGAAGCGGAGGAACTGTTGATGGAAACAAGCAATGGGAACAAAAGTCAAAGGAGGGTAGCCACTCACCTGGATGAACCAGAGGAATAATGCACTACAAAGTGTCCATTTTGAATCCATGCTTCTTGAGGAACTGATTCAGTAGTTGGAGATTGAACATGAGCCGAAACGTTCCCCCCCCCCCGGCTTGAGAACCAAAAGGCCGTGAAGTAAAACCCCTTCCCTTCTCGCCCCTCTGGGACAGGGACCACATCACGCTTTGTGACAATATCCACAATTTCTTGCAACAGAACAGACAGGTCGAAAGTGCCTGTAAGGGACTCCATAGTACCCGAAGGGGGAGGAAGGCTTTTGAAGTCCAGAGAATAATCTTCAGAGATTATACGTAAAAACCAAGCGTCCACAATATGACTTTCCCAGGTAGGAAGAAAAGCAGCCAGACAACCTCCTACCGGCAGGGCGGGATTGATTCCCAGGTTTGGGGTGGGGGAGAGGAGGAGGCTTGGAGAAAGGACGAGTAGGAAAAGAGGAAGACCAATTAGGCTTGGAGATGAAACATTCAGAAAAACCTTGGGAACACCTCTGTGAAGGAGCCTTCCTTGATGGTTCAAGCCTGGATCGAGATCAAAATAATTGTGTATGTTTCTGGTTCTTAAAGGCTTTATGGAGCATAGGTTCTAAATCATCACCGTAAAGGCGACTGCCAGTAAAGGGCATATCTAATAACCCTGACTTCTGGACGCATCCACCTTCCTATCACGTAGATACACATGATGGTGGGATTAAACAGAAGAAGCCATGGCAGAAGTAGAAGCCTTCAAAACATCACAAGACACATCCGCTAGAAATTTTGCCTGAGTCGCCATCTGCAAGAACAAGGAAGCACAGTCAAAGCCCTCCTGTAAGGCCAGAGTAAGAGAATGAAAGAGTTTAACCAAAGATTGAGAGGCGTACACCGCATAAATAGCAGCCCGAAGTGTCAGGATCAGGTCGGAAAAGGACTTCTTCAAGGAGGCCTCCACTCTATTGTCCTCAAAATCGGAAATAGGAACTTCCTCTGAAAAAATGGACGGATGACCAGCTGAATGAGAAAGAAGCGGATCAATCTTCAAGGAGGAGGGAAATTCAATATCACCCTTAGCCAGAGGATAAAGGTGGGTCTAAAGCTGATGGAGGTCCGCCTTCTCCTGATCCCACAAAAGAAGATCCAACACCTCCTTGTTAACAGGTAAAGCAGTAAGAGGACGGGAATGAAATTGTTGGAAAAGACCAGAACTAGGTCCAGGAGCGTCACCCTCCACAGAAATACTCAAGTTGTAATCCAAATGGCGAAACAGAGACAAAAAATCCACTTTTTAAAGAAATTTGGAGCAAGGCATTGCCTCTGCCACAGTTGAGTCAGTATCCTCATCACAGTCTGGAGAAGGTTAAGAAAAGCAAGAGGAAGGCGAAGATACCAGAAAGCAGGAGACAGAAGAGGTTTTTGAGGAGGGAAAGTAACACATACCCCCAGAGTCCTTAGACCTCGAAAAGGCATCAGAGAGAGAGGACAAAAGCAGTTGATGTTGATCTTCTGAAAGACCCAGGTTATAGGAAGTGCTAGGTACAGCCTACTCAGACCGAGAACGCTTTCGCCCTTCCTGGACGTCACTGGAGAAATGGTGGCACATAGCAGACTTCTATTTGTGAGCCATGATGAAACAGACAGAAGAAGAAAGCACACAATCAAATATATAAGGACAAGAAGGACCCCAGAAAGAGCAGACCAAATACTGCACAAAAATCCTGAAAAAGAAAGCAGGCAAAAAGAGGAAGGTATAAACAACAAGCACCTAGTAGTCCCCAGGATGAGTTTTATTCATAATGTTTTATTTTTAGTTTTTAGTTTTTTAACAGCAATGTAAAATCAATAACCAGTTGAGTCAAGAGAACAGCAACAAGGCAAATGTTACCATCTGACGGAAAAAGAAAAACCAGGGGCACTGGGAAACCAGTGCACACAAACCCAGACTGGACGACCTTCTACCGCACTAGGGCGCACAAGCAACTCGGCCCAGCACGCCAAAAGAGACGCATGCTAGCTTTCAAGGAAGGGTAGTGAACCCCAAGCACTGAACCTTGCGGTGCTGGAAATGCCAGAAGCAAGGCAGTGTGGATGCAAACAAGGCACTGGCAACACTGACACCGTCCCCGACATGGCCCTCGGGGTTGAAGTCAGTAGTGGGGAAACCTCCCACATAAAGCCTGCAGGGAAGCAGATGGTGGGCGCACAGGAACAGACCGTGCCCACTTGAACGTGGGGAGGGAGATCCTACGGCCAATGCAAAACACTGTGCACAAGTCCAGCAAGCATGTGGTGCAAAGCACATCCCAAAACATGGCAGGAAGCAGGACCGAAGGCAGCACAGATAAGCACAGTAGACCACAAGCACCTCAAGGTCTGCTTCCCAAAAACCCTAGCAAAGCGACTAGCACCATGCAAAACAGGACAAACACATTCAGGGGAATGAAACAACAACCCCAAGAGTCCCAGCCACCCAGGGCTTACCTGACTAGAACAGCTCAGCACCTGAGCAGACAGAAAAAAACAGGTTGTTTTCTGGGCTCCTTGCCCTTATATTGGTAAAGGGTACTTGGAGGATAGAAGGGGGGAAGGGAGGGGAGGAGTTGAGTGGAACTTTTTGATTGGATCTGGCTACGACACGTAAGCCTGGGTAGAGGTGAAACACCTCAATGAAGTAAGCATCCTGTTAGACCTGGCAGCTTTTTGGCATGCCTCCCCTGTCTTTTTGCCTTCTGACCTCCTATTTTTATGGTATACTGGACTCTGTTTTGTTGGTATATTGTCTCTGTGCACTTTACCACTGCTATCCAGTGCTAAAGTGCAAGTGCTCCCTATGTAAATAGTATTAGTTTTTAGGTTATCCATGATTGCCATATTTGGTTTACTGGCAAGTCCCTAGTATAGTGCACCAGGGGTGCCTAGGGCCTGTAAATCAAATGCTACTGGTGGGCCTGCAGCACTGATTGTGCCACCCACATGAGTAGCCCTGTGAACTTCTCAGGCTTGTACTGCAGTGTCTGTGTGTGCAGGTTTAAACTGCTTATTTGAACTGGCAAGTGTACCCACTTGCCAGGCCCAAACCTTCCCTTTTACTACATGTAAACCACCCCTAAGGTAAGCCCTGGGTAACCCCTTGGGCAGGGTGCAGTGTATTTAGAAAGAAGAACATGTACTGGTTTGTTTTATATGTCCTAACCATGAAATACTGCCAAATTAGTTTTTTCACTGTTGCCAGGCCTATCTCTCTCATGCGTTAACATGGGGGCTGCCTTTGACTATCGTTTAAGTGCAGTTTCCCTTTGGGAGAAGATTGAGATTTGGAGTTTGGGGTCTCGGAACTCACAATTTAAAAATACATCTTTTGGTAAAGTTGATTTTTAAATTGTCTGTTTGAAAATTCCACTTTTAGAAAGTGGGCATTTTCTTGCCTAAACTATTCTGTGCCTCTGCCTGCTTGTGTATTCCACATCTGGGTCAGACTGACAGTTGGGCTGTTGTGAATTCCCTCTAGACAGTGACACAAAGGGAGCTTGGATTTAGCCTACATATCCTGATGAGCCATCTGAGCTAGAGTGGAGGGAGGAGTGTTCACTTACAACTGAAAGGACTGTGCCTGCCCTCAAACAGTGCAGTCTCCAGCCCCCTTGGTGTGTGTGTAAGCCCTGGCCTGGACAAGGCAAGATCTTGTCAACAACAGAGACGTTCCTTTGAAGTTGCACAACTTCAAAGGCAGAAAGGGGCGTAAGCAGTGGACCCAAAACCCCAAACATTTAGAATCTTTCTGGATCAAGAGGAACCTCTGCTAAGGAGAAGAGCTGAAGAGCTGGAGAAGGAGTACTGCCCCTTTGCTGTGTTGTTTTGCTGGGTTGGCCTGCAGTTGCTGCTTCTGCATTAAAAGAGAGCAAAGGGTGAACCTTGCTGTGTATCCTGCTTGAGAGAGTTCTCCAAGCGCTTGGAGTAGAGCTTGCCTCCTGTTGGAAGTCTCAGGGACACCAAAGCCTTCAGTTTCATCTGCCTACAGCACTGGGAACTGTGTGTTTTGTGCTGTTCAGGAAGAAAACCCACTGCGAAGCCACCAACGATGCAGCTGGCCTGCGCTGTGATCTGCCAATGCTGGACAGAGCCGCACCGCCTTGCTTTACACTGCAACCCTGGTCTCACCGAAGGCACCATCTGACGCCGCCACTTAGCTGCTGCTTGCACCATGACCTGTGGGCCCCACTCAATGGCATCGCCTTGCTCACACCACAGCATGGGCATCCCTGATGACGATGCTCCTTCTGACACCGGCGCAGCTGCTGGCACTGTGGCCTCTGGACACCTGCGGTGAGGTACTTGAGGCACCATCCCGCACCGTAGCCCCGGACCACCAACACCAGTACCATCCACTCCAGTGTCATCACCAGGCGTCCCTGTCTGCACTGCGACCCGTGGACGCCGCCCGGAGCCCGTCACACGCTGCCGACTTGTGCCTACCGACGACAGTGCTTCAGCAACGACTACACCACTGCCTGCACCGTGAACTGGTGACATCGCACATCGCACTGCCCCTCACCATGGGTCTCACCGAAGCTTTTTTTTGTCACAGGCCTGCCTGATCTGATCTTCATTCTCACCCTTGTGCTGGTGTGAACCGTTCTAATTGCCTTAAACAAGTTTTCCAGGATAACACTTTTTTTCCACAGGGTAGCTCTATTCACCCTGTTGAATGCCACACTGAAATCCAAATAACAGGTATATAATGCAGATCCTTGTTTAAGGACATTCTCGGCCATTAGTTTTATAGCTAAAATGTCATCCAATGGCTCCTAACCTTTTCTGCAAGGTTAATGATTGTTTGTGGTAGCCCATTACTCGAGTTAAAAAAAAATATCATGGGCAAGCAGGGGTCAGCCCATATGCCACTTGATGTCACTGATTTTTCAAAAGATAAGGTAAAGGTTTTGCACTTATGAACATTAAGACAATCATCGTAGGGTTTAGCATAAAGTGGCCCCAAATCAAAATGCACAAATTTCTTATCGTTTTTCAGAATCCTTAAGTCATGGATGGCGAACATTTTTAAATACAACTGAATACTGAATCTCAACAGTTCAGTACTAAGGGTTAAAAATATAGGTGCCGCTATTGATCCCTGGTTGACATCACATGATCTGAAGTGAAGCATTCTGACCAATTGTTTTTGGGTAGTCACAAAAGATGTGAACAAGGCCACTGATGCCCATACGAGACTCCAGAATGACTTTAACTCCATAGATTTGTCACTAGACGGGTCTAGCGCCAAAGTATAAATATGGAGTTAGGTTTGCACTGAATTTGCGTAAATAAATATGCAAATTTGGTGCAAAACAAGTATAAATATGCCCCTAGGTCTACCCACACAAGTGAGATATCATTTTTATCGGAAGACTTGGGGAAACACAGAGTAGTAAAACATTTGTTATTACCAGTTGCATTTGGAAGGCATTTGTGCCTTCTCTAAATCACATGCTAGTATGGGCACCCACAAATTCAAAGATGTACAAATAACCACTGCTCCTGAACTCATTATGTGGTGGCCATTCAAAAACTACATAGGGTTCCACTCTTTATACAATACCATAGGAATTACTCTATACGCGGTAAACAATTAACACCGTTGTAATGTGCAGCTCTGTGTACCTCAGGTTCTTGAAAAACATACAAACCCTATATATCCCCATAACCAGAAGCGCCTAGTAGACGCAGTGGTATATTGCTTTTATAAACTGGCTATCAGAGAAAAGACTTTGCAAATGAAAATGTCACAAATAGATGTTTGTTTCCACACAATTTCAATATTTTCTATTTCAACAGTTAGTTTACTTAGGAAAATCTTGAGAGATATACACAAATGACCCCTTGTTGCAATTAGAATTTAGCCTACTTTATAGAAATCTATAGTTTGCTAGGATCACCCATGGGTTTCACAGAGGTTTCCACTACAAACTGGAAGTAGATTATAAAAACTAGGAAAAAAGGGCTACCTCTTTGAAAAATGCCAAAACTATGGTAAAAAAACAGGTTTTGTGATTCAACTCTGCATGTTCCTTAAAGCCAGGAAGATGGTGACTTTAGAACAGCAAACCTTTTGTTGATGCCATTTCAGGGAAAAATCAGACACCTTTTTGCAGAGTACGTTTTGTCTATTAGTCTCCCAAAAAGCTAAACTGAATTTAGACATATTTTGACTGTTTATTCAGTCCTCTCTAGGGGACTCCACAAACCTTGGCCCTCTAAATTCCCCAGGATATTGAAAAAAAGGATGCACATTTGGTGTGGATACCTTATGTGGAAAAACAGCTATGGAGCCCTAAACGTAAGCTACCCCACATACCTAACAAATGTTTTAACTTTCTAGGGGAGAAGGCCTAGCATAAAGGGTTAAGGAGGTTGCCTGGGGACAAAACAAGAGGACTGAATATTGTGAAGATGAAGGTGAGGAAGCTGAAGTTAGCCAGCACTGTGAGCGTAAGATGTGATCCTCAGCTTCATTTGAAGGTTAGGGTAGAAAACATTGCAAGTGAGGGAGTGATTCAAATAAAAGGTTTGATTTGTTAACGATTCTGGGTGAGGTGAAATCTGAAGAGTGTCAGCCCCTGTATCATCAGAGATCGCATGGGGTAGACCAATATTAGGAAGGGTCTGATTGCAACTAGCAGTACCTTTAAGTGGTTTGAATCTGACATAAAAGGCTACTAAGTTGACTTGGTTGGTTTGTACCATCACCTTACTATTATTGTACAGGTTGATGTTAAGAAAGACACAGGAATTAGAAGGAGCAGAAAACCTAAGAGGTGACCTCTGGGCGACCTCTGGCGCAGCAGCTGCTGTATGGCTTCCCAGTTCAATCGATACCTCCGGATGATGTCCTGTTCCCTGAGGCCAGGGAGGGTTGTCTGGGATCTGCATGGTGGAGTTTTTCCTCATGTGCGGCTCTCCAATGGTAAGTTGGTGGGCATGAGCAGGATTTGGCATCCTGTATCGTGATTCATGTTCACTAGGATGCCAACTTTTTCCTATCTTCCTGTTTGACATTCTTTCTCAACTTTCTGAATTTCTCTCTCTTGCTGTTGGTCAAAGTCTCATAATGGAAAATAAGTAATGGTTCCAAAAAATGGATGCCTTTGCCCATTACCTGCTACCACCTACACCAGCTAAGCAAGGTATAAAGTTGATGGAGTCCCATCAAGCAAGTTTTATTGTGTGGAACAGATGTGTTTCTGTGAGGCCAGAATTTACACTGAAGTGCATGCATAAATTCAGCGCTTCTGGGTTGTTTGAGGACTTTGTCCATTAACTTTTTCTCTGCAGTTTTGGTTTACATGAAGTCTGTATAGATGATCTTGTTTCTAGCACACCCACAAAATAGGAGGTTTGAGAAGAACTTGTGCATAGACATGACAGAGAACTGGAGAGGAAAGATGGAAGACCCAAGAGAAGTAAGTAGTAATGATTGTAGTAGGTAGAAAGCAAAATGGCGGATTATCCTTACTGAGAGTTATATTTCTTAACTAATTGAAATTGAATTTGTAATTTACTTTATTTGTTTTAAAGATTAATTACTTGTCCCATGGATGTAATGCAAAACTAATTCTCTAAATCAAATACCGAGTTGTTACTGACATGTCTGTCATCATTGCATTTTTTATGAGGGAGGGAGTTCAAGGCTGTGAAGGTACGCATTCTGGTAGCTGCCTGGAAGCCTTCTAGAAAAACATTTAGACATGAGCAGAGAAGCCCTCTAAATAGAGTAATCTTCACTTTCAGGGTGTGACTCCTTGAGAACAGTTGAAAATGCAGGTGCAGAGGCCTGTACAGGACAGCAGACCTCTACTCATGCACTGCAAAAAGCCTACCTGTGTTAATGCACACTCTGTTCCTTAAAAGTAGGCATTCAATGAATGGCATTGTCTGCGCCCCATTGCAGAGAGCCTACATTAACAAAGTTGAAGCTATCTCTTAATGACAGCCGGTGCTGGCATTCCAAACATATTTACTCTGTGAACCCATAAATTTGGGGCCATGGTTGGCAGAGGACTGGGATGAGGTCACAAGGGGCGGAGCCATGAAAAGCAGTTTGGCAGTCAAGCTATACATTTATTTTTTAAACATCTGCAGCAAAGAAGTTGGCAACAAGGACAAATGAGACAATAAAGCTAAGCAAAGCTGAATTAATTGGCCACAAAGAGGCTGCAAATAAAATAGCTTACAGGGTTAAGACACCTGCTGCACAATGGGTGAAATAGAAATATAGAAGTGCAGGAATACCTTGTCCCAGAGTACCTATTTACTGCTGAGAAGTGCTGGTACTTTAGCATTGAAGCAGTGCTGAGAAGTGTCAGTATTCTCTCTGTTCTACGTTGGATTGTTTTTTATATAGGAAGGGACAGGCTCCTGCACAAAAACAATCCTCAGAAGAAAGCTAAAGCACACATGGAAAAAGGAAAAACAAGGGAAAACAAGGGAAAATTAACATATTTCTCCTTGATACTCCTCACCTGGGGAGGCATAGTATTTTAATGCATTTCCAGGTCTACCACTAATGGTGGAAATGCGCCAAAACTGGGAATGTGTCAAAAACCATGGGTGGATGCATGGAAACACTCAAGGTTCACCCATGAAATGCCTCACTGGGGCATAGGAACGCAAGACAGTGATTTGCGCTGCCTTGCATTACTCTAGATTTATCAAGCCATGCAGGGCCACGCAATGTGGGCTTGCATGACTTGGTAAATATCTCATAGGCTTTGCATCACCCTTGCACCTTTTGCGTGGTGCAAGGGTGAGGCAAAACCTTAATGAATCTAGCTCTGAGTACCTAATAGTACCTGCCCATTTAAAGACTGTTGCTGCAGATATGTCTAAGTGCCTAGCAGTTTTCAGGAGATTATAAGACCGGTAAGATAACTCTGTTGGTTAATGCAGTGCCAGGAGAGTTCTTTGTTTTGCCAGTCACAGTTTTACATCATGAAGTAGCATAGAGGGTTAAGATGTCTGCTGCAAAGCACACCATGCACCATGCACCATGCACCATGCACCATGCACATCACATATTTTGATTTTATATAGTTAGGTAAGGGAGTTGCTGCTTTTGACTCAGAAATCCTTTTGTTACTTCAAGTTCATAAGTTACAATCCCAATATAGCACCCTGAGCTATGAACCTGCATCAAGATGCTGCATGAAAACTACAACTCATGGATTTAGATCCATATTGCTTATTTTCTCAATCTGTTGTTATGCTATGTTTTCAAAGAAGGGTTCCTTTGCGTAGAATAAAGTCTTGTTAGTAAAAGCAAACCAAATAACTGCATTACTTTTTACACCTTATAGACCTTATTGACTTTTGTAACTTTTCCTGTGCATTCCTTTACACAGTTGCTTGATTTATTGTATTGTTTGGGTGATGTAAAGTGCTCTGACACTCTACACTGGAAAGATAAGCACAATAAAAGAATTAAATAAAAAAATAGTAAATGCCGTTTAAATTGTTATTACTGTAATTACTCTTATTCAGATGCAACTAGCATTCATACAGAGCATGCACATATCTTTCATAGGGATTTGAACAAAGTCAAAAACCTGCCTCCAAATCATAATTTCTCTGGAGTACTTGGGAAGTGATAAACTGTTGGTTCCTTCCATTTCATTGGCTTCTGGGTGTTAGGCTCAAGATGGCGCCCATTATGATACGGCACTCTGATTAATAGTTGTGACCAGTATTGGATTTGCAAACCAATGATACGTCATGAAATTTAGAAGGAGTTGGACTATGTTCCATTCATGTCCCTCCACCTACCTATTTATTTTCAGCATCTGTAGATTGAAGAGATGAACTTTTAAATAGGCTTTACACAATGAGGGAAGTTGCATTACTCTATTGTAGAGGGCTTCAAACTTTTTGATACGAGACCCCTTGGCCAAAAGTTTTTAGGAGAAAGGAGCCCCTCCTGACAAACATTGCTAAAACCTGGTACTCCTCATCATCAACAACCACAAGCACCTCCAATTCCAACAGCAAATAATTTTTACAATGGAGAAATAATATTAAACAGTGATTAGCAATGCAAAGGTTAGTGGGTGACTGTGGTTCGTGTCAGAGGCTTACCACACAGCTCAAACAAAAAGGCCCTCATCATTACATTGGTGGTAAATACTGCCTACCGCTGTGGCGACAGCCGCCAAAAGACCGTCACCGTGGCTACCATCCGTCCACCATAGTATGACCACAGCTGGATTTCCGCCACAAGAAGGACGGAAATCCAGCTGTGGCCATACTGGCAGATGGTTATAGGGTGGAGCAGATACCACCAGCTGCCCCACGCCAGTGGACTGGGGTCTCTGTACAGGTGGGCACTCTGCTGATTGACATGTCCTGGGGACAGAAGTGTGGGTACGCTGAGTGGGTGCTGTGGTGTTGGATACTGAGGGGGAGGTTCTGTGGTAGACTGGGAGTGGGCCGGGGTGACCCGCTGTCCAGTGGTCCCTGATGGGCAAGGTTGTTGATCCAGATCCTGAAGTCCAGAGTTACTGTCATCACTGGGGGAATCTTCTGTTGGGGGACTGAATAGTCGTGGCACCTCCTCTCCGTTGACATTGGCTGGGGAACGTGTGGGGATGTAAGTGATGTATTATGTTTCATGTCTGTGACATACTGTACATCCCTGGCTTCCCTTCTATCGTTGCTGTTGCCCTGCCACCTTTGTTTGTGTATGTTGATGTATTGTGGGATTGTTAGTTTCCCTATGCTGTGCAAGCTTTAGTGATGGGTGTCCTTGCAGGGCTGGGAGAGCTGTCCATGCATTTGTATGGCATGCAGGGTTTGGCATTGGGGTTAGTCAGATGTGTAGGTGCAGTGTGTGGGATAGAGTGGAGTGATGGGAGTGAGGGTGAGGGGGTGTGATGGCATGCAGGTATGGGGGGTGATAAGTGGTAAATGTTGACTTACCAGCGTCCAGTCCTCCGGATACTCCAGCGAGTCCCTCAGGATGCAGTAAGGCCAAGACTTGCTCCTCCCATGCTGTGAGCCATTGGGGAGGAGGTAGGGGTCCACCGCCAGTCCTCTGTATTCTCAAGCTGGTGCCTTGCTGCCATGGAACGCACCTTCCCCTGTAGGTCGTTCCACCTCTTCCTGATGTCGTTCCTTGTTCTTGGGTACTGTCCCACAGCGTTCACCCTGTCCACGATTCTCCACCATAGCTCCATCTTTCTGGCAATGAATATCTGCTGTGCCTGTGCTCCAAACAGCTTTGGCTCTACCCTGACTATTTCCTCCACCATGACCCTTAACTCCTCATCAGTAAAACAGAGGTGCCTTAGTGGGGACATGGGTGTTGTGTGGAGTGTGTTGAGTAATGTGGTGGGGTGTGTGATGTGGGCTACGTGAGGGATGTATGGGTGTATGTTGTGTGTGTCTAGTTGTCTCTGTGCTCTTTGTGTCAAACTCCTGGCAGTAATTGTTGTTCGTAGAGGGTTGTGGGTAATGTGGGAGTGTGTTTTATGGTGCTGTGGGTAGGTGGATGTGGTGGGTGTATGAGTGTCAGGTGTGTGCTTTTGGTATTGGCCAATGTAGTGTTGTTTTGTATTTGGGTGTGCATTCTGAATGCAGTGGTATGTACGCCAACAGTTTACCATCGTTGAATGTCTGCTGTGGTGATTCGTGAGTCATGATGTGGTGGGTGTTGTTTTGTTGGCGTAATGGTATGGGTGTTGGTACCAACAGTTTAACACTGTTCTTTGGGCTGGCGGATTCTGCTGGATGGGTTTGTGTCATATTATGAGGAACGGATATTCGCCACTGCGGCGGTATGTTGGCGCCCATTACTGTGGCGGTAAGCGGGATTTACCACCAATGTTAAAATGAGTGCCTTCATCTTTAATGTTAGCCCTCACCCTGTCAGTCACTCTGTAAACTTTGTGTTTAACAAGAGGACTGTCCTCAGTGCCCACATCGTGGGTACACAAGTGTGTGATCCCTGGGATCAGAGAGAACAGTGAGGCGAACTGACCCAACACCGGGCAACAGTCCCACTGCTGCTCTGGGGTCAGGGAGGGGGAGAGGATCACTCCCTCCACAGACCCATCTTTTTCTCCAGTTGACAGGAGGTCAGGAAGAGACTCACTCTCTTCCTTCACCCCATCATCTGTTGCTAGGAGCATGGACAGTTCAGTCCGCTCAAAGTGTGGCTTGAGCCGGTTCACATGCAGGACCCTTAAAGGGTTCCTGGGAGTCTGTATGTCCACCAGGTAGGTGACTTCACTCTTGTGCTTCACCTCCTCAAATGGCCCAGTCCACTTGTCCTGGAGCACCCTAGGCTCCACTGGCGCCATCACTCACACTTTCTGACCAGGTTGAAACTCAACCAGAGTGGCATTCTGTTCATACCAGCTTTTCATGTCTTCCTGGCTTGCTTCCAGGTTCTCCTGTGCGAGACTCCTGAAGCGGGAAGTCTGGTCTCTCAGAGCCAGCATGTAACTGAATACATCCTGGGGGGTTTACTAGGGGCTTTCTCCAAAGCCTCAATGGCCAGACCCAGCTCAAAAGGACTAAAGCCAAGCCCTTTTTGAGGTACCTCCCTGTAAGCAAACAGAAGGCATGGCAAGAGGACATCCCACTTCCGCCTCAAGTGTTCGGACACGCTCATTATCATGCCCTTCAAGGTTCAGTTGAATCTCTCAACCACCTTTAGGGCTGGTAAGGTGTGGTGAACTTGTGCGTTATGTTGATATGAAGTTGGTACCCCTAATGGACACCACCTCCTTGGGGAACCCCATGCGGGTAAAAACCCTCATCAATGCACGGCCCACCACAGGGGCAGTGATCGATCTCAAAGGAATGGCTTCCGGGTACCGGGTGGCATGGTCCACCAAGAACAGGATAAACCTGTTGTCCATGGCTGTCTTGGGATCCAGAGGCCCCACAATGTCAATACCAACCCTCTTAAAGGGGGTACTAGCCACAGGGAAAGGTTGGAGGGGAGCTTTACATTTCCCCCCACTCTTGCCACTTGCCTGAAAGGTTGGGCAAAACGTACAATGAGCAACAGAGTGCCTGCACATTTGGGGCCAAAAGAAGTGGGTGACAAGCTGCTTAAAGGTCTTGTCCTGACCCAAATGACCAGCTATAGGTACGTCATGAGCCACACCCAGTAGGAAGGCTCTGAAGCACTGGGGCACTACCAGTACACGGGCTGACCCAGGCTCGGAACCTTTGGCTCCCTATATAGGAGGCCATCCTCCCAGTAAATCAAATGTGATCCAGGCTCCTTGCCAGACGCCTGGTCTGCAGCCTGCAGCCTGCTGCCGTAAACCCTCCAGAGTAGGGCATGACTTCAGTGCCTCATAGAATGCTTCCCTTGTGGGCCCCCTTCATGCTGCCACTGTGATAACTCGGGGACCTCACTCAGTTCAGCCACCTGTTCCCCTGTAGGCTCCAGGGCCTCCCCACAGGTTCAGCCTCCTCCTGGACCGTGGGAACTTCTGGGGCTGGTTTTCTGCGCCCCATGCCCTTCTTCCTTCTGGCAGACACCAGGGCCACTCTTTCAGGCTCCACAGTCTCCTGATCAACCTGACAGGCTGCCGTAGCCCGGGTAGACACATAGGCCCACCCAGGCAGTCCCAACATTTCCAAGTGTGACCTGCTTCCCACCTCCTGCCAAGAGGAATCCTCCAGGTTATTGCCAAGCAAACAATCTACAGGCATGGTTGGACTCACAGCTACCTTCAAGGAAACTGAGACCCCTACCCCCATTTGAAGGGAACCTGCGCCTCTCTGCATAGGCACTCTGAGTTGTCCACTGCAACTACTTGGCGAAGTATATTTGGATCTATCTGCTCTTCAGACACCAGGTGACTCCTCACTGTAGTCACACTGGCTCCTGTGTCTCTCAGAGCCTCCACCCTCTGTCCACTGATGATCACCCACTGCCTGTACTTCTTGGTGTTATCAGGCACGGGGGTCCTCTGGACCATCTCACTGTCCCCTAGTGAGACAAGGGCCATCTCAGCTGGCTTCCACCCACCTGGAACCAACTCCTCCCCAAGCGCTACACTGGCCAAACCCTGTGACTGAGCACCAGTGGGTGCTGGTGTCCACTTGGGACATTTGGGGCTCCCCCCCTCATGTGACCCACCTGATCACATGCAAAGCACTTGTGGGACCCGTTCTCTGCAGGGCTACCTGTAGAGACCCATGGTTTCTTTTCTACTGGGGGCTGGGATTATTTACCCTGGGAACTAGATTGGGGCCGTTTTGAGAACTCCCCCTGTTTGCCCTTACTCCCCCACTTCTTCTGATGGGGACTCTGCCCACCCTTGGGATGGTCTCTCCATACCTCTTTTGGACCCTGGTGCTCTCCCAACGGTCCGCCTCCTATGCAAGCTTCCTGGGGTCAGTCAGCTTGCTGTCAATTAGGTGGTGGTGCAGCTCTGGAAAACATAAACTGTACAAGTGCTCCCAAGCAATTAAATTGTAAAGTCCCTCATACGTTGTTACCTTACTGCCCTTCACCCAACCATCCAGTGACCTGCATATAGAATCAACACATTCCAACCATGTTTGGGATTCCTTCTTCTTATAGGACCTAAACTTGTTCTTATACTGATCAGGGGTAAGACCATGCCTAGTGATCATGGCGTTCTTCATGATAGGGTAAGTGAGCCCCTGGGGATCCCCTAAGGATGTAAGAGTATCCCTTCCCTCTAACTCGAATTGCTTCCACAGACCTGCCCCCCAATGAGCTTTAGAGACCAGATTCATATGGAGAGCAGACTCATACCCCTTAAACCACAATAGTATGTCATACTCCCTCTTGTAATACTTCACAAGGTCCTTAGGAATGTGCACCCTCCTCTCAGGCTGCACTATGTTATTGCTGCCACCATCCCTACTAGACTAGCTCATCTGATCCAGCTCCCTCAAGCTGAGCTCATGAGCTAACAATAACGTTTTCTCTTCCATGGCCATCCTAATTTTCTCCAACTCCAACTGGTGAGCCCTCTCTGCCTGTCTGTCAGAAGGTGCGTCAATATTTTCCCCGCATGGTGGTCTGTGCATGGATTTTCAGTCTTGGGCTGCCAGCTTCACCCAACAAGCCCCCAGGAACTGGATAGGGCACCACTTGGCAGGGCAGGATTCTAGGCAGAGAGGCCAGGTGCTGGCAGGAGAAGTCTTTGATCGCCCTGAGACTTCAACAACAGGAGGCAAGTTCAGGACAAGCCCTTGGAGATTTCTTCACAAGCAGGAACGCACAACAAAGTCTAGTCTTTGTCCTCTTGGACAGGCAGAAGCAGCAACTGCAGGATAGCTCCACAAAGCACAGTCACAGGCAGGGCAGCACTTCTCCTCAGCTCTTCAGCTCTTCTCCAGGCAGAGATTCCTCTTGATGTCCAGAAGTGATCTAATTTTCAGGGGTTTGGGTGCCCTTCTTATACCTAGTTCTGGCCTACTTCAAAGGAAAGTCTCTCTTGTTTGTGAAATACTGCCTTGCCTAGGACAGGCCCCAGACACACGCCAGGGGGTTGGAGACTGCATTGTGTGAGGGCAGGCACAGCTCTTTCAGGTGTAAGTGACCACTCCTCCCCTCCCTCCTAGCACAGATGGCTCATCAGGGTATGCAGGCTACACCCGAGCTCTCTTTGTGTCACTGTCTAGAGAGAGGTGAAAACAGCACAACTGTCAAACTGACCCAGACAGGGAATCCACAAACAGGCAGAGTCACAGAATGGTTTAAGCAAGAAAATGCCCACTTTCTAAAAGTGGCATTTTCAAACCCACAATCTTAAAATCAACTTTACTAAAGGATGTATTTTTAAATTGTGAGCCCAGAGACCCCAAAAGCCACATGTCTATCCACTCCCAAAGGGAATCTACGCTTTAATCATATTTAAAGGCAGCCCCCATGTTAAGCCATTAGAGTGATAGGCCTCGCAACACTGAAAACCGAATTTGCCAGTATTTCACTGCCAGGACATGTAAAACACATAAGTACATGTCCCAGCTTTGACATGCACTGCACCTTGCCCAAGGGCGTTCCTTAGGGGTGCCTTACATGTATAATAAGGGAAAGTTTAGGCCTGGCAAGTGGGTACAAGTCTAATTGGCAGTTTAAAACTGCACTCACAGACACTGCAGTGGCAGGTCTGAGCCATGTTTACCGGGCTACTAATGTGGGTGGCGCAACCAGTGCTGCAGGCCCACTAGCAGCATTTGATTTACAGGCCCTGGGCACCTCTAATGCACTTTAATAGGGATTTACTAGTAAATCAAATATGCCAATCATGGATAAGCCAATGTACACATATAATTTATGCAGGGAACACTTACACTTTAGCACTGGTCAGCAGTGGTAAAGTGTCCAGAGCAAACAAAACAGCAAAAACAGAGTCCAGCACACAGAAACAACCTGGGAAGTAAAGACACATTTTAGGGGAGACAATGCCAATCATGCCAAGTCTAATACCAGGCCCCAGCATAACTACAGTGCATTGACTTCTACTTCCCATGCCAAAGAAATCATGAGTGGTTCCCCATCTAGCCACAAAGAAGAGACTGCGCGGCAGCATGGTAGCCACAGGGTTACACACCTTACAGGCTGTAGAGTTCCCACAGAGAAGTATGTGGGTGCCCCACAAGAGCAGAGGTAACTTGTGAATAAAAGGCACTTAGTGGTTAACATTTTGGCAATTAGTTGACACCAGATGAAATGAGGGTACTGAAAAAAGGACTGAGTTTTGCACCCACAAATAGATGGGATGACTTAAAGTCTAAGGTAGATTTGGTTAGATTCACAAGAAACTTGAACCTAAAAAAATATTTCCTATTATACCCAAGATGAGACAGCATGTGCCCATTTGTCAGGAAGAAACCTTCTTAACCTTTAAACAGTTGTTGGATATATTAATATGAATGATTTTAGAGACTAATGAAGAACCGGATATTGAAGACCTTGCACATCAAATTAACAATGTCCCAGAAAGTGGTCTTAAACAGAAATCAAAATTTACTCCGTTATTGCAATCTGATAGTGTAATAGAAGTTTTTCAGATTTTGATGTTGAAAGACTCGGAAACACATCATAAATGTAAGATTAATTTTAATTTGATCAAAAATGAATTAAAGGCATTGAAAGCATTAAAGTATGATAGGTCACTTATTAGTAGGCAAGCAGATAAATGTGGTAATGTGGTGGTTATGAATTGTAAAGAATACAGTTCTGAGGCTCTAAGACAACTGAATGTGATAATTACATGAACGTGGAACAATCTGCTCTTGCTATTTTGAGAGAATCACCTAAGGCAAAACTGGAGACAAATTTTGACAGACAATTATTGAATACAGATGAGTATAATATCTGAATGTAGCAGATCCTTTGACTTCTTTTATTTACTTTTTGCCTAAGATACATAAAGGGGGGAGGATATCTCCTGGTAGATGTACGATGCCTGGGACAGAATCACACACAGAACGGGTCTCAGAAAACATTGATGTGTTCATAGCTTCATTCTTCAGTACATTGCCATCGTACATTAAGGACATTAAAGATTTTCTTGCAAAAATAAGAGACATTACTTGGGATCCTGATTATATGTTGGTAGCTATGAATGTGAACAGACTGTATGCTAGTTTTGAGCAACTGATTGGTCTTGCAGCAATAAAATCCTTTCTATTTACTAAGTCAGCAAGATTTTTACAACATCCTTTAATGATTCTTGAACAATCCGAATTTGTGTTATCTAACAACTTGTTCTTATATTAGAATCAATTACATTAACAAAAGAAAGGGAAAGCAATGGGATTCAGGCTTACTTTCTCTTATGCAAATCTTTTTATGGGGATGGATGAGAGGGAGCATGCCTCGACTGATTCCTGGGAAGAGCCACAAAAAGTAGTGTATTGGGGACGTTATATAAGTAACATCATTACGATTTGAAAAGGTGCAATAGATTGAAGTGAAAGTATTTCCCCAACATTTAAACAACAATAGATTCAATGTTACTTTGAGTTTAGAGTACAGTAGAACAAGCACCTGTTTCCCTGATTTAGAACTATTCGTACATGACAGGAAATTTGCATCCAGACTGAATTCAAGATCAGGACATGTGAAAAAACAAATTGACAATTTCCCTTATGGGGGTTTGTGATGGCCAAGAGAAATTGTAGTTTGCAATATGAGTATGACCAGCAGGCACTGGAGATTCACAAGAGATTTCTTCAACAAGGATATGAGGAACAAGGTTTGAATGTTGCCAGAAAGAGAGGTAACAAAATTGAAACTCTATGCATAATGCAGAGGGCTTTAAATTGTAGTTGTTGTTCCACTGGAAGCCAGTGGACAGCAGCTATGGAGGATTTAGCAGATTGATGTCTTGGGAAGTTGATTAGAAGGCAAGCAGCAGCGTTCTGCACAACCTGAAGCCTCTTCACCACATACTCAGGTGAGCCAAAGTAAAGGGCATTACCATAATCTAAACATGAGAGTATGAGGGCTTGAACAACACGTTTTTTGGCTAAGAAAGGAAGAACCTCATAGGATTCCCTCAACAACATCAACACTTTAAAACAGGTGGCAGCAAGCTTTTTTTTTTTTTTATTGAGTCCTCATATATAGCCAAATACAGACAAGAAAAGCCACATCACGTTCCGGCCCTGGTCCTCGGCCTGGTGGTCCACCAGAGCTCAGGTAGCGAGCGGCCCCCATCAGCCTTAGGGGGAAGGCACAAACCAGTCCGCTCCCATCCTCCTAGTTGTAAGATCTTTAAAAACTTAATCATTGGACTCTTACCGAAACCAAGACTCAAGTGTCAGATCAAGTTGTATCTAATTAGTTCACACTGGCCTAATGCCTGAAGAGATGGTTCTATAAAAAAAACAAAAAAGGGTTCCCACATTCTAAGGGACCTATCTGAGCCATTTCTACAGTCTAAATCGGAGATTCTCTTAACTGATAACAACCAATCCCTATGAGTGGGGGGGAGACTAGAGATCCACTTAATACATATTTCCTGCCGGGCTATCAGAACCAAATAGAAAAAGAGATGCATCAGAGGCCTCTCCAATCTATCGCACAAACTCCTCTTGGCAGTCTCATATAACCCAAATACAACCATTGGAAGAGTTATCTCATTACGCCTATTTATAATAGACAAGATCAACTTACCCACTTGTTCCCAAAAAGTATGAATCCCCGGGCACTGCCACCAAAGATGAATATCATCTGCCCCCTCTAGATCACACTTCGGGCAACCACTCTTTCCTTGAAAAGCTATTCTAGCAAGCTTTTTAGGGGTCCAGTAAGCCCGATATATGGTGAACAAGTGGTTCTGTCGCAGGGGGGGCAGATTTAACCACAGACCAAAGAATCTTAATGGAGGCCTGCCAGAAATAAGGAAGATCTAGTGCAGGAAACACCAGGTCCTATTCCTCTGTAGAGGGTGGGCAAGATGCATCTTCAGCTTGTATAAATGCCCAATACCACTTTGAAACCTCTTTCTTTTGGCTCTGTGGACCGGTAATTTCCTTCTCCCATCCCATAGAACACCCGGCCTCTGGTTCTCCTTGCAGGCAACCTTTAATTTGCACATATTTGAACCTTGATGATTTGGCATTGGTTGCTTCGCATAAGGATTCCCAAGAGCTAACAGAGCCCCCACTGACTAGTTGTCCCCACTGCACAATTCCTCCCTCTATCAATGGCTCAGCTAGTACATCTTGGAGACATATCGGAGTACCAGGAGAATTCCAGATTGGGGCCAGCTCACTATAATATGGGATGTCAGCAAGGGTTCTAGCTTGATGGTCCACAGTAAGGCTAGAGCCCAACCACAACCCCAGACTCTTTATTGGCTTTTCAGAGGTGGTAGAGTATCCACACCTTCCGGGACAAGCAGCAGGGACCTATGATGAGAGTTGTTCCTTAATAACATAACCTCTGTCTTGTCTTTATTCAGTTTTAGCATGCAGTCCACCATTCATCTGGCTACCTATTGAAGACAAAGCATTATTTGGGACTACCTGTGTTAGAATTTGAGGAAAATGAAATAACCAACTGGGTGTCGTCTGCATTAGAAACCAATGACAAACCATAAGGGCATACAATCTCTGCCAGTGGGTGCCATATAAATGTTAAAAAGTGTGGGGCTCAAGGAAGACCCCTGAGGCACCCCACAATTAAGACATAAACTGTCAGAAAGGCATGACCGATCAAGAACTTGAAAGGTACAATTATCTTGAAAGGAAGTGAGCCATTTTAAAGCACAACCATTGATATTGGCGTTGGAAATTCTTTGAATCAGAATGGTATGATCCACGGTATCAAAGGCTGTGCTAAGATCCAGGAGAATGATGGCAGCAAAGCCTCGTAGATCAAGGCAACCCCTTAGCTCTTCCACCACTACCAGCAAGTGTGTTTCAGTACTGTGTAGAGGTCTAAAACCCATTTGCGTGGGATGTAAAATTTCATGGTCCTCAATAAAGCCAGACAGATATTTGTTAACAAGCCTTTCCAAAAAGCTTGGAGGCAACAGGAAGCAAAGAAATCGGTCTGTAATTATTCAAAAGGGCAGGGTCAAGATGAGGCTTTTCTAGCAGAGGCTTAATCACTGCATGTTTCTATTGATGAGGAATCGGACCGGTTGTGACTGATAAATTAAGTAGATCAGTTAAAATGGGGGCAATAATGTCTAACCCCTGGGCAAGAATATAAGGAGAGTGCGGGATCCAGAGGAGACCCAGATTTTATCATATGAAGAAGGCTTATCAGGGTACAAGGCATCAGGTTGTGGAAAAATAGTCTGGCTGGCTTGATTGACTACCTTGATAAACTTATCAGGAAAAGCAGAGTAGATATCCATTACCCGCTCATGGGGTCCTCCTCGTCCCAGTCCTAACAATTAAGGCTTATCCTCACCCCCGACATTAGTAACACTTAAGTCTTTCTTCTATTTTTTCTTTTAAAACAACTCCTCCACCCTGTCTTGCCCTGTTTTGTTTCCTGTCCTGAATGGTGAGTTCGCTGGTGGTCCTTCTCTTCGTGATCTGTGAGTAAGGTTTTGTATTTTGGCTTGTTTTTGGCTTACCTTGTGTTTCTTTATAGTCCGTGTTGCGGGGGCGCATGGCGGTTTTCTGTTCCCGGCTCCAATACGCTCACTGTCCATGTGCTGAGCTGGGACAGGGTTCTCTGATGGCGTCTGGAGTGTGGTTGATGTGCAGGCCAGTTTTGCCGGCTTCCTCATTGGTGTGTGTCTCTTGTCAGACGCTTTTCACCTCTTTGCTCTTTCTATCCAGTCTCGGTCTTGGGTGGCGAGATCTGGTTACCGTGGATACCCTTCATACCGGTTGCACGGGCGCTGCAGAAATGTGTCTACATGCTTCTGTGTCTGTTGTTGCCTGCTTGACCTGAAGGCGTTATGGCTCAACATTTGGTGGGACGTCTCTGCTCCCAGGTTTATGTGCTGGAGGACGCTGGTGCATCCTGCATTTTCTGGAGTTGGTTTGCATTCCTTGGTTAGGGTAGCCGTAGGTGCTGCCTTGCTGTACATAGTCCTGCCTACTGCACATCTGTGATTGGTTGGGATGCTGTTGTTCTGGATGTCTGTTGAGGAAGCTATATCCAGTCTAATCTGGTTAAGTTTTGTCCCTTTTTGGGAAGCAGTCTCAATTTCCTACTCCGCAGTTGGCTGCGGTGGAGTTTTTGTCTCAGTATGCTGCTTCTCCTTCTGCCCAGTTGCCTTTCCTTGTGGTCATTCACAGTATGCTGCTTGTGGGGTGGAGTGACATTGTCATGGAGGCTATTCCTCATTTTCTTCTATGTCCTCTTCTTCTGCTTTGGCGTCTGAGAATGCTGCCCTCTCTGTTATGGCAGATGAGATGGTGGTGTCTACTTTGTGGTGGGCTTCTGCTCCCTCTGATTATAGGTTCTGCGCCAATGCTTAAGCTGCGTTTGCCTCTCATGTTCTTCAGGCAGTCTTCCTTGCTTTGTTTCATTGCCTCCGGGCTTCTGGAGTTCCTTCAGCCTTGTTGGCCAGTATGGAACTTTTGTCTCAAGTTCTTGTCTGATGCTACATTTGTCTATCTCTGGGACTCTACTGCTGCAACTAGCGCTTTCATTGCA
Organism: Pleurodeles waltl; assembly: GCF_031143425.1. Taxonomy (NCBI): domain Eukaryota; kingdom Metazoa; phylum Chordata; class Amphibia; order Caudata; family Salamandridae; genus Pleurodeles; species Pleurodeles waltl. The sequence goes on along the minus strand of NC_090439.1, from coordinate 244,158,400 downwards.
AGCCGGCGCTCCTTGTGGTTAAAGTCCTGGCAGTTGGATTCAGGCCAGTGTTCACTCATTTGTATGCTGCCTTTTTGTGGACAAACGTTGTTTGGTGCTGACCTCATTTCCTTGATAAAGGAGGCTGCTGAGGAGTTGATGCTTCTTAGTCCTTTTTAGTAAGGGGTGTATAAGAAGCATGGGTTTTTCGGTCATGGTGCCATTCAGTCCACTGTTTGTCGGCGTTTTTCGTGGCCGGGTCTGTGGTTGGTGGGGGGATGCCTTTTATATTGTTGCCCGTCCCTCATCTTCTGGTGCCTCTTCTGTCCAGCAGCAGTTATGTCTATGTGGCAGTGGCGTGTCGCCTCACAGCCTTTCTTCCTCATTGGTACCTGGTATTGTCCTGTGCCTGGGTTCTTTCTGTAGTGGCTCTTGGTTTTTGGATCCTGGGTTTCTTCCTGACATTTCTTCTTCATTTCATGTTCACAGGTGATTGTTTTGCCTGTTTTTCTGACTCCTCATCAGCCCTTCCCTCTGCCTTGGATGTCAGGTGGGCTCTTCTGTCCTATTTGATTCTAATGTGGTTAGTCAGGTTGTCGCCGTCCCTTTTTTGTTGCTAGTGGATTTCTCTACAAGGGTTCCAAGGTTTCCACCCAGTCTCTGAGCAGATGGGTCAAGCAAGCTATAGCCTGTGCTTCTGTTGCTGTGGAGCTGTCTCTTCCTGCTGTTATGTAGGTGAGGTCACCTTGGGCCGCATCCGCTTCCCGAGCGGGGACTGTGGGTGTTTTCCTTTTGGGTATTTGTAGGGTGACCATTTGGTAGTCTCCTCTTACGTTCCTCACTCTTTACGATCTTTCTGTGTGTGTGGAGCTTGATGGTCAATTTGAGTCTGTTTTGTCTACTACTGTTTCCCTAAATTGACAGGTTTGCTTGTTTTCTTTTGGTGCAACTGTGTTTTCTTTCTGTTTGGTTACTTCCTCAATTGTTAGGATTGGGACGAGGAGTACCCCATGAGGGGGTCATGTTCTGTTACTTACCGGATATGTTCATTACCCCGAATAGGGGTCCTCCTCATCCCAGTCCTCTTCCCTTACCCCCTGTTGCACCTTGTATGGCTCTGCTTGGTAACATACAGGACCAGGCAGGAGGGAGAAGTTGTTTAAAAAGAAAATAGAAAAAAGACTTCAGTGTTACTACTGTCGGGTGAAGGACAAGCCTCAATTGTTAAGACTGCGACGAGAAGGCCCCCTAATCGGGGTAATGAAGATTACCGGTAAATAACGGAACATTACCTTCTTTTGCCAGATATTGCTCCAAGGAAGCTTCTAAAGGTTCATCAAAAAGAACAGGCTGAACAATTTCTTTAAGGATGTGAAAGATCTCTTTGGGAGAGTTAGCAGATTCTTCTATTTTAGTTGCATAATAGGAGGCCTGGGTGATTCCTATTTCAACATGATAGTTTCTGATAGCTTTCCTATACTCAGATTTCATGTTGTTATCATAAAACTTTTTCCACCTTCTCTCCAGACGTTTACAATCCTTTTTTAACTCCAATAAATAAGGAGTAAAGCAGGGGGATTTCCTACTGTGGTGGCCCTTCGTAAATGCTTTTACCAGTAATACAGTATCCAATGAAGTGGAGATCCATTTATTGAATCTGTTGGAGGGGTCAGGTCTGGAATTTTCCAATAATGGGTCCGGTCTGGAATTTTTCAATACTGTTGTCCATTCTCTGAGGTTTGGTTTGGGCCAACAGTGGCCCTGACACCTGGTTGATGAAGGGGAGATAGAAGTTGAGGAGTAGGAAGTTTCAAAGTAATTCAAAAATGGTCAGATCAAGCAAGCGGGAGAGGGCTTTGAACCCTCAATTTAGTAGAATTACTAAATACAAGATCAATTGTATGGCCCTTAATATACGTAGGACCACTAACAGTGTGAGGGCCAACAAAGCAAGATCTGAAAGGAGATTCTTGGTGGCAGAGTTAATAATATCATCAACATGAATGTTAAAATCCCCAAAAAGAGTAAAATTAGGTTTGTTAAGGACTGGACCTGCAACTAAATTGGGAAGGGCCTGAATAAAGTGATCGTAAGGGCCAGGAAGTCTGTATACAAGGATTCCAGAAAAAAGTAAAGGTTGAATTCAATGCTACAGGAAATAACATATTTTCACTCCCTGGAATGTTAAAGGGCATAGAGGAGCATTTGATTGTATCCGTATAGATAATGGCTATTCTACCACCTCTAGCATCCACCATATCTAGCTTACATATAAAGTACCCAGGGGATAATGCGACTGCAATGTCAGCGGCAGACTCCTCAAGGAGCCAGGTTTCTGTTACAAATACAAACATCGATTGACATTGAATATACAGTTTATACGTGGCTAAGGACTGAGAATTAACTAAGAACATCTGCCTAAATGGTCCTTTGTGGTTCTCCTGAGGCTGGCCAGGGAGACAATTTACAACTGTGGCAAATACAAGCGGCTGAATTGAGATCAACAGAAAGGAGGTAGGCCTCAAGTGGAGAGGTTCTATGTGAGTAGAGTTGACCAGAAGTGTTGATTACCTTACTTTGGATATGTACAACAGAATCTCTGGACGTTGGTCCCAGCCGGGTGCAGACGGTCTTGCCTTAGGCACGCCACTGCGTGTGTCCACTGCACGTCTGCTGCATAATCACCCTTATAGGGGTCAGGGAAGCCACAGGCAGAAACCACTACAGCGCAGCCCAAAATGGCGGGGCTCTGGGAGGCAAAAGAGAAAGGAGGAACAATGGCGACCATTCCAAAAGGTGCACTTACGATTCCTAGCGGGTCTCCCCAGCCACCCAACTGAGCAACCCGCCCTCCCCCCCAGTATGCAAGGCAGTCTAAAATGATGCAGAATAGACTGGGAGAAAATAGCCACCAACGATATGGGATCCAGCTGATACAACTAAACATGGATATCAAGAGTCAGATTAAAGATGTACATTAAAACAATGTCAATATAACAACAATAATTAAAAAACGAAATAGATGCTGAGTGTCAGATGCTAAAAATAAAAAGTTAAAAAGGAGTATCAGCAGTCAGTATGACACAACGTGGAGAAATATCTTTATTTCACCCCGTTTTGTTCCTTTTCTATGTGTGCTGCATTCTGCAGCACACATAAAAAGATAAAAACACCTCTTCTGATTCTTTTTGTGCAGGAAGTTGTCTCTTCCTGCACAAAAACAATTATACCTGCAATGCAGGCACCCTTGCACGATGGTGTAAGGGTGCCTGCATTGGAGATAGGCAGCAATTTGTTCACCAGCGCAGGGAAAAGAGGGTTGGGCTACACGATGGTGTGTACTTACGAGGTGCATATGCAGGCACTATTCTTTAATGTGATCCAGACACTCTATTTTAGCAGTGTTTTACAAACATTAGAGATCCAGAATTTCAGACATGTTGTAAATATATTGGATTTAAATTTGAGAGTGGTTATTTCATTCCGTTTGAACATCTTAGAGGGACTATGAATCAGTGGGCTTGCCACCGTCCTTAAAGCATGTTACAATGTTGAAAGTTCATCCTGGAGGATCTTTGCATTTAATACTGTATTTTTTAAAATATCTATTCCAGTTCTTGGTGGGAATCAACTGTATGTTTCCAAAATTAATATTAACAGGTTACAATTATTTAATTGCCACACATAAAATTTAGGGGAGATGATTTATTTTTTGTATGTAAAGAGACTTATCTTGTTTTTGTATATTCTGCTTCATGTTTTTTTAGAAATATCTTCTCCTTTTAATTGTTTTCTTAACTTGTTTCATTTCATTTTCAATTGACAGCCCTGACGAAGTTACTGTGTTGTGAAACACGTGTTGGCTGTGGTTGTAATTTTATGTTGTGACTGTGATATTCATACAACAAGAATAAAAAATCTATTTATTGGATACTATTTGGACATTTACCATAACTTTATTGTAAAGTTTCTTCAGATCATTGACATATTATCCATTTGGAATGACTGCCTGTTGGGGAACGCAAGTGCCAGGCAACATAAACCCGTTTTCGTCAATTAAAAAGACACCAGTGACCGCATTTCATAGCTAGTTCACTCTGTCAGCATTTGCTATTAAACGTTAAGAAATACAGTTTCCGCATGAGACCTGGCAAAACTAGGCCAAGACACCTGCTAAGTTAAGGACTACAATTAATAAGCAGGAACATACTTCATAACTCTCAATATGACATATTAATACATTAATCTAATACATTTTCAATATTTCATATGTGTTAATCATTTACTCAGTACATTTCGTGAACACTGATGGCCATTCTCCGAGGTCACAATTTCAAACGTGCACATTATTTTTCAAGTCATTATTCAAAATACATAAACACTCATTAATAATTTTTATTTAATTTTTAATCCCTCCTCTGATGACTAAATGTGTCATCACACCAAATTTTACCACCCACAAATGTTACAGCTCTATTTCTTCAACATTTTGTCTTCTCCTGGAATTTTCCCTATAGATTATTTCCCTTTTCTTTTCTTCCCTCCTCTGATTCTTTTTAGACCTTTTCAATTTAATTCTTTTGAACAATTTACATAATCCCCACATTCCTAATAGACAACCCACAACAATTAATTTTCCCTGTATAATTTGCAATAGTACCCCATTCCAAATACTATTAAGCCAATTGCTCACTGAATCAAACCCTTTGCAAACCTTTTCCCAAACACCTGGTTCTTTCAATTCTTTCAAATCACCACTTGCATTAGTCAGGTTAGTAAGTAAGTCTGTTATCTCTTTACTATTGTTAGGAATGTAGGAGCAACAATGCCTAGAGTTAATCATTTTACAGACTCAGCCATCATTTGCTATAAGAATGTCTAAAGCAAGACGATTATGAAGAGTTATAGCTCTATCCGCAGCCAACTCAGTATCTATCAGGAGTATTTCCCTTGTAAAATTTGTCAGCATGTTATCCACAATAGTAGACAACTTTCGAATCTTGATCGGGTTCAGGATGACTTCCACTGACGGAACCACTGCACCAAATATATCTTCCACTACTGCAGATGAGGACTCCCTCCTCTGTCTCTTATGATGTAATTCAGTCACTTTCGGAAACTTTTTCAAATCCTCTATCTGATAAATGTTTGGGCATACTATCCCCAAATAACATGTCCCATGCCATCCTCTTGGAAGATGATAATAAGCATTAAGTCCACAAATGTAATAAATCCCCGAAATCGCAGGGTCCTGCCCATTCAACATAAATGTCCACTTATTCTGAAACAAAAACACATGCCTACGTTCACTCGTACCCACAAATAAAGTGTCAGTGCGCAACTATGGCCTATACTGTATATACAAAGCTTCTCTATGTGTAAAGCATCTAAAGCTAATTTCCTTTGCATTTTAATTGCACTATTAGCATAATAATTCTTGTAAGTCCTTTTCTCTAAGACTTTTTCTAATTTATCCTTTAGCGCCTTTCTCCTGTCGTCAGTATGATCTATGAAGCTCTTCTCGGTGTAAACAAGCATGTGAGATTATTTTTGTGAGCATAAGCTGTCCCAAACGTTAGTGTAGGTTCAAAGAATCCTCTAACTAATACTATGTCATTATCCTTAGCTGCTCTACTCAAATACCTAATAATAGGAACAAACGAAAACAGGAGGTCATGATTGTAATAAAAATACTGAATGTACTCCTGGTTATAAAACCTTATTAGTAGCAAACTACAGCTTATTATGATAAATTACTCCTTCCTCGACTGATGAAAGAATCTGCGTACACACAAGAAAATCCCTTGAATCAGTCGTCTCAACATACTCACTCAACAAGCGATAGAAAACATTAGAAGAAAGTTCCCCTTGTGCATTAGTGTAATCATGCAAATAATTATCATCTAACTTAAACCTCTCTAAAGCTCTTAATGTGGTAGTCTCAAAAGCAGAAGAATGGTTGGCTCCTCTGGCATCATGAACAGACATTCCCACAATCAACAGTATAAACAAAATCCCACACATAATTGTCAATCCAATGCTCATATATTTACAGAGCCTAGCATCTCTAACCACCTTATCAAAATCAGCCATGATCTGTAAAGAATCAGAAAGCAGAAGTAACTTAGATAAGTGCATCAAAAATCAAAAATAGACAAGTCTTCTTTCAGCAGTTCAGTTTCACTTCCAGTAACCCTTCTCCTTGTCAAAATCGGTTAGTAGCTTTGTCAAATCAAGTTTCAAAAAGTCAAATCAGGTTATCAATGTCTTTTTCAGTTACTTTCGACAGTCTCTTTCTCCAAAAATATTTCTCAGATTGTTTCAACAGTTCAGCTCCTTGATCTTTTTCAGGTCACTTCAAAATACTGACTTGGAACTTCCCTATCAAAACAAAAAGACACAACTTCTTGTTGTCATTTGTTTGTGGTTGCATGCGCCCATTCAGGCCATGCGTATCTTCGACTTGCTATTCTCTTTCTTTTCAGCTTCCGATCATCATTCAATTCTCCTTCACTTAGTTCTTCTTTTCTCATAGTAATAACCTCTTCCTCTATTGTTTGATCTACAATCACCTCTTTACTCTTCTCTACTTGCGATTCAGGCCACTTGTCTCCTTTTCTTGAACCTTCAGTCAACATTCTCTTCAGGACTGAATTTGAATCCTTTTCTTTCTTTGTGGTGTTTTCTCCTGATGGGCCTGCAACAGGCTCAAGAGGAGTTGGATCACCTTGACTTTGATCCAGCTCAACTCCTTCCCCTTCTGGGTCTGGCACTTGCTCTGCCTCTCTGGAATCGTCTGCTTCTGGAAGAGCCTCCTCTGTACTAGGCTCTCCTGCTGCATCCGTTGAGACTGGTTCCCTAGCACTCTCCTGGAGGTCTTCACCCGCATCTCTCACAGGAGTGATGGAACCGTCCTCAACAAGATCAGGTTCAACTTCAGTTCCTCCTTGTTCTTTTTCCTGCCCTTGTGCTGTAATTTGTCTCACAGTTATTGGTACAACGCTTCTTCATGATCCAGTGGACATGCCAATTTCTTCATGTGACTCGCATGAATCCAGTTTGGGATCCCAGCACACTTCCCAGCTGTCGTAGTTGTTAAAATCACTTGATAAGGTCCCCTCTAACGAGGCTCCAAACACGTCTTGCGCACGTGCTTCCGGACAACAATCCAGTCACCGGCTCTCAGGTTGTGTCCTGGATCGTGGATTGATGGCAGTGTGGTGGCCTCCACCTGCTGAGAGAAAGAGCAGACCACATCAACCAGACCCTTGCAGTACTCCAACACCATATCATCTGTAATGTGCATATCAACTGCTGGCAACCTCACTGCTCGGCCCAGGAGGATCTTATGGAGCGACAATCCTGTCTTCCTGTCAGGTGTATTTCTCATTGACATCAACACCAAAGGCAATGCATCTGGCCATTTCAGATTCATAGCTGCACACATCTTTGCAATCCTTCATTTAAAATTACCATCTGCTCCACTAGTCCTGATGCTTCAGGGCGGTAACTACAATGCAACTTCTGATGAATGTTCAATGCTGCACACAATAGTTTAATCATCTCATTATTGAAGTGTGTTCCCCTATCTGATTCTAGAGAGATCCGAAAACCGAAGAGTAGTATCAATTCCCTAAGCAACAATTTTGCTACTGAGAGGCTATCTCCATGTAGGGTATCCAGTGACTAAAAATGCACACAATCACCAACACATATCTCAAACCTCCACACGCAGGCATCTGAATGGACTCCTTTATTCTCTCACCATTTCTCACTGGTGAACCAGTAGAGGTCAGGAAACCTCTCCTCAACCACAATTAACCAAAAACATGAACTATTCTGAATCCGCATTGGCTATCCGTGTAGATAGTGACTCTCAATCAAGCAGAAACAAGGCGTGCCCTAGTAAGAGCTACCAATTCCGCTACTTGAGCAGAATACACTCCTCGAAGCCAGGAAGCTTCTAAGGTACCTGTAATCGTGCACACAGCATATCCTGCTCTCAGTGCCCCTGTGCTGTCTCTCAGACAAGAACCATCAACAAAAACAATTTTATCATTTTCTTCCAATCAAGTATCTCTGATGTCAGGTCTCGGTTATTTGCACAACTCAGTTACTTCGACACAATCATGTTCAACATCTTCCTCTTTTTCAGTTTCAGTAGTATCACTTGGAAGTAAAGATGCCGGGTTCAGCACTGTACTTCCTTTCAGTGTCACATTTGGTGCTCCCAAAATGCTCATCTCATACCTGGTCAACCTAGCACCAGTCAAGTATTGGGTTTTCATCCTTGTCAGTAAGATCTCAATGGCGTGAGGGACCATTACAGTCAGGGGATATCCCATCACTACTCCTTCACATTGTGAAAGGCTTTGACCAACTGCGGCAACTGCACGCAAACAACCTGGTAAGGCTGCTGCAACTGGGTCCAAGGTAGCTGAAATATATGCTACTGGGCGATGAGCACCTCCATGGACCTGCGTCAAGACACACAATGATCATGCATCACGCTCATGACAAAACAATCTGAATGGTTTCATATAGTCAGGGATACCCTGAAGCCCTGCACAAACTCTCTCTCAACTCAGTGAACGCTTTCATTTGTTCCTGGTCTAAAGCTATGGGATCGAAGAATCAGCTTCTGTTAGGGCTTTGAAATCTCTGCAAAATTTGGGATCCACTGACAACAATAGCCCACCATACCCAGAAACATCCTGACATCTCTCTGTGAAGTCGGGGGACTTATCTTTAGTTTCATTGTAATCCTCTCTCTGGATATTATCCTCAACTTTTCTCAATCTGGTGACCCAAGTACCTCACTACCTTTTGACAGTACTGCAACTTCAGTGGTGACACTTTATGACCAAACTTTCCCAAATGATTCAACAGGGCAACTGAGTCATACTTACACTCGTCCCTTGTCTTGGACTCAATCAATAAATCATCAAGGCAACTCCAATAACTCCAAATTCTTTTTCAAGATCTGTTTAAACAAAGAAGGTGACTCTGTGTACCCTTGAGGAAGTCTACACCAGCAGTAGACTCGATCTAAGAACTTGAAACTAAAGAGAAATTGACTATCCTTGTGAAGCGGCACAGAAAAGAACTCTTGTGACAATTCAACCACTGTGAACCATTCTGCATCACATGGAATCTGGAACATTATTACAGCTGGATTGGGCACTACGGGGCAACACTTAACCACAATGTCATTTATTTATCTCAAATCCTGAACAATTTGAACCTTCCCACATGGCTTCTTCAAACCCATTATCGGTGAGTTACATGGGCTCCTGAACACCTCCTCCAAAACTCCCTGCTTCACAAAATCTGCAATTATCTGAGCCACTTTCATCAGGACATCTTGTGTCATGTTGTACTGTGGAGCTGCGGAAACACTGCATTCAGCTTCAAGGTAACCTTAATCAGCTCCACTCCCTTAATCAAACCCACTTCTTTCCCTGTCAAATCCAAAACGTTTTCTTGCACTGTTCGCTGCAAATTGGAATGAAGCTCTCTCACTGTGAACATCAGGAAAAACTCAATCAAGGGGTACTCCTCATTTGTAGTTCCACACTCGGTCTCTGGAGTGGGATCTTCCTCATCATCACTATTTGTCTGAATCTCAATTCCATCATTCGAACAAGTAATCGAACACCTTGTTTTACAAAACAAGTCCCTTCCCAGTAGAGATACCGGGCTCGAATCACAGACTACAAACTTGTGCAGTCCCTGAAAATTACCAGTCTCAACTTGCACTGGATCTGTAATCGGATTTGTCAAATACTGATTCGCTACCCCCACAACTTGAACTGTTCTTCCTGAGAGGGGCAAATCCAGTACCTCTGCACTTCATACTGAGGAGCGTGTAGCCCCTGTGCCCACCGAAAAGGAGACTTTGTGACCCATCACCTTTCTCCTCAAAATAGGGTCCTCTCTGATCTACTTCTAAAGAAGTTGCAAGCACACGTGGCTCCTCATCTGAACTATCACTCATCCATTCACCATTTATTTCATTCTCACTGTGTAACGGGAATTGATGCACTGCTTTACTACTTCTGTCTTGTCTCTGACCTGTGACCTGTTGAGAAAGCATCATCTGTTGTTGCTCCATCAGGGCTTGAGGTATCTGCATTTGCTGTCTAGGTACCATTGGAACCTGCTGCTGCATTGGCTGCAACTGTGACACTTGTGCACAGGGCAATTGCACCTGCTGCATGGGTTGAAAATTCTGCATCTGATTCACATTATTCTGGAAATCAGGATTAGAACCCCTTAGTCTCGGTCCTCTCACATTTTGAAATGTATTGACGTTGTTACTTTGTTGACAACACCCTCCTGCACCTTCATCGGACACTCCCGCTTCCAGTGTCCCACGGCTCCACAAATGTGACATGTCAATAGCTTCTTCATCCCCTGCACATTATTCTGAACCACAACAGTATTCAAATCGGGACCATGATTCATATTGCCTCCACGACCCCTACCTCTCATCTCAGGGTGGAACGTGACATTTCCCTGCTGCTGCGTTTCTGTCGCACAAATGTTCCTGCAATCCTGTTTGAGCTGCCTTAATCTGCATCACCATCGCTTTCTCTTTTAACTTTTTCTGCTTCAACTCAATCTCACTACAGTATTTTGCATACTGCAACACCTCATCAATCGGCTTCACTTGCCAGCAAATCAAATGACTCTTAATCATCTGACCTATCTCAGGTCTCAGATCCTCCACAAATCCAAACACAAAATGCAACATGTCCTTCGGCTCAATTGCTTCCTTGCCACTGTACTCCTTGAACGCCTTCAACAATCGTTTAGAGTACGCATGTATTGACTCCTTTACTCCTGCACTGTCCTGTCAATCTTCTGCCAATCAATATTCTTGGGCGAGATCCTCGTCTTCAAGAACTCAATCACCTCATAGTAATGTTTAATTACCTCAGGAGATGGTGCACCTGTACTCTTATCTCTCTCTGGCTCACTTGTCGGCCAATATACATTACATCAACCCATAAGTCAGCTGGAACCACTTTTTTCAGTAAGGTATTAAAGTCTTCACAGAGACATTTTGAAAGCTTCACGAACGTGTCCGTCTGCTAATACCATTCAACTGGTTTCTCCCTCAATTTGGGATATTCATTCGTGAATGACAGAATATCACTCCTATTCCAATGGACATGAACGGAATTTCCCCCTGGGATTTCCCTCATTGGTAAAATCTTTTCCGGGTCCATGTCCTGATGTACATTTTCGTCACTTCTAGTGAATCTCGTTTCTTTTTATCTCTTTTCTTTACCCATCTTCCTTCCCACCTCTCTAAGGCTCCCCAAACTTGTGCACTCTGCAATAGTTCTTTAAGGTGCGCCTTCATTCCGGCTGACCTCATGTGTTCGAAATCTTTCGCCTCGAAGTCTAATCTGTAGCTTCTCTTCAAATGCTTTGTTTTCTCAATTTCTATGCCATGCTTCTCTGCCAACTCTGCTAATCTCTGGTGTACCTGGCCCACTTCTCTTGTGATTCTCGGGCATATGTATCTCAACTCTGCTTCTTTTAGGATTCTAATCTATTCACCCCCATTGTTCCTTCAACTAGTTCATCTGCTTCCATGATTTATCTGACACAATTGATCTCCTCCTCGCTCTTCGAGCATTCTGTGGGGTATTCAACTTATCTAACCATTCAGTCAACTGCTGTGCTGTCAATACTTGTAAGGAAATGTTACTCATGTTCACCGGTGGCACCTGCTGTACCACTGCACCTGGTGTTTGCGGTGTCAATAACGTCAGGCTCTGACCTGCACTAGGTCCATTCACAGCATCTGGAAGTGCAACACGTGGACTGAGATCTAACAATGACCTCGATCCATCACATGTCTGACCCACGGAACAGACTACTTGGACCTGATCACTTATTCCCCCTTGGACCTGATCACCTAACCCTAAATGCGTTTTAGTTAACATTTGCGTATTCCTTATCATATAGTCAATTATTAAAATGATTTAGCCCTTCTGAAATACCTTTACTTGATTATACCTCGCATACTTGCTCTCTCATCCCTCACAAAGCATCAGAGAGCCCATTAAGACACTCAACATTTCATTTAAAAATCGACCCAAGGCACAGGTCACATTAAAAAATCTCATATGTACCAATAGGTTGAGAGCTTGATCCCAGTTAATAACATTATAGTACCTAAAAATTGGCTTTAAAAACTTTTTTTGTTCATTTAAGCACCACAAGCAAACCAATGAAACATGTTAGGCACTACATTTTTGTTTGAGGCTGCATGTACATAAGCGCAAGTCATCCCTCATTATGGCTTTTGCTTTTAGGTCCATAGAGCATGGGTTTAACCCGACCCTGAACTTTAACACCGTATCCATTAACTTGGGATTAGATAGAGCCTCTATTTAGAGGAGGTTTTCCTCATTTCTCCACCCATGCACCATAAACTAGGTAGATATTTTCCCCTCCAAATAACCTAAGTCTTCTTCTCTAGCCTTTTTAATTACAACAGCACACAGCTCCTGCTTTGGGATTTGTTCTCTGCGCCACTGATTAGCAGCTAAACCTAAGGAGGCACAGATCTTCTCTAGCAGACCTCTCACTTAGAAGGCCCAATTCAAGTCGCTTGTCCTTATTTCCCTTTTACATAATCACGCAGTTTTGGAAATCCCCTCTTCAGACATGCTCAACCAAAATTTAAATGAGGCTTGCATTCCCTGGTACCTCCACACTGTCATTTGGCATTCCGCCCTTCTAGCTGAATCATACTTGAGGTGGGAGGCGTAAGCAGACATTTCACACATTTACTTTCTTCTGCATCCCATTTCAACTTCCTAGCGAAAGTTAAAACTTCCAACCCATATTGAAATTTAGAATGCAACATGGCATTAAAGGTGGAAAGGACGGTCCTCCATATTTCAGACGAAACTGCTTTAATCCCCAAATCGATGTCAATGCAGTGGCTTTTAGTGAATCGATATGCTCTTTCCATCTTAATTCAGAGTCAGACCACATACCTAAATATTTATATTTATCAACCATTTCTACTTTGTCACCTCCCAGAAACCAGCAGAATGCCCTCTTCCTTTTTCCCAATACCATTATTTTCGTTTTGTCCATGTTTATTGTATGCTTTTTACTTTGACAGTAATCATAAAAGGCATCTAATTTTCTTTGCAATCCCATCTCCGTCATATCAACTATCACCAAGTCATCAGCGCATAATAAACAAGAAATATGGGTCCCATCCATTTTAGAGTAAAAACCCTTTGCATCCTTTAATATGTTTGGCAAGTCAGACAAAAAATATGGGAAACATCAGTAGGGCCAAAATGCAACCTTGATGCAGCCCATTCTTTATAGGGATCTTCTTCAATAACGACACCAGTATCTAAAATCACTTGGGACCAATTTTGCGAACTTAGTGCCAGATGTATCAAGCAATTTTGCATTTGCAAACGGTGTGAATCGCAAAATTTGGCCATTTGCAAATGCAAAAATGCCTTTCAAGATGTATGGAAGGCATTCGCTGTTCAATTTTAAGGAATTGCAAAAATAGCGATTCCTTAAAATTGCCACCCCATTTAGAGAATCGCAATTTGCAATTCCCTAAATAGGAAATCACAAATGGGGAGTTCCTATTTGCGATTTCCAAAGCACATGTACCAAGCATTTCCTAAATGTGAATTGGGCATTTAGGAAATGCAATTACCACCAAATCCAATTTGGTGGTAAGCATGTGCAATTTTTAAAAATGCATTAAAAATGCATTTTTAAGAATGACATGTAGCGCACACATGTCTCTAAGGCATGTGTGTGCTTCACATGTCTGCAAATATTTTTTTGGGGTGCATCAGAGGGGGGCTTTAGGCCCCCAGCACCCTCGGGTTTGCATTACCTAATTTGCGAATTACTAACTGGAATTCGCAAATTGGGAAATGCAAAACCATTCGCACCTATGGGCCTACAGGCCCATAGGGCTTGCTGGAGTCCCATTCTCTAATTGCGATTCGGTAATAGCGATTGCGAATCTTAAGGAATCGCTATTACCGAATCGCAAATTTCATACATCCCATTTTGCATTTCTTAAATAGCGATTTCTTAAAATTTGCTATTTTAGAAATGCAAACCAGGAGCTTGATACATCTGGCCCTTAGTCCTAAGGAGGAGGAAAAGTAGTTCAGAATCGACTCCGAGCAGCCTCAGCACATCCCGTAACAAATTCCAATCTACTAGATCAAAAGTGGCTCAAAAATCAACAAAACAACAAAATAGACACCCTTGCACCTCTTTTGACTTTTTTGCCAGTGCCCAAAGACTAAAACAGTGGTCTATTGTCGATTGACCTTCTCTGAAGCCACCTTGCTCTACTGGAATCAAATTATTTAACTATACCCAGGATTTAATTTGGCCTAACTGTAGCTTTGCAAAAACTTTTTCGCCCACGTCCAACAAACTGATTAGGTGATAATTCTTTGGTTGTGTTGGATCATTCTTCTTATGAATTGGCCTATTTATTGCACTCTTCCAGCTCTCAGGAGAGCAGTTGGAATCAAAAATTGGATGAAAGGTAACCTAAAAAAGACTTGCCCACCAATCAACATTATTTTTTATTGTTATCGCTGGAAGGTTGTCTGGGCCAGCACTAATTATTTCTTTTATCTTTTGAAGGGAAAAAGATGACCTTAGGTATCCACCTACCTCAACTTTATTTTCCTGGTCTAATCAAACATCATTCCCTCCATATAAATTGCACAAATGCTTATTCCAATTATCTTCTCCAACCAAACACTGTATATTCCCAGAGGCTTTCCCCTCCCTCACCAACTGCCAAAACCTCCTACTATTGTGGGCTCCTATCACATTTAACATAACTTTCCAATTCCTATTTATATACTCCCATTTTCTTTTCCTCAAGATATTTTCATAGTCTTGCTTGGATATGCATAGTTTCTGTTCTGTTCCCCTTAGTACGTCTTTTCCTGAATTCCCTTTCCAACTTCCGCACCTTCAACTTCTGAATCTTACACTCTTGATTATACCATGTATTTTTATGGTCCCTTCTAACTTGTCCCTGATCTTTGTTCACACACATTATTTTTGATTTTACTTTCAAACAATCTACTACTTGTTCAATTACCCATTCATAGCCCATAAACACATCATTAGGCTCATCAGTCATGCTGAGACCCCTATAATTTATCATCAGACCATTGAGTACTTTTAGGCTATTTTCTATGATTTCTCATAGTGCTTTATTCCCTGGCCTGATTGTTAACTGTTGGGGCCAGTAATCTCTATCCTCTAGGTGCATGATTTTGAATCCCACCACTTACTTGAAATGCCAAGTATTTACGAAGGCATAATCAATAGGTCAAAGCTGCTTACCTATTCAAAATGTCTGCTTTGCAGGGCAGTCTGTGTTCATGCCTCCATTGACACAAAGCAATCCTAGAGAGCCTAAGATTCTTACTAAGGCCCTATCTATCTAGGGAAAATAGCTTGCGGCACATGGGCAGTGGCCAGCAACTCTTTGTGCAATTTATCATCAATTGTTGGATCTAATTTATGATTAAAGTCTCCTAAAGGTTGGTTTAACACAGTTGCTTTCCTCCAGCATGCTCTACTGTAATAATTCAGCTTCTGCATGAGGCCTGGTAACTAGGCACACCTGCGGCTAAGTTAACTCTACAATATAATGCAAAACATAGGTTATACATCTTAATATGGCACATTACTACATTTTTATTACATATTTTAATTATTTCACGCATTTTTTATCATTTTAGTACAAGTTTGTATAAGCTGGCTGTCACTCTCCATGGGCACATTTTCAAACGTGCACATTATTTCCTCTACAATTAACTTCTCTATTAACTTTTGTTAATCAAAACATAGAAACATTCATTAATAATTTCTACTTAGCATATCTGCTTCAACAACAATACCAGAACAGGTAATAATTGCAAAGTATACATTAGTACATTAGTACAACACTCAGAAGATGTCAATACAAGTCATGAGCACTTCAAATCAATTCCCTCACTAACCACGAAATTAGCATCAACATGTTGGGCTTCATGTGAAAAGAATTTAGTAACACAAATTTAGAAAAAACTCTTTAACCCGGGTTAAAAAAAAGAATATTAATATGCAGCATTCAGATCATAAGTTGCATCTGGTACCTGGAAAGCAAAAGACACATATAACATTACAATGACATACATTACCAATGGTAGTAGTAGTAGCAACAAGCAGTTTACTTCAGCTAGGGAACACCATCAGTTATGTCTTCAGAAGATTTGGGCCTCACAGCAGCCAAACCCGCACAGCTACAGGATCTTGACTCTAGTCATCTGAACTCTGGTCACCATCAAATGCCTCTTGTCTCATCTCAACTCCACCGCTAACACCCCTCTCTCAAGAATCCTACCTAGGTTGTTACACTAAATCCTAAAAAGCTTATGATTGGTCAGTCTATGGGATGGTTACGCTTCAGCCCATCAACAACTAAACTGATAACCTAAAATACGACAATTCTACACTAACTAGAACATTTTCTTCAATAATATAATTTCCTCTTCCATCTCGTCTGTAGCGCCATTGTTTCATCACCTCCCAAATGCCTCTTCTCAGGAAGAAACTTTTACTGTTTCGACTTCCCTTCCATCCTCAAGGAAAGACCAAGTATTAGTAACATTCTCAAACAATCGAACATTTAATTTATGCAATGCTCGGTTAAAACATGACCTTTTAAGACATAATCCAGCAACCCACTAGGGGTAGATGTGGACACATCTACTAAAACACCAAATGCACTTTTATGTAAGCATTGAACTATGGAAAATAACCACAGCATTTAGTTAGAAGTTTGCTCAGTTAGGAACAGAAAACAAACTATGGCAACCAATTTCCCACAGCCTGAATCCCTTTGCCAGCTTTTTCCCAAACTGTAGTTTCTGTTAGTTTTTTTAAATCTTCGCTATTAGTATTTGTTACATTTTTTATCAGCTCTTTAACTTTAACTTTACCTAAATTATCAGGAATAAATGAACAACAGTGATTTGAACCAAGTAATTTACAAACTCCGCCCTCTTTCGCCAAAAGAATGTCTAACACAAGAAGGTTCTGAAGTGCCATAGCTCTTGAAGCAGACAATTCTGTGTCTAAAAGAATGATAGCTCCAGAATATCTTGTCAACATGTTATCTAGTATTGTAGACAACTTCTGTATTTTGATTGAATTCAAGACTACTCCCACTGAAGGAATTATAGCCCCAAAAATTCTCCCACAATGTTGAAATTGATTCTCGCTTTGTCTCGTTTGAAATTTCATAGTTTCAGGAATCTTACTCAAGTTTTCCCACTGATAGATTTTTGGAAAGACTATTCCCAAATAACATGCTCCATACCATCCTCTCGGAAGACGGTAATATGCATTTCTCCCACAAATATAATAAATCCCAGGTACTGGGGGGTCCTGTCCATTCATCATATAATCCTACTTACTCCTAAACATGAGCACATGTCTACACTCACTCTTTCCAACAAACACTCTATCATTCTTACTCCAAGGTCTATATATACAAAGTCTTCCCACGTGCTCAGCATCTATTGTTAGTTTTCCTTGTCTAGTAATGTCAGTATATGCATAATCTATTCCAGGTTTTCTACTTATTATTGCTTTATCTATCTTTGCCTTTATTTCTCTTTTTCTATCATCTGTGTTAGCTACGAATTTCTTTTCTACTGGTGTTAGTAAACGGTTTAAATGATTTCAGTGAGCAAAAGCTGTTCCAAAAGTTCAAGTAGGCTCAAAGAAATCTCTCATAATTACTATGTTATTTTCTTTGGCTAGTCTATTCAAATAACCTATGACAGGTGCAAATGACAATACCATATCATAGTTTGAACAGAAATACTAAATATATTCTTGATTATAGAAACGCGTTAGCAAAAGACTACAACTTATAGCGTATGTCACAGGTAGACTATAATAAGTAGTTCCTTCTTCCACTGAAGCCGGAATCTGCGTACATACATAACAATGTTTCGCGTCCATCACCTCAATATACTCATGCAATAAGCGATAGAAAACATTAGAAGAAAGCTCTTTTTCTTTGTGTAAGTATTTTACATCTATTCTAAATTTATCTTTCGTTAGTGACTTATCAGTCAAGTCTAAAGAACTATCAATTCTCGTAGTCTGATTGGCTCCATCCATTTCATAAACAGACACTCCTACAAACAACAATAAACATATTAACACACTCACTAAATCCAATCCAATACTTAACACTTTACAACAACAAATTCTACTGCTTTGGTTATATGAGTTACTCATATTTTCTATATTCTAAAAAAATAAAAAACTTTCAAAAAATTCAAAACAAACACTCAAAACACCCAAAAATCCCTCCTAAAATGTTATTTTGTATTTATTTTTTTCTAAAAATTAATTCACTCTTGGACAATCTCTTTGTCAATTTCAGTATAGCAGCTTGTCAAATCCAGGTATTTATTTGTCTAATTCAGTAAGTATTATTATTTGTCTCTTCAGTACGAACTTTTAAGCACGACTTTCCATTTTGTTTTCCCAAAGTCTTTTCTTGCAGTCTTCACGTGCCAAAGCAAACATGTTCAATGTCTCTGTCAAAATAATAGCTTAAAAATTCTTCCTGCCAATCATTTGTGTTTAAGTACGCCCATTCAGGTCCTGCATATCTCTTGCTCGCAACTCTTTTTTCCTTTTCGGTCTTCTGCCACCTTCACCTTTTTCTCCACTAATATGTTCTCCTTCATTCAATTATTTTTCCTCTTGAATCAGTGGAACTACATTAACTCTTCCACTCTTCAAACCTTTCTCTGGCCAATTGTCTCCTTCCAAAGTCTTTTTCTTCAACAATTTTCTCAATATTGAGTCTTCTCTTGCCTTTGGACCTTTTTCTTCTGACATCCCTGCAACTGGTTCAGGAAGATTATAATCCATTTGGGTGGGACTACCCTCAATTCCTTTCCCTATGGGGTCTGTCCTTTCTTCAGTTTGGTATGTCAAACCACTTGCTTCTGAGGATACCCTCCTCTGAACAGATCTTTCTTCTGGTGATTCTTGTGAGTCACTCTCCCTCGAGGATATCCTCCTCGGATCGAAATCAGTCTTCTCCTTTTCTTTTCGGACTGAGACTTCTACTCCTTTTGCAGATTGCTCAACTTCTTCAGTATTTTGCTCTTTCTCATCTGTTATAGGAGTAGACACATCCCTGTCATTTTCGATATTCTGCTCACTTTCTTTCTCTTTGTTTTCAGTGTTTTCAACAGTTGGTAATCTCAACAGTTCCTCTTCTCTTTCTGTTGGATCATGCACCTTTCTTGTATGGCTCGCATGCACCCAATTCGGCAAACCAGCACACTTTACAGCTGATGTTGTAGCATAATCTGATAAGGTCCTTTCCACCGTGGCTCTAGGCAAGAGTTTCTTACATGCTTCCGTATAAGCACCCAGTCTCCAGCTCTCAAACTGTGGCCTTGACCTTGCGTTTGTTGTACTGTTGCGGCCTCCACCTGATGAGAGAAAGACCGAACCACATCCGCCGGGCTTTTGCAGTAATCTAGCACCATATCATCTGTATTATTCACAAGTGCATTTGCAGGTATTGCTGGCAATCTCATTGCTCTCCCCATCAAAATCTGGATGATGTGGAGACAACCCAGTCTTCTTGTCAGGCGTGCTTCTCATTGACATTAGCACTAGTGGTAAAGCATCTGGCCATTTTAAATTTGTCGACGCACACACTTTTGCCAATACGAGACCTGAAGCTTTTGGCCGATAACTACAAGGTAGTCTCTGCTGTATTTTTAATGCAGAAAAAAGCAATTTGTTTCACCTCATTATTGAAGTGTGTTTCCCTATCTAATTCAATTGAAACTGGGAAACCAAAACATGGAATTAGTTCTAGTAAAAGCAATTCAGCTACTGTAAGACTGTCATTTCTCCTTGTTGGATATGCCTCAATCCAATGACTGAAAATGTACACAATCACCAACACATATTTCAAACCAGCACATGCAGGCATCTCAGTGAAATCCATTTGCATTGTACTGAATGGACCTTCCACCATACCTATGTGTGACAATTGTCCCACTGCCGATGTGCATTTGCTGGCAAATTATGCACCTATGTCAAACCAGCTCCGCCACTTGTCTGAATTTTGGATTGTACCAGAACTGTTTAAAACTCCTGATCATTGCATCTCTCCCTATGTGCGTTTGACCATGATAGTATCTAGCCATTTGTGTTAACAAACTGTTTGGTAACACTACTTTCCCCTCTACTGTCACCCAAATTACATCTTCCCTTTGAATGCAATAATGTCTTATCCAATCCTTCCGCTCTTCTTCTGGAACATTTTTCTGTATGGCTTTCAACTCATCTAATGTCTCAACTATTTGCATTGTGAAATTTGCATATATTTCTTCATTTTCGGACATCAATTCCAAATTTACTTTGAATTAAATCCCATTCAGAGCACAAACTTTTGCAACCTGGTCTGCACAAGCATTTCCCAATGTTACATAATCTTGCCCTCTCTGGTGTGCACTGCATTTGACCTCAGCAATTTTCTCAGGCTTTTGTACAGCTTGTAACAAATCATGTATTCTCTCTCCATTTCTCACAGGTGAACACGAAGAAGTCAGGAATCCCCTTTGCGGCCAAATTTGCCCAAAGTCATGTACAATACCAAATCCATACTGGCTATCAGTGTAAATTGTTACTTTGATCTGGTCTGATAATAGGCATGCTCTAGTAAGAGCCACCAATTCTGCGACTTGGGCAGAAATTACTCCTTTAAGCCATGAAGCTTCCAGGATGCCAGTGATTGTAAACACCGCATATCCTGTTCTTAAGGCACCTCTGTTGTCTCTTAAACAGGAACTATCAACAAAGAGAATGTGATCATTGTCTTCCAAACAAGTATCTCGAATGTCATTTCT
Organism: Pleurodeles waltl; assembly: GCF_031143425.1. NCBI lineage: Eukaryota > Metazoa > Chordata > Amphibia > Caudata > Salamandridae > Pleurodeles > Pleurodeles waltl. The sequence goes on along the minus strand of NC_090439.1, from coordinate 244,137,425 downwards.
TGGTTTGGTGCATAATTCTGTCACCTCCAAACAATCATGTTCAACATCGTCTATTCTATTAAGATCTTCCCCTTCATATGGTAACAATGTTGCCGGGTTAAGCACTGTGCACCTTTTAATCGTTACAATTGGTGCTCCAAGAATCACTGTCTCATATAGTGTCAGTCCAGCATTTGTCAGATATTGTGTCTTTGACCTAATCAATAGGATTTCTATCGAATGAGGTACCATCACTGTCAGAAGAAAACCCATCACAATGTTTTCACTTTGAGTTATACTCTGCTGAACTGCTGCAACTGCTAGTGTGCATCCTGGTAAGGCTGCTGCAACATTATCCAAAGTAGCTGAAAAATATGCTACTGGACGATTGACACCACCCAGTGTTTGTGTAAAAACAGACAAAGAACATCCATCTCTCTCATGACAAAACAACAAGAAAGGTTTTGTGTAATCAGGCACACCTAAAGCTGGTGCTTGGCACAAACTCTCTCTCAGTTCAGTAAATGCTTTCATGCATTCCTCATCCATCATTATGGGATCTGAAACATCCTCATGTGTCAGTCTCTGCAGTGGCTTTGAAATGGCTGAAAAATTTAGAATCCACTGGCAACAATATCCTACCGTTCCCAGAAACATCCTCAACTCTTTTTGTGAACTTGGTATTTTCATTTTCATTATTGCCGCTACTCTTTCTCTTGAAATTCTCCTCGACCCTTTCTCAATCAAATGTCCCAAATATTTCACTTCGTGCTGACAATACTGCAATTTAGCAGGAGATACTTTAAGACCATTGTCTCCCAAAAAGTTCAACAATGCAATCGTATCCTCTCTACAACCTTCCTTTGTCTTTAACGCAATCAACAAATCATCAATATACTGTACCAATGTCGATTGGTAAGGCATAACCAATGACTCCAGGTGTTTTTTCAAAATCTGATTGAAAATCAATGGTGATTCTGAAAACCCTCTAGGAATTCTACACCAGCAATAGACTTTGGTCAGAAACTTGAAACAAAAGAGATATCTGCTATCCTCATGTAGAGGTACTGAAAAGAAAGCTTGGCACAAATCAATTACTGTGAACCATTCTGCATCACATGGAATCTGAAACATTATCACTGCTGGATTTGGCACAACTGGACAACACTTCACCACAATGTCATTTATTTTCCTCAAATCCTAAACAAGACAAATTTTCCCATTCGGCTTTTTCAAACCCATTATTGGTAAATTACACAGACTGCTCACCACTTCTTTCAAAACTCCCTGTTCCAGATATTGTTCTATCAAAGGTCTTATCCCTTCAGTTACCTCATTTGCCATCGGGTATTGTGCAGTCTGTGGAAACACTACATTCTCTTTCACTGACACTTTGACCCCTTCAACTCCTTTAATCAAACCAATGTCTTTACCTGAAAAGTCCCAAACCTTTGATTTAACTCTTTCCTGCAGATCGATTGGCAGATCTTTCGTTTCATAAACTGGAAATAAATTAATTAAGTCTTTGCCTGCTCATTTTCATCTGTCTGATCATCGACATTCAACAAAGCCAATTCACAAGACATTGTCCTTTTCTCAACATCAAATGACAAATCTTTTTCCACATCACTGTTTGTCTCAATTTTAATTACTTTAATTGAACACAAAATTGAACAATTTATTTTGCACAGTAAGGGCCAGATGTATGAAACTTTTTTGCATTCGCAAACGGTGCTAATCGCAAAAATCAGCTGTTTGCGAATGCAAAAAATGCGGTCTGCGATGCGTGAAAGGCATTCGCAGACCAAAAATAAGAAATCGCAAAAATTTCATTTTTTTGCGTTGCGACCTGGTTTTGAGAGTCGCATTTTGCGATTCGGTATTTCCAGTAGGAAATTGCGAGGCGCAAATTGCGAGTGGCAAAATCCAAGTCGCAAAGAGATGCGTCAAAAAATCACAAATTGCGATTTTTCGTAGAATGGCATTTTGTACATGCAAAATATCACTAAGTGAAACCAGGTGGTAACCAGGTGCAACCTATATAAAGAGGCCCAGAATGCCTCAGACTCTTTTCCACAATGGCTGCACTCTACGTCATGGTGAGGAGAATGAGGATCCTGGCAGGTTTGAGGAGAGGGAGGAGAAGACAGGAGCGCATTTTCAGAGTGTGCATTACACTTTTTAAACAGACAGAGGAGGAAATATATGAGAGGTGTAGGTTGATCTCAGCCATGATACTTGATCTGATAGCTGAGCTACAACCCATACTGCAGCGCAGAACACAAAGGACTCATAGCATACCCACCCATGTGCAGGTATTATGCTAGCTCCACCTACTCGCCTCAGGGAGCTATCAAGGGGTCATAGCAGCAGCTGGAGGGGTATCACAGAGTACCCTCTCTAGATTTTTCAATGCATTTATGAACACCATGCTGAGCCGGATACACCAGTACATCACATTCCCCCACACCCCACAGGATATACAACAGACAAAAATAGATTTCTACCAGATAGCACAGTTCCCCCACGTCCTAGGTGCCATAGATGGGACACATGTTGCAATATGTCCACCATCAGCCACAGAGTATGTGTACCGCAACAGTAAATACAAACATTCAATGAATATACAGGTGATCTACAATGCCTCCTACATCATTACTGATCTCGTGGCAAGGTACCCAAGGAGCACACATGATTTGTACATCTTTCGCCATGGCGGTATTCACACAAGACTGCTAGCTGGGGAGTTTGGAGAAGGATATCTACTAGGTATTGTCCCTCTGTACACTGGCCCATTGATGGCGTGCTGATGTCAGGTGGCTCAGTTACTCAATATACCCTCTGTCCCTTCCAGGAGACAGTGCCTACGAAGTGCGCACTTACATGATGACATCCTACCTAAATCCTGCAGCACCTGCTGAACGGAGATACAATGCAGCGCACAGGGTGACCCGCAACGTGGTGGAGCGCACCTTTGGACTGCTGAAGAGTCGCTTCCGGTGCCTCCACAAAAGTGGAGGGGCACTACAGTACAGCCCAGAGACGACATGTAGAATAGTGCCTACTTGTGCAATCTTGCACAATATAGCTACCACCAGGTGCATACCTGTAGAAACATGTGATACTGAATCTAATGAGGATGATGATCCCATACCACCCCTACAGCCAGCAGACAGGACCAGTGCAGCAGAGGGAAGGCAAAGGCGTGCTGACATCACACACAACCATTTCAGATGTAAGTATGAATAAGACAAATGCACTGACAAATGTACCTGTAGTGAAGTAAATGTATTACCTTAATGTCAGGTAATGTTAGTCCAATGAATACCAACAAAAGTGAGTTAAAAAATAGAAACAATAGAAGTTCAGAGTAAAACACTATTACTTCATAGTGTACTCATTACCCCTCTGGCCGCTACAGTTACTTCTTGCGGCCACGCACACCACTCAGGTGCCCAGTTGCCTCACTGGCACCTCGATTGTCTGCCTAAGTGGCAGTGCTGTGCCTGGCACTGCGCCGTCTGGTGTCCATTGCGGGTACAGCTAGGCTGCTGAGGCTGGAAGTGTCCTCCGTGTCCTCCAGTCCAAGCTCACTAGGTTTGGCTGACCTGTGTCCCATGATGTTGTCTATCACATTTGTGATTTGGACAAGTCCGTGAGCCAGATCCCTGCTACTGTGTGCTGCCTCCACCTGTGCAGCCACTGCACGACATGCAATCTGTGAGGTAGAATTAGCTAGCCTATTGACAGAGCGACAGAATCCCCCAAACATGTTCATGAATCGTCGCTCCTGCCTGCGGTGGCTCACCCTGTCATGGCGCAGCTCCTGGCATAGTTCCCGCACAGCAGAAGTGAGCTCTCTTGTGTCCAGCGCTGCCTGGACCTGTCCCTCATGCAGCTGTTCTATATTTGCATTCAGACACTCCAGCTGGCGATGCAGGCCCCCCATTTTGGCATTATGTTGCTGCATCTGTTTTTGTAAACCAGTGATCTTTTTGTTCTGCAGGTGCTGCTGCTGCAACATAGCTGCTTCCAGGCCACCAAAGAAGGAGGTTCCCTTACCTGCTTCATACGCCTGTGCACCTGCATTTGTCGCCATCCTGCGGGGTACTGTGGTCTGCTGCAAACTGGCCTCCTGCATCTGGGTGTGTCTGCCAGTTGGGGATGGTGTATGTGGCCCTTCCTGCTGCTCATTGGAGTCCTGACTGAGCTCTGGCAGTGGCAGTGCCCTGGGCCTGCATCGGAGTGGCACAATGGTGAGAGACTCATTCGTGTTGGAGTCTGAGGCTGGATGGGTGTCAGTTTCGCCTAAGCTGGCACATACTGTGGCTGCTAGGCCTGGCCCACCTGCAACGACAATATGCAGCATGTCAGTTATGTTTGTTACAAGTAAGGGCACACGATGGTAATATAGGTACAGGTACTTCTCTTCACTGTGTTGTGGGTGTTGTGTTCCTCTGGGTGTCGCTCTACTTAAATACATTGTATGTGCTACTTTCAGCTCTAGGTTGTGGACTGCCACTCCCATAATGCATTGCTGTGCTACTTCTAAGATGTGGAATGGACTACTTCTCCCAATGTTTTACATTACTTGCTAATTCCTAAGGGGCTTTTGTGCATGCACATATGGGGTTACAATTGAATATTGCACTTACCTTTGCTGGTACTTGGTGTGCCGGAAGTGTCTATCTCTGTGACCCCACTCACTGCTTCAGGGAGGAGTGTGGACTCCCCTAGGTCCTCTAACGGGGTGGATGGTGACTCTGTGGGTGGACCGCCTCTTGTGCTCCTGGCCTCCTGCAGTCTTCTTGCCACCCTGTCTTTGGCAAGGGACCGCAGGTCGTACCCCCTCTTCTTAATTTCTTCGACCGAGCGATGTGCCACTCCAATAGCGCAGATCTTAGTTTGTATGTCTGCCCAGAGTCTCCTTTTGTCACTCTCAGGCACCTGGAGTGAGCTTTTGCCAAAAAGCCGGTCATGGCTCCTGACCACCTCCTCTGTCAGCACCTCCAGCTCCTGCTCGCTAAATTTGAGCTTCCGCTTTCTTTCTCCCTTCTCCTTTCCTTGGGCTGAGATGTCCATGGTTGTTTAGGTGTGCTGCCTCCTTCAGAGTGTTGCTCAGTGTGGCTGGGCTGACTCTCTCTGGATGCTAATTTGGGTGTGGCACCTGAAACTGCATGGGATGACTCACTTCCTGCTTGTGATGTCATCAGCCTCCTCCAGGTGTGCTTTCTCGCAATTTCTCGCAATTTGCGATTTTCAATTACCGAATCGCAATTTGCGAAAATGCAAATTGCGATTCGGTAATTGGGCCTCGCAAACCACAAATAGCGATTTTTAAGAAAATGCTAATTCCGAATCACAATTATGGTACATGGCCTATTGCGACTCAGAAATAGCATTTCTTAAAAATCGCTATTTGAGATTCGCAATGCCATTTCTTCATATATCTGGCCCTAAGTCTCTTCCCAACAATGACACTGGACTGGAATCACAAACAACAAAGCTATGGTAATCTCCAAAATTACCAATTTTCACAAGAACTGGCTGTGTAAGAGTGTTGACCAAATGTTTATTTGCAACTCCTACTATCTGTACAGTCCTTTCTAAAACTGGTATGTCCGGAACTTCTATAGTTCTCAATGTTGAGCATGTTGCTCCCATGTCAACCAGGAAATTAACCTCATGACCATGTGCTTCACCCTTTACATACGGACCCCTCTGATCCACTTTTAATGATGCAGCCATCATATACTCCTCCTCATCTGAACTATCCAACGGCCATTCAGCTTTTATTTCATTTTCACTGTGTAAAGGAAATTGTTCAGCTGATTTTACACTTATGTTCTTACTCTGATTCGTGACCGCTTGCGAAAGCATTACTTGTTGCTGCTCCGTAGGACTCTGTATCATTTGAACCTGTCTCAGCATGTGCATTTGCTGTACAGGCACCATCTGCACCTGTGGCTGCATTTGTGGCATTTGTACTTGTTGTACCTGAGGTTGTGCATTCTGCATCTGTTGTATTGGCTGTAAAGGTTGAAAACCTTGCATATTATTCACATTGTTCTGGAAATTTTGACTTTGACCTCCCATCCTAGGTCTTCTCATGCTCTGAAATGAATTGACACCATTCGTCTGCTGTACCATTCCTTCCTGATTCAACATTGGGCACTGTCTTTTCCAATGTCCAACTAATCTGCAAATATGACAAGGTAACACCTTTCGCCTTTGCTGCTCATCCTGCATCACCACTGAACTCAAATCCACATTTCTATTGACTACCGTAATCATCTTTCCACCTCAACCGTGACTCGGAAACAAACCATTTCCTTGTGGTGGCTGTTGAAAATTTCCCGGAAATCCTGTCTGTGCAGCCTTAATCTGTATCACCATCGCTTTCTCTTTCAGCTTTTTCTACTTCAACTCAATTTCGGCGCTACAGTATTTAGCACACTGCAACACCTCGTCAATCGGCTTTACTTGCCAGCAAATTAGGTGATTCTTAATCATCTGACTCACTTCTGGTTTTAACCCTTCAACAAATCTGAACACCAAGTGATTCATGCTCTCTTTCTCAATCGTTTCTACACCACTGAATTGTTTGAACGCCTTCAGCAACCTTTCATAGTATGTATGAACTGATTCCTTTCCTTCCTGTGATGTTCTATCTATACATTACCGATCAACATTTTTCAACGAAATTCTCGTTTTCAGAAGCTCAATTACTTTATAGTAATGTTCATTACTTCAGGAGATGGTGCACATGTTTTGAAATCCCTTTGAGGTTCACTCGTTGGCCAATCAACACTCCTCTTGCATTCAATCCACAAATCTGCTGGAAGAACAATATCAAAAAGTGTATTCAAATCTTCCCACAGACACTTTGAAAGTTTCACAAACCTATCTGTCTGCTGGTACCACTCCATTGGTTTCTCTCTCAGCCGTGGGTAATCATTTGTAAAACTTAGAATATCACTCCTATTCCAAGGTACATGTATAAAATTCCCTCCTGGTGTTTCTCTCATAGGCAGCATTTTCACTGATTCTCCTGCCTGTGTCACATCATCTTTCTTTGGCCTTTCTCTTTTCTTGACCCATTTACTTTCCCATTTATCTAATGTATTCCAAATCTGTACTTTCTCAAGTAATTCTCTAAGATGTGTTCTCATCCCTGTAGATCTCATGTGGATCAAATCTTCCTCTTCCATGTTTAACCAATAACTTCTTTTCAAAGTTTTCGTTTTTGACAAATCAATGTCATAATCGTCGGCTACTTCTTGTAACCGCTGATAAACTCTGTCTGTTCCTCTTGTAATTATTTTGAATAGATATCTTATCTGAGCTTCAGTATAGGACTCAAGTCTGTTCACCCCCATGGTCCCTTCTAAGAGTTCATTCCCTTCCATGTTCAATCTCACTCTGTTTATTGTTTCTTCCTCTTTATCTTTTCTCTCTTGTGTTTTTGAATGGTTTAAATCTTCCAACCACTTTGTTATTTCTTGTGCGGACAAGCCTTTCAATGAAACACCATTAGCTTGTGCACCTGCATCTTGCTCTTGTTCTGATCTCACATACTGTTGCGAAACCAATGCTCTCGGTCCCTGATTATTACAGAATATTGTTCCAGAAGTTTCAACAGCAGACAAATCTATTAAAGAAAGAATTGGTCTCATTCATACTTGGCCCTTGTCTATTCTGCACACTAATCAGTGAACTCACTCCACTATTATCCACACAAGCATAAAATGTAGTTACTGGACACATCGTAATAAGTACAGTAATTGCATCTGGGCTAGTCAAAGATCCAACCCTCTGCGTCTGTCCTACACACATGTTCTGCATCTGTGGTATCTGTACTTGAACAGGTTCTCTTAGATTCATCCCTTGCTGGCCTTGTGACAACACTAAATTAGTAGTCATCCTCACAATCTGAGCCTCTGGCTGTATTTCAGGGATGTTCATTTCGAACTGCTGTGTGTTGCTCAATGAGTCATTGAAACTACTCTGCATCTGAGCCCTCTCATCGTCCAGAATACTCCTCGCCGATTCTGTAATCGATGGTGCAGTAGTAATTGTATTACTAATTCCACTTCCATTCGATCTATTATCACTCCACTGATTCACATTTGGTGGAGGATAGGCCTCTAAAATCTGAGAAATTATCTCATCTTCCCCCATCTCATCTCATCATTATCATTAAACATGACCCGTTTCGAGTCTTTCAAATTTTGTTCTTTAGTCTCTGTTGAACCCTTTTTCCTTTTCTTCCATCTTTTGTCTCAGTCTCATCCTCCTTAGTTCTTGCAGGAAATAATATAATCCCCTGTAATGTTTCTACTCTCCACCTTTTCTGCGCTTCATCCCATCTAGCTTCCGCTAACGTCTTTTCTACTCTTCTCATTTTCTTTTCAAATTTTGATGCATGTTGCTGTTTTGCTACCAGCTCCCATATCGCTAAAGCTTCGGATTGTGCTGGCCACTGTGAAGGTTTTAAACTATACATCTTTGACCTAAAATTATCCAAATTTCTCAAATTGAATGTATCATGTTCTGGAAAAGCCAAACAACCTTCTTTCTTTGTAATTTTGACCCAATGTTTCAACTAGAGACATGCTCATGCACCCCTCTCCTCAAACACAATATATGTTGTAGTATTTTCTGGCAGACAAACCTCTCCTTCGAGTGCCGGGATATACTCATCACCCCTCAGCGGGTTCTCAAAGCTTTGAAAAACTTCATTTTCAACTGAATTTGTTCAAACCTGATGTCCACAACAAAAATTATTAACAAACTCAATTAAACTAAGTAGGTACAAATAATAAACAAAAATAAAGAACAACCAATCATGAAAAGTGACTACGATCCCACAATTCTCTTTAACCCCCTCACCTTCCAATCGCATTACTCTATTGTCAGACTGATTGACGAATCCATGCGCGATTCTTCTCACCAACTGACCAATCCCAGCGCGGCACCAACTACGTCACACTAACACTCCCCCCTCCTCAGCACACTCGTTGAAACGCTGACAAAGCCTATCGTACCAATTTCTTTCACAACCTTCAAACACAATCAACGCAATATTAATTCGCGAGCTAACTTAAACCAAAAATAAAAAAACAAATGTACTCACTTACTACAGGTAGGGTAATACAATTGCTTCAGAACCTTCCAAAGTAACCTTCAGCTTTCGCCTACTCTTTATCACAGTTCCCACACTTGTGAGTAAAATTTGACTGCAAACTTCACTTCTCCACTGTTCCTTGGACAATTGTCTAGTGCACTTAGTAGTCACCAAGTCTTCAGTATAGTTCCAATCACACCAATTTCTCACAAACTCGACTTACCAATCACGACGGATCAGTCTATTAAATGAACAAATTACAACATATACGGAGTGTCTCTCTGCACTTGTCAATATACTCCGGAGTCCCAGACCTCTCTCCTTAGGTCTGTCATCAACAACCACATGGATAATTTTTCTTGCATCAAGCGCCACACTCAAATGAAGAACGCCGTTTCCCTACTCTCATGCCTATAGGAGTACGACCGCTCCATCTAAAACTACTTGACTATTTCTACTCCTCTAAACTCATTTTCACCACAACCAACTGTGAATTAGCTAAAGCTGTGCAAGCGCAGAATCACTTCACTCAATTCAGCCAAACACCTCTAAGAACATACCCTTCAGCCTAGGGGGTCTCCAAGAACCAGGGAAAGTCACTTAAGGCAATTAGCAACTTATTTTGCTAAATCGGTATAACATTCTAGAAAAGAAAACCCAACAATCCCAACATTTTTATTTTCACCCAAAAGAACCTCACAACCTCATTATGACATCATCAAAACTATGACATAACCGTAATCTGCTACCAAAAACTGCTGCAGCGCCACAGAATCCTAACTAATATTTACTCTGAATAGCGGATTCTGCGCTAGAGGATGATGGATCGAAGCGACATAGATTTGATGGGATGTCATCAATGAGTAACATGAGCATCAACAATAATCAACACAATCCATGATATTAAACCTCATTCAATAACCACACAGGTTTATTAAGAAGAATGTTTAAATGTATTTCCCTAGATTAACAATGCTAATGTCAGGAAAATAACTCTCAAACACAAATGGTAAGCATATAAGATTAATAACGGTTGATTAGAACATCTGACTAGATTAGAACGTCTTATATATCTCAATTTGATTAATATTTGATTAACTCCAAGTTGTACAGAATGCTGCAGGCAGATTGCTCACTAATCTACCTAGGCATCTTTCTGCGAAGCCAGCACTTGCAGCACTCCACTGGTTGCCTATAAAAAAAAGTATTCAATTTAAATCTTTATGTCTGGTCCATAAAGCCCTATATGATAAGGGAGCCTTTTTTCTTAGACATTGCTTTTCTATTTATGCCCCCTCCAGGTTTCTGTGTTCATCCACCTCCCAGCAAGTCCACATAGCACGATTTAAGAGATCCTGGGAGGCAACTCTTTCTCCGTCAGAGCAGCTCGGCTATGGAACTCCCTTCCTTCAGAGCTTTGCCATGAACCTTCCAAACGTCAATTTAGGAAGAATCTAAAAATGATTATTTTTGCTGCTTATTCCTTGCCGTAACTCTTCCTTGTCTCTTTTCTTTTTTTTTTCCTTCTTAGGAGCATTCACGTTTCTCAGTGCTGGGACACCCTAGGGTAGCTACACGCTTTACAAATTCATAAAACTAAACTAAACTAAGACAACCAAACAAATAATCGCCAAGAGAATTACACTTGTTAACAATACCAGAATAGGTAATAATGGCAAAGTATACATTAGTACAACACTCAAAAGATGTCAATATAAGTCATGAGCATTTCAAATCAATTCCCTCACTAACCATGAACTAACATCAACATGTTGGGCTTCATGTGAAAAGAATTTAGTAACACAAATTTAGAAAAAACTCTTTAACTCAGGTTAATAAAAAAAAATATGAATATGCAGCATTCAGATCATAAGTTGCAGCTGGTACCTGGAAAGCAAAAGAGACACATATAACATTACAATGACATACATTACCAATAGTAGTAGTAATAGCAACAAGCAGTTTACTTCAGCTAGGGGACACCATCAATTATGTCTTCAGAAGATTTGGGCCTAACAGCAGCTAAACCCGCACAGCTACAGGATCTTGACTCTGGTCATCTGAACTCTGGTCACCATCATCTGCCTCTTGTCTCATCTCAACTCCACCGCTAACACCCCTCTCTCAAGAATCCTACCTAGGCTGTTATACTAAATCCTAAAAAGCTTATGATTGGTCAGTCTATGGGGTGGTTACGCTTCAGCCAATCAACAAGTAAATTGATAACCTAAAATACGACAATTCTTCTCTAACTAGAACATTTTCTTCAATAATATCATTTCCTCTTCCATCTCGTCTGTAGCTCCATTTTTTCGTCACCTCCCAAACGCCTCTTCTCAGGAAAAAACTTTTACTGTTTCGACTTCCATCTTCGAGGAAAGACCAAGTATTAGTAACATTCTCAAACAATAGAACATTCAGCTTATGCAATGATTATGCAATGCTCTGTTAAAACATGACCTTGTAAGACATAATGCAGCAACCCACTAGTGGTAGCTGTGGACACATCTACTAACACACCAAATGCCCTTTTATGTAAGCGTTGAATTATGGAAAATAATCACAGCATTTAGTTCGAATTTTGGTCAGTTAGGAACAGAAAACGAACTGTGGCAACCATTTTCAAAAGTCACCCGTTTTACAAGTTAATTCATTATTATACATTTAGTTACCTCAAAATCATTAATAAACATATTAGAAAATTCACACTCTCACCCCAGCATAGGCTGTTATAGAGATATATTCCGATGGGAGATCCATTGTCTTCGTTGTGTCTATGGGCTCTCCTTCAATACTTTCTACAGGCGTAACCCCCTCCTGGTCCCTTTTCTCTGGCACTGGCCGCACCAGTACTGGAATACAGCTGTTTGTTTGTTTCAACTCTCCCGTAATCCCCTGTAGTTGGTGTTTATGTGATTTTCCTAGAACATTATTCACTGTCAGAACTTCTTAAATGGCCTGTAAGGTTTCCTGCATTCAGAACATTATTTCTAATAAAGATGCTGCTGGAATTGCGGTGGTATCTAAGCTTAAAACAGACTGCCTATCAATGGGAGAGGAAGTATCCATTTTGCTAGCTCCTCTACTGTCCCCTCCTAACCCCTCCTTCTCTAATGTAATATACAACGGGGGTCTTTCATCCATCATATAATTCTTCATCACAAGGGGGGCGAGGCAAGGCGATGAGGACAACCTAGGTTCCGGTAAAAGCATCCCCCTGTGCTCTTGTCCATTTCGCCCCCTAAGAGTAGATTCTTATTCTGAAAGGAATTCAAAATAATAGAATCACATGCTACAATCCGTTCATCTTCTCTCTGGTCAACATTTTAAAAATGTTTCCTTTCACTATCCTGGGATGCATTAGCATTCTTTTTAAAATACTTCCCTACAAATTATTTAATTGATGCACCTAAAGACGTTACAGCAGTTCCTTCCCTGATGTCTATCGGGTCATCCTCGTGCTGAAAAGCTGGGAACATATCTCCTCCTTCAAGACTATCCCCTGGGGATAGTTGGCCTGTAAAATTAAAGGAACTTTCCTCGACCTCCAAACTCTAAATGCTACCACTGCTGCCTCCACATACTGTGTTTCTTATCCACCAACAAACTTACTCTGCGACAAGAACTCCGAGTTCAGTCTCTAATACTCTGCCCCAACACAGTTCAACAATTTCAGCTCTTGCACCTGCTACTCCACAACTTTTGTATTTTCTATGGCACCTATAACTTCCACCAGGATACAGGAGCTGGACTGAGAGTCGTAATACAATCACACAGGGACTCGCGGAACTCAAAAACACAGGTGGCAGGGCACGAGCACAGTAGCAGCACGTAGCATCAAGTTGCGATATACTATATCCAATTGAAGAATCCCAATAACTCTCAAAATTAACAGGTGATTCTATCTCCACTAAAATAGGAGGGGCAAGCTACTTTACTCCAAAGAAGGGTAGAATAGAGTTTAATATATACGGTAGTGCTTGGTCAATACAAAGCACTAGGCGCGGGGAGCACAGGACACCCTCACCTTTTAGATCCTCCTAATTGGCCCAGGAAGACCTCTTTTCCTCCTGCTTTCTACTGATGAATATATTCAGGGCATAATCTGCCCTGCAGCATAGGGCTCGGGCAGTTCGGGGGAGCGGGTGTAATCTCCATTTATTCTAATCCTCTGCTCCTCCTCGGTCTGCTGTATCAGGACCAACTGGCACGGCACGCCACAGCTCCACTCGCAGTCAGGGAGAAACACCTGGTCTGCCGCAGATCCTCCTGCAGTTCGGGAGAGCTGCCTCGCCTCACCTGCACCCCCTTCTTCAGCCGGCCCTCGTGGCTTTGAATGGCCTCAATGATATAAGTAAGGCAAGGCAGCGCAAATTGCCGCGTTGCCCTACTTTGCGCTATGGAGTTGTTCCATGGGTGTTGCAGTGGGTGTTCTCACGCAAAACTCATGGATTTTGACGCTTCATCAGATTTATAAAACCATGTTAACCTGGGGATGCACCAAAACTTTACGCTTCCCAAAGTGAGGCGTAACGAGAAGAAATAATTTTATTTCTCCTCATTTTTTCCTCTTTCCATGTGTGATGTATAGCACACATAGGGGCATATTTACATGCCCCTTGTGCCCTGTAGTGCCGCTCTAGCATATTTTTTTTAATGCTATTGGAGCTCTAAACAGGCCCTCACCCGGTGCCGTATTTACAGTCTGGTGCAATGGTACCATTGACTCACTTTGTAAACCCTTGCACCACATTATACCTGCACCAGGTATAATGTATGCAAGGAGGTGTGCCCTCACAGAGTGGCCCACAAAAATAGCACAGTGAAATCTACAAGATTTCACTGTGTCCTTCTACTATCATAGGGCAGGTGTTAAAATGACGCTAGTGCCATATTCTATGGGCCTCCCTGAACTTTGCTGGACTAGCACCAACATTTTTGGCACTAGTCCATCAACATACCACAACTGTGCTAAAAAAATTGGTGCAGTTGTGCAAAGGAGCACTGTGTATTGTGAATACATCGCTACCAGGGTGTCATTAGGGGGTGCATAGAAGCGCAAGGAAACTGGTGCAATGGAGCCAATGTGCCAGTTCTTTGTGAATATGCCCCATAGAAAGAGAAAAATGCCTCTCCGGACTGTTTTGCGCAGGAAGGTACCCCTTCGTGCACAAAAATAATCCTTGCAACGAAACAGGCTTGTGTGCCCCATGGTGAAAGGGTGCCTGTGTTGGCACTAGGCTGTTGAAACAGGACCAGGGCAAGGGGAAAGGACAGCAATGCACCATATTGCATAAGTTTGGTGCATTCCTGCCTTTCACTTTGGCATAGGGCAGCCCAGCATGTTGACTTGCTGCACTGCCCTACGCTAAATTCTCATAAATGAGGGCCCCAATTTGTCACAATTGGATCCAGGCAACTTATGAGAGTCCTGGGACGATTTGACATGGATATTTCTCAGAAACCATGATTACTAAGAAAGAAACTTGGCAGACGTAGGTCTAATTTCTATTTATTGAGATACAACAATAACTGGACAATATATTATATTGTGCACCTTCCCTTTGCAAACTCCATTCAGTGTGCTACCACATACCAACCTCTAAAAATAAGCTGACTTTTCGACCTTTGCTACCCGCTGAACGTTTAAGCCAATAAAGGAGATGCTTGCCAACCCAGAGAGCTTGCAGTAGCATCAAGCTGCTAGGATCCAATGACAAAAGGCAACCCTTGTTATACAGATTAGCCTTGCCGACTATTAGGCCCTGATGAACAGACCTGTCACCCCGGCTTCCCATAATCAGTGTCAATGTGAAGCAGAGAAACTTTGACGAATTCAAAGACATACCTGTATTACTTAGCTCTTAAAGATCGTGATATTTTCACTAAATGTTGATGTTGAGAGGAAATGCGATTTGTTGACATAGTCATATCTCTAAAACTGAGGAGGTGAGAAAGCTACTGCAAGGAACCGTAAAGAGCACTTCAATAAAATGAAAAAGATGAAGCTCATCAGCTTTTTTTTCTTTTTTCAACTAACCTTTCCTTCGATACACAGCTTGGGCTGCAGCTGCGGCAACGTCATCTGCTATTTATCAGCGGGCACCTGCTGCTGTCAGTAGGGGTGCCGGGCCCCTAACAAAATATCAGGGAGGAAACAAAATAGTGATCCTGCTTTAAATCTCTAGGTTTTTTCTATTTAATACCACTATTGTTTGTTTCAGATCTCTAAAGATTGGGGAAGTGCTTGTAATATGTTCCCATAACAAGAATTATCTTTTTTTATGAGAACATTGAGAAGGTTAAACAAGTGCTTGGAGGCAAAATATTATTACTGGGGGGAACCATAGAATCAAATATACAGTTGTATTGTTCTTTCAGTTGTGTTGTGTAAAGAGAATTCAAAACCACGCAAAGAGATAAGATGCATAATAAGAGGGCGAAGCCAAGTATGTAATGTGCTGACAGAGAGCTTCTTGTACACGATTGGCTGCTTCCCGTGCAACAGGGGACGTCTTTGCCCGCTCATGACGCCTTTTAAGGCATTTAACGTTGTGCATCGTCTTTTATGGAAAATGTGTATCATCAGTAAAGCAAAGTTAATCCAAATGTTGCCAGTGTGCTCCAAATGACTCTAGAAACATTGGGGCTTATTTACATGCACCTTCATGCTGGCGCATCAATTTGTATATGGGGAAAAAGTGACACATCAGTAGCGCAAGGGGGTTGTAAATAACCCCCATTGTTTTCTTGAGTCCTGCTGTGTGGCTACTTCTCTTGGGGTGAGACTTAATCCCCCAGGAGTCATCTAGATTTGGGAGGCATAGCTGGCCTAATCCATTGTGCTATAAAGCCCTGCCAGGCCCCTGCAGCATGGGACGCAAGGAGGCACATGCACGGGCGAAGATCGGGCCAAGAGTGGGTCCATCTGCGGCCTTCAGCGCCGACCAGAGGCGGGCTGGGCCACTCCTCTTGGTTCTTCAGTCTCGTTGAGAGTCTGCCAAGAGCTCAAAATAGCAATTTCATTTGCCTCTCGCAGCTGCACTTTAGCCTCTCTCATCGCGAACGTGGTATGGAGGAAGCAGGTTGGGGGCAATTCTGCATTAAACTCCTCCCCAATGATGACACTGATTGACTGTATGCTGGAGAGAGTGATTGGTGTCTTTAGTACTGAGACTGAACTATTTGAGTGGAGACTGTCACTAAATGCTAGCTCACCTCTAATAGATTTGCCAGCAGTTAGGAATGAGCCATTGTCTTCTCCTCTTGTTCAGAATCCCAAGGGGGGCTTTTCCACTACCATCCTGGCTATAGAGTTCTGCAATAGTATGGCAGTTTCTAACATCACTGATCAACCACCCACTGGGCAATCCCGTTCCCTGCTAATTTTAAACAAGAAGGCAAAAAGGCCAACTAGAAATAAATCTCTGTATATTTTGCAAAGGGACCCCAAAATAGCACAGAACAAAATTCTACAACACGGAAACTTCATAAAGAAAACTCGCTTCTCCCTTATCCCCAAACGGGAATAGTGATCCCGAACCCATTGATCAACAGCCTTTGAAACTGCTTCTTAAAAGCTTTTCTGATTGCAGGACTACATTTCTCACTTCAGAACTTTCTCCCTTACTTGTCCGCCTAACTAGTTTAGAAACTGAACTAAAGGCAGTAAAAAACCTGCTATCATCTAACTAAGGGGGTTGCATAAAGTGTCTTGGGGAGACCTTTCAGGTGCCCTCACAGGAACAGGCACCACATGCCTGACCATCAATAGTAAGAGAGTCACCAAGAAACCTAACAAAGTCATCCCAAACTGAACAATCCCTGGACAAGGAGGACTCTACTGAAAAATCCAGCCCCTTGGAAACATCGGAGCAAGTTTTCCACTTTAGATGTTTCCACCACAGCTAAACTACCTCAACTAGCACTGGAATGTACCCCTTATGTAATCATCCTTAAAGATTTCCCGGTGTTGTCTCCACAAAGTAGAGAAGACCATGTGGTTTTTAAAAAAAGGTAATATTTTGGCTTAAAAACAATTCAAGTTGGACAGAGGATTTGGCACAGGAAATAGTGTATGTGAGGAGGGTGCCCTTGTTGGGTGTCCACCCAAAGGATACCCCAGGACCATATATTATAATGAATTTCATGAACCCCCAAATAGTTGAGATGCTGCTTAACCACCTGGCTAGGTTATTACCATTACCCAGAGATAAGGTCAGGGCTCTTCCGCTAGGTTTTTCCTGTCGGCCCTGTGGTCTCCCAAAAAGAGGAGGCTACCAGTAATTAATAATTTTCAGCATAGCCTCTGCCTATCATTTCGTACACCGGGCCTGTCTTACAATTGCAACTGTGTAGCTCACTTAACATAAAGATCCCATCACCACACTAGTGGTGTAGCAAAGGCCCATGCCGCCCCCACAGGCCGGGGGGGGGGGGTGCCCTAGCTCCAAGGGACTCAATCAGCACAGTACACTGTGCACAAGCTGCAGCCCCTAACTAGGCCCAGGGGGAGAGGGCCCCCTACAGGTACTTTGCGGGGGGCACATAAGTGCATTACGCCACTGCACCCCTCCGAGTTATTACCTCAAATAGGTTTGCTCCTCTTTCATTCTTGAATGATCAAGACTGACAGGAGGCACAATCTGGATTGGATTCAACACAGTGGAGTGTTTTGCTCCACGAGAGTGCGCAAAACGAAAGTGAGAAGTCAGGAATTTCAGCTGAAATCACAAGGGCTTGGCTGTTAAATCCAAGAATATTGCAGGAGTAAAATCTAAATTAAACATCTGATACTGGGTAAATATTATAAATTCAGGACAGATACTATGCCTTCAAGAAACGTGGTATTCCGAAAATGTTCTTGTTGATGGTTTTGTTTAAATACTCACCCCAGCTACTCGGGCAAGCAAAGAGCGGCTTGGCAGTACTCTTTTCAACTACAGCTCCCA
The DNA here is from genome assembly GCF_031143425.1 of Pleurodeles waltl. Lineage (NCBI taxonomy): Eukaryota > Metazoa > Chordata > Amphibia > Caudata > Salamandridae > Pleurodeles > Pleurodeles waltl. The sequence goes on along the minus strand of NC_090439.1, from coordinate 244,119,368 downwards.
TAGATATTAAAATATCTTGTGCTAGTTCTCCTTATTTCCAATTGTTTTTTGCTAATAGAGCAGAATTATGAGGTTGTCCCAATAAACTTCTACAATAATATTTTTAATAATACAAGAAGCACAGTCATTGTGGACCTGGGGAAAGAGCTTGATTGTTTTATGGGTAGAAGGGACAACAACTATCTGTATCTCTGGGTGGGAGATTTTAAAATTAGTAAGTGTCAAAATTCTTCTAGTGGGGTTTGCGGGTTCACAGACTGTTAGGAGAGAGGGCAATTGCACTTCCCCCACGATGTCCATGGAGAATCTATAAACAAAGTTATGTATAAACTCAATTTAGAACTAATCGAGCAGGACAGTAGAGGGAATATAGTCTTGCGGTCCACGTTTCATGGCAATGGTCGATGTTCAATAATTGATCATATAATAATAACTGTAAACAATTTAAGCCTAATCAATTCCCTAAAGATAGAACCCTCCAATCTCAGTGATGATTTGGTGCTAAAGCTAACCCTTGATATTACCACAAGCAACCTGGTGATGCGCAAGCTATCATTGCCCATTGAGATGTCTGGAAAAAATTCTGTCAGCTTGAAATGGGCTGGCATAGGCGAAATAAAGTTGATGAAAACGGTTGTCAGTGAGAACTTAGAGGCCGTCATCTCCTGTAGTGAATGAGGGGTTGATAATGGTAGGTTATTGGTGGCATTTCAATCTATCACCACAACTATTGCGGACAAATTAAGAGCCCCACAAAAGAATACTAGTAAAGAAAGAAATATTTGTGAGTGTCTTGATAGACATTGTTAAAGGGCTAATCATGACCTAAGAAATGCTTTCAAAGTTATCCTTAGGGATGAAGATTTGATAAAAGCTCTAAGAAGGACCTATAAAATGGTTATACCCATTAGGAAAAAAGAATTTCAAGCACAGATATGGTATAGTCTTGAACAGGCAGCCAAAACAAGAGATTATGTATTGTTCTGGAAAATAGTCAAGTCCCCATTCATAAAGGACAACTCTCATCCGAATGTGGAAGCGTCAGTTACCCCAGAGGACTGGATCACTCATTTTGGAGGTGGTAGAGATGTTGTCTCACTGTCGATGACTATCAGTACCCAGTATCTATGCCACTATGTCTAGTCACCTAAGATGAATATTCTGAGTAATAAATACAACACCTAATGGAAAAGCCCAATGCCAAGATAGGGTCCTGATTGATGCTTTGAAGTCACAACTCCCTTTATGGGTGCCAATCTTGACCCAAGACTGCAATGCAGCAGCACAAGGGCATCTCCACTCAACATAGAGCGAAAGTATCATAAACCCAATTTTTAAAAAGGGGGATAGGGAAGATGTGAAAAGTTATCAACCATTATCTTTATTAGTTATGTCTGCTAAATTAATGGGTGTAATTATATTAGAGAGGCTAGAAAGTTGGGCAATGGAAAACCACGTGCTGACAGATTCCTAATACGGTTTCAGAAAAGACATTGGTAAACTGGAGCAGACTATCAATTTAAACCCGATTATCAGTAAATACACTGTATCACATAAGCTGTGTTTCGCTGACTTGGCTAGCGCATTTGACCTTGTCAATCACACAAATCTCTGGCAAGTATTAGTAGAGATGGGCGTCCCTGCTGATACTATTGGTCATCTGTCACAGATGTATGCATCGCAGACAGCTCGTGTGCGATGTGAGAAAAATAAGTAATGTACACCAAAATTCTATGTGACGAGAGGAATTAGGCAGGGTTGCGTTCTTTCCCCGTTTTTCTGTTCCTTATATATCAATGGGGTGGACGATTGTCTGCAAAATGTTAAAGCAGATGTACCCAGAGTGGGGCATCGCCCAACACCTAATCTACTTTACGCAGATGACACTGTGTTGTTGTTGCGGACTGTGACTATCTTAAAACATCTGATTGATAACTTTATGGTCTTTATGGAAGGTGGATAATCAAAATTAAACCTAAAAAAACTTACACTATGATATGCAGGAAGGGGAAAAATACGGGAAATCTTACTATGTAGCAGGGCAAAAATTGGAACAAGTAAAAACCTTTAGCTATCTAGGCATATTGTTCTCACGAGTGGGACACTGGGCACCACATCTGAACATCACAATGCTTATTTTTTTAAGAGCTTCAGAGGCAGTTCTTAGATTTGTGCAGAAACTGGGCTTCAACCCCATTTGAGAAATACTGCAACTGTATAAATCGAAAGGTCAATCAACCGCAACCTGTGGGGTATGAGTAACACTACCATATTACAAACTCTGGAGAATACCTTTCTGTGTAGGCTCCCGGCAGTTCCACACTCAATTCCAACAACGCACATAGTTAGATGCCCCTTATATTGATGACTTAATTCAATTCAGTGCAGTGGTCAAATGGCTTAGTATCTGGAGTAAAACAGGAACAAAGTTACTAGGGACAAACTCAGGGACTACCTGGAGCTTGAACATTATGGAAATATCTTGTGACTACAAAATGTAAATAACATTGCAGGAAATAGATGAACATTTTAGTGTTAAAGCCCCTGCGGGTATCTTGCAATTTGGCAAAACAAAATTAAAAAGTATTTACATTTCTAAAAAAGAGGCAGCTAGAGAAAGACGTGAAATAATAAACCCGACTATAGCTCAATATTGTCAGGTCCTCGCATCTGGACGCTTCCAGGATATGTGATCAATTTGCCCAACAGAAAGATAGATTTTATTTAATCAGACTTCGCCTATCGACCCTACACCTTCTAGTCGCATTCCTAAAAAATGAGGAATGGGTTGAAAAATTACATATATATCCTTGGGATGGGAAGGCAGATCAATCGACAATACATTGTATGCTGTTCTATGAATTTTATAAATATATCAGATTGCGCCATTTGGGCCCGCTTGTTTTTATCAAGGAATCTTATATTTTACCAAAGGACTTTTAATTTCTTATGTGATTTAAGTATTGTTTACATTTGCAGCGTAGTTGTGATCTACAACATACAGGCAGTTAGGAGGAGAAATGAATTAAAACATTTAGAACTATTATGCTATGAAGATGTTTAGCCACCTGCTTGTATTTTAAGTTACTATTACAACTCGGGTTTTATTTTAACGTTCTTGTCTTGGGCAGCTGTAATTATAAAGGAATAATTTTAAATGTATTCATTAAAGTAAGCATGTGCACCTTTGATATAGGACTCCATGGTCATACAAGTTGTCATAACTATGTAAAACGTATTAATTAATTGTCTTGGAATCTTACCCTGTTTTGCTGACGGTCGAATTAACTAAGGTGCTCGATAAACCCTATGTAGAGGATTTTAAATATGTATTTGTTTATTTGTTCTATGGTGTTTATTCCTTATCATTCTTTTATGGATTTTGTGCAATCCGAATAAAGACATTTTGAAAGACTCTAGAAACAAAAGGTGCACAATGCATCCCTTTCAGAGAGAGTGTGCATGTTCCCAGTCTGTTAAGCCCTCTCCCAGCCGTTCTGGAACCTGGAATGGAAGGCACAAAAGGGGATTTGAAAAAAGCACAGTAGTGTCAAACTTGTCGTTCCTAACAACTGATATGAATTTTGCAATAACAAAAGGCTACAATTACAACAAAGACTGCATAAGACCTTGGTGAATGGCTAGCTCAGGACCACCTCAGCGACCATAGGCCAGAGAAATATGCCACAAACAAACCATGTGGGCAATACCTATTTTGAGATAGCATCTAAGAGAAAGATGTACCTAAGGGCCACATACGCTACCCAAAAGTGCTTTTTGTTCAAATAGAAGTGCAACTAGCTTATAAAATATACAAATGGGATACCAACATCAGAGTTGGCATAAAGTAGACATTCTGCTAGCAGCTCTGGAGCAGAGTTTCCATCAGCATTGTTCATTCCTAACGTAGACTATAAAAAATGAAATATATATATATAGAAGATATATATATCAATTTCAAGACGTTATGGGTCTGATGTACAACGGGTTTTAGCATTTACAAACACTCTGGATCTATAAATCAGGAGTTTGTGAATGCTAAAACCCTTTTCCCTATGTACTAAACGCATTTCGCTGTTCGGGAAAGTGTTTCACTAAATATGTTTCGAAATAAATATCGATTAAGTATCTGGAAGCATTGGTGGCTCGCAGGAGGCAAAAGGGGCGGGAGTGAGGGGGGAACAACTACAATTAAAAAAAATATTAATTAAAAAAACTTGCTCCGCTCCACTCCTTTTCTGCAGGCACAGGCTCCCAGCCTGCCCTCTTTCCGATCCTAACGCTACTTTCATGCTGCTGGCAGCATGATAGCAGCGTTAGGATTGGACAGAATGCCCAGCCAGGGTGCTACAAGGCAGAGTGAAAGTCTCTGCCTGCTGTCTCCAACACAGCAACGCAGGCACCGAGAGAGAGCCCAGTGCGTATGTGTGTTTGGCCGGCCCGAGACGGCGGTCCAAACATACATTCGCATCTCCATCTCATCACAGCCTCATGGCCTGCCACTTTTACTATAAACTGATGATAAACGTAGGTTATTACAGTTTTATAGTACACGTTTTGCAGCTGCTGCTGCTGCTGCTGGCGGGGGAGGCAACGCTTCTTTGCAATAGCGGAGGAGCCGCCCCTGTCTGGAAGGGGCATGTTCTGGATGTCTCTTCCAAATACCACAGTGATATGCAATATATCAATGCTTTGGAACTGAAATCTAATTGCAAAATATTCATATTTTACAGACACCTCAAAAGAGGTGGTAACTCATTCCCCAAAGGGAAGGGGTCCTCTCTGAACTCCTTCCCCTGTGTGAATGTAAAGGAAATCTGTTTAGGAGGAGGTAATTGTCCATGGAATGAATGCCTCCTTTTAAACAAACAAAAAATAAACTTTTCTCTTTAAACACATTCTTGTTCTTTTTTAAAAAATGGGCTGCATTTTTAGAAAACGTTTGCTTTATTAAAAAGCATTTCAGACATTATGGACTGCTGACTTCAGCGGGCCACAATCCTTGTGATGGCAGCAAATTAAAGTGGGTCGCAATTTTCAACCAACCTCATTATTATTCATGAGGTAGGTTGTATTGTGACCCAGTATAATTCCGTTTTCTATGAACTGACCAATTAGTATATAGGTCACTTTGCAAAACACCACACTAACTGACCTATTAGTACATAGGTCACTTTGTAAAACACTACACTGGTCACAAAAATACTAGTCGCAAATTGCAACCAGTATTTTGAGACCAATATTTATTATATCTGGCCCAAAATACCATAAGACTGGAGGTACTCTTCATTTTGACAATCTTTCTAAATATTGAGCACAACTCTAATGAAGACAATGAAACAAAATATGGAACTAAAGCACCTGGCATCAAAGGCATCACCCTTCATAGGGAGAGACCATAGTTTTTACATAGGATAAAGTAAAGAACTCACATCAAGTAACAAACAGCTTAAATAAAGAAGAGAAATTGATCAAAATGCCAGACTGTTCTTTCTGCCCGAAGCTGGAAAAGCTTGTCACCGTTATAACATGAAGTCTTAAATAAATATAATTTGCAAAATAAATGAGATTGGTTTTATATCTGTATTTGGGAATATCCGATTGGCATCATGTGAAAATACATCCACAGCACCATATGGATAATTTTTCCTAGCATAAATTCAGCAAATTTGCGTAGCGCTGAAGAACATAAAACAAGAAGAGGAACAATTCCAAACAACAGTTTCCTACATGGTTTAAGACTGAGACCGTTAAAGATGGATCAGATTAAACATTCTGGGGGTCATTACAACATTGGCAGTAAAAGCCGCTTACCGCCGTGCAGAAGACCACCAACACACCGCCACGGCCGCGGAATTCCGCCACAGCCATTATGACCCACAGCTCGGAATTCGCCAAAATCTAGACACCCACACAAGTCCGCCACACCAAAGGTCAGTGATAAACTGGCAATAACAAAACTTCCACCGTCACGCCAACAGGAATATGCCCACACTATCACGACCCACGAATCCACGCGGCAGTCTTACAACCGCGATATTCCATTAGCGGTACACACCGCCGCGCTCAAAATACACACACATTTACAAAACACTAACACATTGGACAATTAAAAATATACACACCTACTACACATACACACACCACTCCCACACACCCAATACACTATAAAACACACACCCACAAACCCCTACGACAACAATTGCGACAGAAGGCCACAGAGAGACACCACCAGAAAAAACAATAGCATCCACAGGCACTCAACACCATCACTCACACAACATCCACGCACCTCACACAACACACCTCTAAATATCACCCCACACATCACAACACAAACCACCCCACACATCACCCACATCACCCCATGGCACCGCAAAGACACCCCAGGTTTTCTGAGAAGGAGCTCAGGGTCATGGTGTAGGAAATCATCCGGGTAGAGCCACAGCTATTCGTATCACAGGTGCAGCACACCACCCTAGCTAGGAAGATGGAGCTCTGGCGCAGAATTGTGGACAGGGTCAACGCAGTGGGACAGCAACCAAGAACTCGGGATGACATCAGGAAGAGGTGGAATGACCTACGGGGGAAGGTGCGTTCCGTGGTCTCAAGACACCAGATTGTGGTTCAGAGGACTGGCAGCGGACCCCCACCTCCTCCCCCAGAACTCATAAAATGGGAGGAGCAGGTCTTGGCTATACTGCATCCTGTTGGCCTCACAGGAGTAGCTGGAGGAATGGACCCTGGTAAGTCAAAGCTTTAACTACTTCATCCCCCACCCACCTGCATGCTATCACATACCCCCACCCTCGCCCTCACCCGCATCACTCCAACTTCTCAGACATGTCCCACTATCACACACCACACATCCCAAACCCAAGCCCTGCATGTAACACCAAAGCATGGACACCCATCACCAAAGCATGTCCACTGCACATACCCATACACACCCCTAAACCATTATCACAGAAGGTCCCACACAAGAATGGAAGCACTGGGGTACAGGGTCACTCACCCATTGCACACCATAGCACACACAGATGCAATAATCATGCCTTTACACTCCTGCAGGACCCCTACCCAACGTCACCGGACAGCAGGGTCCAGACATGTCCACTCCACCCACAGAAGAGGCTCACAGTGATGACAGCAGCTCTGTCCAACTGGATCTAGATGACCAGCCCGGCCCACCTGGGACCTCGGGACAGTCGGTTCCCCTCACACTGGCACAGGCCACTACAGAGCTTCCCCCCTCTGGAAACACCAGCACAGCACCCCCCCAGCGGGCCCATACCTCTGTCCCCGGGACAAGTCAAGCAGCAGTGTGTCCACCACTACAGGGAACCCAGGCTAACCCACCACCCCAACAACACCAGGGACCTGGGGGCAGTGGTAGTGGGCACATGGTTCAGGGGACAGAGGCACAGGGAAACAGGGGAACTGGGAGGGCTGCTGTGCAACAGGGGGAGGACAGGCCCAGGGAACCCACTATCCACGAGGCCCTCTCCAACATCATGAGAGCCTACCACCATTCCCAGGAGACAATGGCAACGGTACTGGCCAAGTTTCAGGAGACCCAGCGGCTGCAGGAGGAACAGTATTTGGGCTTCAGGGAGGAACTCAAATCCATCAATTGGGCACCATTGTAGGGGTGCTGAAGGAACTTGTAAACACCAGGAGGAACACTGTGGCACAACAAGAGGCCCCTGACACTAGCCTGGACGAAGAACTGCCCACCACCTCCACTGGCGCTATTGGACAGGAGGCACCGCCACAGGACCACGACACCAGCACCCCACCCCCTGCAGAGGGAGAACCACCCCGCAAATGGTCCCTGAGATCCAGGACAAAGACAGAGAATGATGCCAAGACCCCCGCCAAGAAATGAGACCACCCTGATTGTCATCCTACTGTCCCACTTTGTCACCCTGTCTATCCTTAAACTGCCCCAGCTCCACTTCCTATGCCCCTTTGGACAATGCACCTGTGAGACTAATAGACTGGACTCTGCCATGGACATTCCTCCACCATCACCCCTCACCATTTTACACCCCCCTCCAATATTGAGCACTTAAATAAACACCCTTAAAGCACAAAACAATCAGGAGTCTGTCTGTGATTTTGAAATAGTGCATTAGCAATTACAGTGGCAAAATGCTCTTTCAAATGTAATGTCAACATACCTATGTCACACAGCTCTAGTCTATGAGGGAACAAAGCAGATGTCACACAGTGGGAACCACATCTGTCAAATCGTAAGGGAAAGTGACAACTCAGTGACCATACACTGGGTGAAAATGACAGACAGTAGATAGGTAGTAGATGTAAATCAGATGTAGCAGGCAGTGTTGTCTTCTTACCTGTGTCTCACTGGAAGTATTGCAGGATCACCGTGTTCCTGTTGTTGATGTCCTCTTCTTCTGCTTCCTCATCTTCACTGTCCACAGGCTCCACAGCTGCTACAACACCTCCATCTGGACCATCCTCCTGCAGAAAAGTCATCTGTCGTCGCAAAGCCAAGTTGTGAAGCATACAGCAGGCCACGATGATCTGGCACACCTTCATTGGTGAGTAGAATAGGGAGCCATCTGTCAGATGGAGGCACCGAAACCTGGCCTTCAGGAGGCTGAAGGTCCGCTCTATAATCCTCCTAGTTCGCCCATGGGCCTCATTGTAGCATTTCTCTGCCCTTGTCCTGGGATTCCTCACTGGGGTCAGTAGCCATGACAGGTTGGGGTAACCAGAGTCACCTGCAAATGGCGAGGGACAACTGTTAGTCACACACTAACTCATAGGGACATCCACAGACCCAGACAACTATTCCCACTGTATTGGGTCCATGTCTTCACCTAATAGCCACACTCGGTGCCTCTGGAGTTGCCCCATCACATAAGGGATGCTGCTATTTCACAGGATGTAAGCGTCAGGCACTGAGCCAGGGAATTTTGCATTTACATGGGAGATGTACTGGTCTGCCAAACACACCATCTGCACATTCATGGAATGGTAATTCTTCCGGTTTCTGTCCACCTGTTCACTCCTGCGGGGGGTACAGAGGCCACATGTGTCCCATCAATAGCAACTATGATGTTGGGGATATGTCCCAGGGCATAGAAATCACCTTTCACTGTAGGGAAATCCTCCACCTGAGGGAAAACGATGTAGCTCCGCATGTGTTTCAGCAGGGCAGACAACACTCTGGACAACACGTTGGAAAACATAGGCTGGGACATCCCTGATGCTATGGCCACTGTTGTTTGAAAAGACCCACTTGCTAGGAAATGGAGCACTGACAGCACCTGCACTTGAGGAGGGATTCCTGTGGGATGGCGGATAGCTGACATCACGTCTGGCTCCAACTGGGCACACAGTTCCTGGATTGTGGCACGATCATGCCTGTAGGTGATGATCACATGTCGCTCCTCCATTGTCGACAGGTCCACCAGCGGTTTGTACACCGGAGGATGCCGCCATCTCCTCACATGCCCCAGCGGACGGTGGCTATGGAGGAGAACAGCGAGCAGAGAGTCAACCAACTCTGATGTACGTAAACACAGCTTACTCTGAAAATATTAGCAAATCGAAATATGCCTGTATGAGTGTTTAGGCAAGGCCTAGATATGTGTGACGCAGTCCAAAATAATGCCATGTGGGCCCCTGAAATGGCGGCTGCCTGACCTGTAAAGTGGGACAGGGGGATATGAGGTAACTGCGCTGGCGTTGTATACCGTCGCAGTAGGCGGTCCAAGACTGCGGCACAATCCTGCATTGGTTAACTTTGGACCCTATGGGTCCCAGGAGCCAATGACGATGTACGCCGGCGGTGGCGGTACGCACCGCCACGGACGTGACCGCCATTTTCTTTCTGTTCAATCACTTGATACCTGATCTTTGACAGGAGAGGACCTACACTGCAAGTGCTGCTGTGACCTTAGTCTGGAAGAGACAATGGCTCGTGTGTCTGGGGAAAGGACCCCTGCCTTCAGCACGGAGGAGTTGGAGAAACTTGTGGATGGGGTTCTCCCCCAGTACACGCTACTCTACGGTCCTCCAGACAAACAGGTAAGTACACTGTGAGCATGCTGTATGGGGAATGCCTGTGTGGAGTTGGGTGGATGAAAGATAGGGGGGGGTGAGAATGAGGCGTGCATGAAACGACGGTGAGTGCATGTGCGGCATGGCAAGGGTGGGGATGTGGGCCAATGACTGTGACAGTGCAGATGGTAATTACTTCTCTTTTTCCCCTGTACAATTCCTGTAGGTCAGCGCCCACCAGAAGAAAGCCATTTTGCGCGCCATCGCCAAGGAAGTCCGGACCCTGGGGGTCTACCACAGACGGAGCACCCACTGCCGGAAAAGATGGGAGGACATTTGCCGCTGGAGTGAGAAGACGGCGGAGGCCCAGCTGGGGATGGCCTCCCAACGTGGGAGGGGTGCCCGTCGCACCATGACCCCCTGATGTTCAGGATCCTGGCGGTGGCGTACCCGGAGTTGGATGGGAGCTTGAGGGCATCACAGCAGACACAAGGAGGTGAGTACACTCATTCTGCTGATTCAGCACGCATTGTAGGTGCCTGGGTGGGGGAGGTGGGCAGTGGGTTCCCCTAGGCCAGGGCGAGTTTAGTAGGCAAGGACCCTTCTTGAGGCAGGCCCTGTGGCACCCCACCCCACCTGTGTACAGTGCAAACTACACCTACTCAGGCTCCTGTGACATCCATGTGTGCAGAAATCGGGCATAGCCTTGTATTCCATGTCCCTGGGAGTGAATAGTGGACTCCAAGTGCGCGGCGTAGTGCAGGGGGCTTCTGTGTCTGTCGTGTCCGCCAACGGTAGTGATATTGCATGGACTCAACATGTCTTTCTTCTGTCTCCCCCCCCCTATTGTGGTCTCCCTGTTCGTGTGTGCATTAGCATCATCAGGCGGAGGAGCAGTGGCACCGGAGCAGGAGGGCGCTGCATCCCACATGGCCCTGGAGGACGACACTACAGAGTCTGAATTCACCAGTGGGACGGAGGGCGAGGGGAGCTCCACGGTGGGGACAGGCGCTGACACCAGCGATACGGACTCCTCCTCTGATGGGAGCTCCCTTGCGGTGGCAGGCCCATCTGTGCCCACCCCATCTACAGGTACAGCTGTTACCCCCCTATCAGCACCGCCCTCCCAGCAGCCCTTCGGCATTTGCCCCGTGCCCGCTCACCCAGGAGGGTGGGCATCACCTTCGCCCCAGGCGCCCCAGGCACCTCAGGCCCTGCCCCAGTCACCCCTGCTGCCCTCAGTGAGGAGGCCATTGACCTCCTCAGGTCCCTCACTGTTGGGCAGTCTACCATTTTGAATGCCATCCAGGGTGTAGAGAGGCAGTTGCAACAAACCAATGCATACCTTGAGGGCATTTATTCTGGTCAAGCAGCCTTTCAGCAAGCTTTTCAGACTCTGGTCTCAGCACTGATGGCAGCCATTGTCCCTGTCTCTAGCCTCCCCCCTCCAACCTCCTCCACCCAGACCCACACAACTAAACCTCCGCCTATCTCAAGCACACCATCAGACCAGCATGCACACATCTCAACACACAAGGGAAGCTCTGGCAAACATAAGCACCACACATCCCACAGGCACTCACGCAGGCATCACACACATGCAGACACACCAACATCCACTGCCTCCACTGTGTCCCCCTCCTCCTCATCTCCCTCCTCCCTCCATGTCTCGTCTCCACTCACACCTGCATGCACTACATCCTCAGCCACTACGTCCATCACCGGCACACCCAGCACCACACCCCGCTCACGTGCAGTCACCACCCCACTACCATTCACACGTCCCCTGTGTCCTCTCCCAGTGTGTCTGTGAGGCCACCTCCCAAGGTACACAAACGCAGCCACACACCCACCCAACAGCCATCCACCTCACAACAGCCTCCAGCCCATGCACCTTCACCCAAATTCAGCAAACTTACACCTCCTACAATCATTACCTCTTCCGCCACTCCCAAACCCCCTCCAGCTACCCGTCCCAGTGTTCCTAAGAAACTTTTCCTGGCCAACCTTGACCTTCTTCCCTCACCTCCCCCATCCCTTCAGTCTCCTAGGGCCCGACTCTCCAGGTCCCAACCTAGCACCTCAGCCACAACATCGGCAGGACCAGTGGTGCCAGTAGTCACCGAATTCTGGAGTGCACCAGGCAGCAGGGCAGCCAGTGTGGCAAGGAGCCAGAGCACGGACAGTCCCCCACCTGTCAAGCATAAAAAGTTGGCCAGTGCCCGGCGGGAGAGGGGAAAGAAACCAGCCACCAAAGCCACTCCCAGGGGTACAGTTGGGAGTGTGGAGACAGCTGCAACACCATCCAAGGTGGGAAGGGGCACAGTAAAACCGGCAAGTCTGGGAAGATCAGCACTGCAGACAAGACCGCCAGCAGCCCCGCTGCCCAGGACAAGACCGCCAGCAGCAGCCCCGCTTCCCAGGACAAAACTGACAGCAGCAGCCCCGCTGCCAAGGACAAGACCGCCAGCATCCCGCTGCCCAGGACAAGACTGCCAGCACCACCACAGGACAGTGAGCGCCAATGATTACAACGCTACTTATGCCGCCATGGGCCGGATAAAGCACTCTGGGCACTAAGCCCCCTCCAGAACCTGTGGACAGTTACATCCACTACCTCTGTCCTTGGCAGGATGAAGCACTCTGGGCACCAAGCTCCCTCCAGAACCAGTGGAGAGTTACATCCACTACCTCTGTCCTTGGCAGGATGAAGCACTCTGGGCACCAAGCCCCCTCCAGAACCAGTGGAGACTGTTATCCACTTTAGAGACTGTGGCTTTGCACTCCCCAGGATTGAACAGTGGGCAACCCACCCACTGTAGAGACTTGAGAGACTGTGGCTTTGCACTCCCCAGGATTGAACAGTGGGCAACCCACCCACTGTAGAGATTTGAGAGACTGTGGCCTTGCACTTCCCAGGATTGAACAGTGGGTAACCCACCCACTGTAGAGACTTGAGAGACTGTGGCTTTGCACTCCCCAGGATTGAACAGTGGGCATTGAGCCCCCTTGTGGATCTGGCGTCATGCAATCATCCGGCTGAGGTGCCCCTGCCTTCCCTTCCACCTGAGGTGCCTGTTTTATTTCTATCTGATGCCCCAGCAGTGTTCTCTCCGTCTTGTTCGGGTTTTGAGTGTGGGCCTCGCCCATGCCTTTTGGGCCCAGTGGTCCACGGACTATGATGGTGGAATTCCTTGGACTTGTGTTCTTGGTGTATATAATTGTTTATAGTGTAAATGTATATATATGTAAATATTTTTGATTAATGCAATTGAATATATAACAATTATTCGACTCATTTCCTTTTGTCCTTGAATTCTTCCAGGGGGGTTTGGAGGGTGTAACTGTAATGTATCATGCTGAATTAGTGTGTGTTTTTGTGGGTGGGGGGGTGGGTGTTGCGTGTTGCATTTGTGTGTCACTCTCTTTTCCCTCCTCCCTCCCCTGTGTCGTAGGTGCAGTACTCACTGTGGTCTTCGCCGCCGGCTTTCGTGCTCCTGGTAGAGGAGCAGGAAGATAAAGGCTGGGAGTACCTGAAGTTCCGGTTCCATGGTGTCCTGATTCCTCATGGAGTGTGTAGAGGTGAGCGTTTTCCCTTCCAAGTCCTGTTTCCGCCATGTTTTTGTTCACGGGGAATCCGCCCAAGAAAAGGTGGCGGATTGGACTGTTGTAATAGTGTGGGCGGTACATTGTCTTCTGCCTGTCTGTTGGCGGTTACCGCCACAGTGTTTGTTTGTCCCACCGTGGCAGTCAGAGTGAAAGTGGCTTTCTATGTTGGCGGTTTCCGCCATGGTCGTAATTCAATTTTTTTTACCGCCGGCTTGCTGGCAGTTTTACCACTGCTTTAACACCGACCGCCAGGGTTGTAATGACCACCTATATGTACTATGTCAGAACTTTTATGTGCACATTTCCAGCACTGTGTCATTTTAGCTCTGTACAATTTATAAGGGGACCAGTGCCAGTCATGTAGTATCTTAAATTGAACTTAATTTTTGACTCACAAAGTCCTCTGTCACGTGTGAGTATAAGTTGCTGCTACTCTTCGTCTGAATAATTTTTAGCTAAGCAAGGTTTCCATAGTTTGTGAAGTACAGCCACTGTTGGGTTGGAATAGAGTAAATCTGTCAGGGTTCTGTACAGACCCGATATTTAACCATGTAGTCATGGATAGAGAATTTGTTTAATGTAAAAGATTTATTGCTAAGTTTACCCATTAAGAGTCCTTTTAGTTGCAGACAGATCATAAACTGAGAGGGATTCAGTTGAAATTCAGTATGCAAATCTTTACAAGGTTTAATTATGCCATCCAGTAGTACTTGATCTAAGTGATGAATCCCACATTGAATTCAAGTTTGCCAGGACAGGGGTTTGCCAAAGATTTACATTTCCAAATTATTCCACAGAGCACATTTTAAATGTAAGGATGTGTTTTGTTTCCAAAAGTTTGTTACAAGAGATCCATATCTTGTGTACCATATAGAATTGGGTTTGAATCTGATCTGATCTTGTTTGGTTTAAGATTAAAGGGCCAAAGGGCCTGTCACTCTTTTTGTTGATGTTGCGCTAATAGAACCCATACCAGGGATTCCAAGTGAGTATGAAAGTGATTTTTAACGTTGGAGAGGTGTTTCGCCATCAGATACATTTCAGTGTTTGGGTTACAAAGGCCTCCAGACGTAGTAGCCGCATGTAGTTTGGAGTTAGACAATCGGGGAGTGGAGCCATGCCAAATATAATTCCTAATTTGGTGATCAATAAGGCAAAGTATTTTTGTCGACACTGGGATTTGTAACATTCCAAAGACATAGTTAAAATGTGATTTAGTCACCATCTTTATAGTATGTATCCATCCCTACACTGAACAGCTGTAATTTGCTCCATCTCTCAAAATATTCACTCAATTCTTCCATAAGGACTTCAATATTATTTTTGATCATTGTATTTAGAGCTTGACTCACCAGTATATCAAGCTATATCATTTGAGATTGTTTCCCTCAAAATGGCATGCCATTAATGGAGAATATTGTTAAAAGATGGGTAATGGGGAGAGTTTCACTTTCAGATTAGTAGATGGTATCCTGAAAAAAATGAAACGTTTGCTATGGAAGAAAGGAAAACTCATATAGAGGATACTGGATTTCTCCAGTTAAGAAGTATGCAATATGCATATAAAATAAGATTGAGTTCACCAGCAGGTGTAGAAATGTTTTTAGCTTGAAGAATCGCAATCTCTAGTGGTTCTAGTGCTATGATGAAAAGCAAAGATGAGAGCGGACAGCCCTGTTGGGTTCATCTACTAATCATATAAGGGTCAGACAAAAAGCCATTGCAATTAACCAGGGCAAAGGGATTAGCATATAGGTTGTTAATCATGACTAGGAATTTGGGGCCAGATGTATCATACAACCGATTTGCGATTCTCAAATAGCGATTTTTAAGAAATCGCTATTTCAGAAATGCAAAAAGGTATGTATGATTTTTGCAATTCGGTAATAGCGATTTCTTTAAAATCGCAAATGCTATTACCGAATTGCAAATAGAGAATCCGTCCCCATTCGCACCTATGGGCCTGTTGGCCCATATCTGCAAATGTTTTGCATTTCCAAAATTGTGATTTCTTAACCAGAAATCGCAATTTTGGAAATGCAAAAATCCAGGGAGCTGGGGGCCAAAGGCCCCCTCTGCTGCACCCCAAAACTTTGTTTTGGGACATGTAAGGTGCACACATGCCATAAGGGCATGTGTGCTTTACATGTACATTTTAAAAATGCATTTAAAATGCATTTGACAATTTTGCACATGGTTACCACAATGCCCAAATCGCATTTAGGAATGACTTCATACATGTGCTAAGAAATCGCAAATAAGGAATCCTTATTTGTGATTTATTATTTAGAGAGTCGCACTTTGTGACTCTCTAAACAGGGTCGCAATTTTAAGGAATCGCTATTTTTGCGATTCCTTAAAATTGCGTTCAAAATGTCTTTCGAACATTCTGAACTGGCTTTTTGCATTCGCACCGTTTGCGATTGCAAAAAACCTTGATACATCTGGCCCTTGGGTCACAAATTCATTCTTTCTAATGTCCAGAAAAGGTAGTCCTACTTGACCTGACTTGATCAAAAGCCTTTTCAGCATCACAGGAGAGGGCCACCTGTTCTTCTTTTGCATTGTGAAAGAGTCATATTAAAAGTGCTGAGGTCCACTGTAGGAGGCTGGTCTGGCTTGTAGTGAGTACCAAGGGGTACTTGCACCTTGCACCAGGCCCAGTTATCCCTTATTAGTGTATAGGGTGTCTAGCAGCTTAGGCTGATAGATAATGGTAGCTTAGCAGAGCAGCTTAGGCTGAACTAGGAGACGTGTGAAGCTACTACAGTACCACTTAGTGTCATATGCACAATATCATAAGAAAACACAATACACAGTTATACTAAAAATAAAGGTACTTTATTTTTATGACAATATGCCAAAGTATCTTAGAGTGTACCCTCAGTGAGAGGATAGGAAATATACACAAGATATATATACACAATAGCAAAAATATGCAGTGTAGTCTTAGAAAACAGTGCAAACAATGTATAGTTACAATAGGATGCAATGAGGAAACATAGGGATAGGGGCAACACAAACCATATACTCCAAAAGTGGAATGCGAACCACGAATGGACCCCAAACCTATGTGACCTTGTAGAGGGTCGCTGGGACTATTAGAAAATAGTGAGAGTTAGCAAAATAACCCTCCCCAAGACCCTGAAAAGTGAGTGCAAAGTGCACTAAAGTTCCCCTAAGGACAAAATAGTCGTGTTAGAGGGAAAATGCAAGGAAAACACAAATCAGCAATGCAACAACGATGGATTCCTGACTGAGGGTACCTGTGGAACAAGGGGACCAAGTCCAAAAGTCACAAGCAGCTCGGAAATGGGCAGATGCCCAAGAAATGCCAGCGGTTGGTACAAAGAAGCTCTTACTAGGCTGAAGAACTGTGAATACTGCAGGAACGACAAGGGCTAGAGACTTCCCCTTTGGAGGATGGATCCCCCACGCCTTGGAGAGTCGTGCAGAAGTGTTTTCCCGCCGGATGGATGCCAACAAGCCTTGCTACACGCAAATCGTGCGTTTGGCGTTTTTGGACGCTGCTGGGGCCCAGGAGGGACCAGGAGGTCGCAAATTAGACCTGCAGAGAGAGGGGACGTCGAGCAAGACAAAGAGCCCTCACTGAAGCAGGTAGCACCCGGAGAAGTGCCAGAAACAGGCACTACGAGGATGCGTGAAACGGTGCTCGCCGAAGTTGCACAAAGGAGTCCCACGTCGCCGGAGACCAACTTAGAAAGTCGTGCAATGCAGGTTAGAGTGCCGTGGACCCAGGCTTGGCTGTGCACGAAGGATTTCCGCCGGAAGTGCACAGGGGCCGGAGTAGCTTGCAAAGTCGCGGTTCCCAGCAATGCAGCCCAGCGAGGTGAGGCAAGGACTTACCTCCACCAAACTTGGGCTGAAGAGTCACTGGACTGTGGGGGTCACTTGGACGGTGTCGCTGGATTCGAGGGACCTCGCTCGTCGTGCTGAGAGGAGACCCAAGGGACCGGTAATGCAGCTTTTTGGTGCCTGCGGTTGCAGGGGGAAGATTCCGTCGACCCACGGGAGATTTCTTCGGAGCTTCTGGTGCAGAGAGGAGGCAGACTACCCCCACAGCATGCACAAGCAGGAAAACAGTCGAGAAGGCGGCAGGATCAGCGTTACAGAGTTGCAGTAGTCGTCTTTGCTACTATGTTGCAGGTTTGCAGGCTTCCAGCGCGGTCAGCGGTCGATTCCTTATCAGAAGGTGAAGAGGGAGATGCAGAGGAACTCGGCTGAGCTCATGCATTCGTTATCTCAAGTTTCCCCAGAGACAGAGACCCTAAATAGCCAGAAAAGAGGGTTTGGCTACCTAGGAGAGAGGAAAGGCTACTAACACCTGAAGGAGCCTATCACAAGGAGTCTCTGACGTCACCTGGTGGCACTGGCCACTCAGAGCAGTCCAGTGTGCCAGCAGCACCTCTGTTTCCAAGATGGCAGAGGTCTGGAGCACACTGGAGGAGCTCTGGACACCTCCCAGGGGAGGTGCAGGTCAGGGGAGTGGTCACTCCCCTTTCCTTTGTCCAGTTTCGCGCCAGAGCAGGGGCTAAGGGGTCCCTGAACCGGTGTAGACTGGCTTATGCAGAATTGGGCACATCTGTGCCCAACAAAGCATTTCCAGAGGCTGGGGGAGGCTACTCCTCCCCTGCCTTCACACCATTTTCCAAAGGGAGAGGGTGTCACACCCTCTCTCAGAGGAAGTTCTTTGTTCTGCCATCCTGGGCCAGGCCTGGCTGGACCCCAGGAGGGCAGCTGCCTGTCTGAGGGGTTGGCAGCAGCAGCAGCTGCAGTGAAACCCCAGGAAGGGCAGTTTGGCAGTACCAGGGTCTGTGCTACAGACCACTGGGATCATGGAATTGTACCAACAATGCCAGGATGGCATAGAGGGGGCAATTCCATGATCATAGACATGTTACATGGCCATATTCGGAGTTACCATGGTGAAGCTACATATAGGTAGTGACCTATATGTAGTGCACGCGTGTAATGGTGTCCCCGCACTCACAAAGTTCAGGGAATTGGCTCTGAACAATGTGGGGGCACCTTGGCTAGTGCCAGGGTGCCCTCACACTAAGTAACTTTGCACCTAACCTTTACCAGGTAAAGGTTAGACATATAGGTGACTTATAAGTTACTTAAGTGCAGTGTAAAATGGCTGTGAAATAACGTGGACGTTATTTCACTCAGGCTGCAGTGGCAGGCCTGTGTAAGAATTGTCAGAGCTCCCTATGGGTGGCAAAAGAAATGCTGCAGCCCATAGGGATCTCCTGGAACCCCAATACCCTGGGTACCTCAGTACCATATACTAGGGGATTATAAGGGTGTTCCAGTAAGCCAATGTAAATTGGTAAAAATGGTCACTAGCCTGTTAGTGACAATTTGGAAAGAAATGAGAGAGCATAACCACTGAGGTTCTGATTAGCAGAGCCTCAGTGAGACAGTTAGTCACTACACAGGTAACACATTCAGGCACACTTATGAGCACTGGGGCCCTGGGTTACCAGGGTCCCAGTGACACATACAACTAAAACAACATATATACAGTGAAAAATGGGGGTAACATGCCAGGCAAGATGGTACTTTCCTACATCCACACACGATTTCATGATGATCAATGGGGAATAAATCCAACCTGTGTATAATGTATCAGCAAATTGTAATCTCATTTCTATAATTTTGGCTAATATTTTAATGTCACAGTGAAGTGTGTCCTTGCTTGTTTTAGGAATTAGTGATATACTTGCCTTTCTGGTGGTAGTGTTCCTTCAAGCATGATTGTTCAGAATATTTCTTTTAGTAATTGAGATTTTATAGGTGATGTGATCTAATAAAATTCTGTGGGGGATTCATCCTCTTCCAGTGCATTACCAGTGGGGAGTGATTTAATGGCATTAGCCACTTCTTTAACCATTATTTCTTTGCCCATCTCTGCTCAGTATTTTGGTGTCAGTGTGGGTATGGGTAGATCTTGGCCGAATTGCGATTCTGCTGTCTGCATGGTGGGTGCCTTTGAGCAGTATAGTTTAGTATAAAATTATGCAAACGACATGGATATGTTCTTAGGGTTTGTATGTAAAACACCATCTGGTTCGCATATATCAGAAATGGATCGTTTTGCAGTTCTTTGTTTTAGCTGGTAAACTAAACATTTATATGCATTTTCTCCTTATTTTTAGTGATGGCTTTTAAGACAATGAAGGGCTTTTTCTTCTTGTGCGGTCAATAATGTATTGAAATCATATTTTTTGGATGTCAAAGTGTGCAGAGTCATATCAGAAGGTCTTCCCTCTGTACTGTTGGGTGAGGGTAGTAATATCAGTTTCTAAAGCTAGTTTGGTATGTCAGTTCTTCTATCTAGCTGTCGAAGAGTCACAAATAAGCATGTCCATTATCTATGATTTCTCTGCTGCCCAGAAGGTAGAATGGGGTGTCACTGAGTTTTCGGTAAGAGAATAATATTCATTGAGAAGGTTTAGCAATCTTTTATTTCCTCTTGGTATTTTAAATCTGTAAAATTCCATTCCATTCCCCATGTTTTGGATTTAGGGATTGGCAATTGGAGTTCTATGTCCAATGTAAGTGGGGAACGATCGGTAATGCCCTGCATGCCCGTCATACTATCTGCAAGTTTCGAAGTGAGAGCTGATGAGACCAAAATCCTAGATTCTGTTCCATGAGGACATGAAAAGAAGGTATTGGCAGTGGAGTGCAGAAGTCTCCAAAGTTTCATAGTATATGATCGAACATAAGATTGTGAAGAAAACTGCTGTCAATATTTTCTTAACATCTGGGCATCCTGTGCAGTCTAAGATTGAGTTAGGAACAGGATTCTAGTCCCCACCTATCACTAGGTTAAAACCCTTTTAAGACTAGAGAAATATTTTGTCTAAATTTGGGGCATAAATTGATCCAAATATTTAGGTACCACCTTAAATGGAGTATTTTGAAAAGACATAGCTCCCTTTGGGATAATGCCAGGTCTACGAGATTTTATGTTGTCGATTTTTATGAAAAAGGATGGCCACCCCACATTTCCAGTAGGGGAGCGGAGAGGATTGGGATTGATCTTGGTTTACACGTGAACCAGAAGCTGCTATTATAGAGCCTGCCCATTCACATTTCAATTTTTCTGCCTCTAGCTGCAATAGATGGATTTTTTGGATCAATACCAAATCAAGTTGTCTAGAATCTTAATAAGTAAGAATTATTTTCCTTTTACCTCAAGTGTAATGACTGTTTACATTTAGGGCCTAGATTTATAGGGGCGTAATATTGGACATCTCAAGTGAATGTACTGAGAGGTCATTAGGAAAGGTGAACAATGGCAATTCTGTATGATGAGCATATGATATCTTTACAGAAACTGCATAGCCTTATTCTGGATTAGATAGATAATACTAAGAATTATTTTTGTATATATAACAGAAATAAATATACATAATAGTGTATTAGAATGTTATCAGTAATATCCTTATGAGGGTGAGCAAATTCCAACAACAGATTTTTGTTGTTCCTATTTAAAACAAACCATCAGAAGAGAGCCAGTGAGGCATGACTTAATTAGGGTTTGAGATAGTTATGAGGTTCATGAATTATTCCTTATATGTAGGTTTGAGAGAGTATTATCTATTGAATTAGGGTTTGAGTGGCAATCTTGACTTATCTCTGCCTCATTGCAGTTGAGGACTAGGCATTCTGTTGCATATTGGGATATTTCTCTCCACTGGACTGAGTATCGATCCCTTAATATGTATTGGTATAGATGGGGTTTCATGGGGGATCATGGCATGGAGGTGTTACATCCATTTGGGGTTCTCAAAAGATACTAAAAACAGTTCAAGATCACGAGGATGATAAACTTTACATGTGTTACCGTCAAACGTTACTAGCATTACTGCTAGATCTAGGAGCCAATAATGCAATCCCTTTTTTTTAGAAGATGTCCTATTGCAAAAACATGTCTATATAGTAGATGAGTATTGTAAGAAAAGTCAGATGCAAAAGAAATCTTCCTTCCTCTGTAATCATATGGGCCATATTGTCAGGCTTTGTGCAATATCAATGGGCATGCTGAAGTTTAAGTAAGCACATGATAGAAGACATGGGGTACTTACATTTGAAGGTTTCCTAGATCCCAGTCTATGAGCACGTATAAATTTGATGGGTCCAGAAAAGTCATCCCCCAATATTTGTGGCAGAAAGTTTATCAAAAAGGATAATAAATCACCCCTTTGCTCCAATTCGCGCAGGCCGTATAAGCAGGCATTGTTCCATCTGCCCCCTTCTCTGTGAGGTTCCAAATATCTGTCCCCAAGCCATGGACTCCTGTACTTTTGTTTCTAAATAAGGAAGTCTAATATCTTTAGATACAAGCTGTTGTCAAAAACCTGAACATTTCTGCTTGCATAGATTTTAGGGCCAGATGTAGCAAACGTTTGCGAGTCGCAAATGGGTCGCAGCGCTATTTGCAACCTTGCAAAATGCAAAATGGGATGTACAAATCCCATTTCGGAGAACCAAATAGCGATGCGACCCATTACCGCCTCGCAAAAATTGAGACCTGATTTTGCGACTCACAATTACGAAGTTGCAAATTGCGAGTTGCAAACTGTATGCAAAAGCCAGTCGCAAATTGCGACTAGTTGCAAAAAGCCTGTTGTGCACACCCAGATTACCACTGATTCCGAACAGGTGGTAACCAGAACCAAAGTATAAAAGGAGACCCAGAAGGCATCTGGGTTACTCAAAATGGCTGCACTATACGTGATTGCATGGAGGAGGAGAGTCCAGGCTGCCCAGCAGAGGAGGAGGAGGCAGAGACAGGAGAGGATATACCGAACCAGGCAGACACTATTCCAACAAACTGAGGACGAGATTTATGATAAATACAGACTGAGCAGCACTGTTATCCTAGAGATCATTGAACTGCTGAAACCTCCGCTAGAACGCCAGACAATGCGCGGCAGTGCCATCCCCACACATGTGCAAGTGCTATGCTCACTGCACCTCTGGGCCTCGGGTAGCTATCAGGGGGTGATTGCAGTGGCAGGTGGGGTATCCCAAAGTGCCCTCTCAAGATTCTTCAGACATTTCCTAGATGCCAAACTCGCACACATCACACATGTCCAGATATATATACCTTCCCAGGAGTGAGGCAGAAATTAACAGCACCAAGTTGGACTTCTACAGAATTACCAACTTCCCCCATGTAATAGGGTGTGTGGACGGGACACATATACCAATTTGCCCACCAGCAAATCTGGAATATGTGTTCCGCAATAGGAAATGTACCCACTCACTAAACATCCAGGTGGTATGTGACGCTCATAATGTCATTACTGACATTGTGGCTAAATATCCAGGGAGTACACATGATGCATACATATTCAGGCACAGTGGGATACACCAACGCCTAGAACGTGGGGAGTTTGGAGAAGGATATTTATTAGGTACTGGCGAGTACACTCTGATGCCTTACATACATGTTACTGCGTAACCCTGTGATGCCCTGCTAGGTTTGCCTCTTTTGTCAAACAGGTGACAGTGCATATGTCCTGAGACCATGGATACTCACCCCATACCGAAACACCTGGCAATCAGAATGAGGTGATACAACATTGGACATCGGCGGACCAGAGCTGTAATTGAGAGGACGTTCGGCATGTTGAAGTCATGATTCAGATGCCTGCACAAAAGTGGAGGAGCACTTCAGTATGCCCCAGAAACAGCATGCAAGACCGTTTCCACTTGTGCCATCCTACACAACATTGCCACCAGACATGGGCTATATCTCACCCCTGACAACACAGATTCGGAGGATGAGGAGCAAGAGCTACAACACCGACAGCCTGGGGATGGAAAAGTCGCAATGGAGGGCAGACAGAGACAGAACCACATTGCAACCCACTACTTTGGCAGGTACGTAGCAACCGTGACAGCACTCACTAATGTAAGACACACATTCCCCAGTTGTGCAGTTCAACAAATTAACCCTTTTATTTCAGGACTATAATGGGGAAACAATAGTCAACTAAACTACATAATGAAAATCAAAAGTGTAGTCTGACACATTAAGTGAACGTGCCTCTGTCACACCACATATTAGTAGCTCACAGCCTCCTGCGACTGCGGCCAACATGGATCACTCCAGGTTGGTCCCCTGATCCCTGGCGGGCACTGCTACTCCACAACACACGTGCATCAGTGGCAGACATGCTACTGACACTGGAGACCTCCTCACTGTCCTGCGGGGTATCCCCAATGCCCCTTGCTGCCTGTCTGGTCTCCAGCAGGTCCACTGCATGGCTGATGTGGCCAAGTATTCTAGCCACATCACCTGCAAAATGGCCTAGTTCGACTTGCAGACTGATTGTGCGCCTTGACAGGCAGGTTGTTGTGGTAGCCAGGTGCCCTATAGACACACCTAGTCTGTCTAAATGGGCAGCAGTGTTGCGCTCCCTGCACTGTGCTTGTGCCCTGTTGGCCACCATTTCCCTGACCAAGTTGTCTATGGAGGTGGTCAGGTTAGCCATGTGAGCGTTCATTGTAGTGAACTGGTTGTTCACATTTGCAAACCCCTGCGTGAGTGTGTTCTGCAGTCTGGCAAGGTTACTATTTATTAACCGCATATGTCTATTTTGCAGCCGGTGACTCTGCAGTAAGGATGCCTCCAGTCCCAAAAATTGCTAATCGGTGACATCCTCCCTACGCGCAGACTGCATTGGGCGTTGTTGTCTACGCACCGAGCCAGCTGATATCTGTGGTTGACTCTCCCTAGGCATTGGCCCCGGTGTCACTATGGCTGCCTCTAAACCCAGAGCAGGATCATCCATGTCCTCTGGTGCTGATTGGATGGGTGGTGTTGTCCTGCACTCCCCTGCGGTGTCTGTGGCTGCCTCCTCTTGTGTCAGTGTCTTGTTCCTCTCCCTGGACAGTGGCGCTGTGGGTGGATCCTTGTGGGAGACCTGTGGGACACAGGGGATACACTGTAAGTGCCTCACATATGTTTGATGCCTCAGAATAAACATTTCTCTACATTTGGACTACTGTACTACATTGCCCATAATGAACTGTTCTATAGGTTGCAAAACTGGGAATGGAGATAATCTGGAGGTGCATGCTTATGTGTACTGTGATTGTGTGCATGGTGCATAGGCTGGTGTAAATACGTTAATTTCGGTACTTACTTTTGGATGTTCCTGGTGCTGAACTGTCTAGGTCTCCGATGCCAAGTACAGCCTCCGGCTCCAGAGTGGTCTCCACCATGGTTTCGATGGCTGTAGGGGGTGGTACAGTAGATGGCCCTCCAACAGTGCCATGAATCTCCCTCATGCACTCCTCCACCCTTTCCTTGGTCCTGGAGTGAAGGTCATACCACCTTTGGCGGACCTCATCCAGTGTGTGGTGGCTGACTCTGATGGCATTTATTTTGTTGAGGATGTCCTGCCAGAGTTTATTCTTGTGGCTGTCAGGGGCACTCATTGCTGCCTTTCCAAATAACTCATTATGTGCAGGCAGCACTCCTCTGTGAGCACCTCCAACTCCTTCTCTGAAAACTTTAGTTTTCGTTTTCTGCCAGCACTGGGTGTCTCCTTCTCCTGTGTAGCCATTGCTGCTGCAGCTCCTCTCACCTGGCTGTGACTCTGCAGTTTGGGCTGGGTGGGCTCCTCCCTGTTCCATGGGGTTACTTCCTGGTTCTGATGTCATCACTCTGAACCAGGAAGTGGGTTTTTCAGCAGTTTAATTTGCACCTGCATGCAATTTGCGAGTCAGTCGCAATTGGCGACACCGGACCACACCCTTGTGCAAATTGCGAGGTCGCAAATTGCGGTGCGACTCCGCACCAAATCCTTATTTGGTACAGCGATTTTTCCTGGCATCTCGTTTTGCGAGTCGGAAATAGCGATTCGCATGGAGTCGCTATTTCCGACTCGCTATTTTTTGGGTTCCTACATCTGGCCCTAAGTTCTTTAGCAGCCTCCGTTGAAGTTGATTCTACTGTGGCAACGGAGATTTTGATATTTTGTAGTTCCTGCATTAACATCTCTTGAGTTGTGGCAGTCATTTCTTGATCTTGCAGCGGTTTGTAGGATTTCGCTCCGGACATGTGTATCATGTTGTTTGAGGATTATAACCAGAATTTTCTGAGAAAAGGGATATAACAAAAAATATGAATATCTCTTGCTAAAAGTTATAGTTAGAAGGGCAACCTCTAATTTTGTGCAAGATTTATACTGCAATCAGCAAGATATGCAGGATTTTAATAGAAGCGTTGTCCACAATCCAATATTGCAGCTGTGTTTAAGAGTATAAAGAGATGATAAGTATCTGTAGTAGTTAACTATGTTGAGGTAACTACTCTTGCAACAAATTTGTCGCCACAGTTTTTCCTTCCATTATAATTTCAGTATTGATAACAGGGTTTTAATTCTTACATTGAAAGCAGTGAGTTCCGAGTGCAAAATGGCCACACTGGTAGAGAATGAATCCGGAATGAATCCCTCTGTGCATAAGGCAATCAACAATTAAGAATCTGTGATATTGGTTTCAAGTTTGGAAATCATTCCAGTATAATTAGCTCCGCATTAGCAGTATGGCTCCAGGCAACTGCTGAGCTTCCATTCGATATGTCTGGCATCCAACAGCACACACAGCTCTTCAGTTTTTGTTTCAGGTAAGTTGCAATGTAGTGTATAATGAAGCGGATGAAGAGACTTCTTCCAACCACAATCATTCAGCCATATCTGCAGAAACAGTCTATCTCAGACTTCCAGGGCTCTCTGAGAACTCGTCCCTGTGCATCCAAACAGGTGCATGTGTTCATGAGGGTAGCTTGTCAAAATAAGAAGTATCCAACAGCACCATAGTCAAGATAGTTATTTGAAAGCTAGAACCTGGGCATTGGGAAAAGCCAAGGTCCTGTTGGCCCCTCCCTCCGATGTCAGATTGGCAATGATGGCCGCAGTCAGTCCCATCATGTCAGCCTCAGTGATCGCTGTGGTACAATCTCTAATTCAATGGTCTTCAAATACATATCAGGAGTATCTCAAGGATCACCAGGGTTATCGCACACCCTCCAAGATATAACTGGATTCAAATGAAACGGCTATCACACATAATGTGAGCATCTCTGGCCAGCATCTTCTAGGAAGTAACCATCCTACTCAGAGGCCAAGATCAACCCCCCCACCTCACTTTTGGATACTAACAACTAATTTCTTAATATGTATCTTCTAACCAGAAATCCCCCTATTGGCCATTTACTCTTCTTCTACATGTCATCTATAACTCTTCTATGTAGCCTGATTCTTAGATAAATCAATGCTTTATTTATTTAATTCTGCCAATCTCTTCTGAGTTTCACAGCATATCAGGTAAATTCCTTACTCAAGAACTGTATTTCATTTGCACTGTTCTTCTGTGTTACACCTGACAGCCTTAGTGTGTACTTCTCTCAAATTTTTGCCGGCCTCCCTCCATTTTTCTGATCTCGTTTTTGCTTGTTTATGACTGCTGACCAGTGCTAAAGTGCTAAAATTCTGTCTCCCCTGAACA
This sequence comes from Pleurodeles waltl, assembly GCF_031143425.1. Taxonomy (NCBI): domain Eukaryota; kingdom Metazoa; phylum Chordata; class Amphibia; order Caudata; family Salamandridae; genus Pleurodeles; species Pleurodeles waltl. The sequence goes on along the minus strand of NC_090439.1, from coordinate 244,092,164 downwards.
TGGTGACATTGGCTCATATTATTGGCATATCTAATTTACCTATAGGTCTCTAGTAAAGTGCACTATATGTGCCCAGGGCTTGTAAATTAATTGCTAGAAGTGGGCCTGCAGTACCGATTGACCCTCAAGACCTGGCTGTTTGAATAAGGCTCTGGGACCTGCAAGTGCCTGGATACCCTATGGGGTGACTAGCCACACTTTCTAAATCTTGATTGATTGATTGACTGATTGTGCATCCCACATAATTAGCCCCTCAACCATGTCTCAGGCCTGTCACTGCAAGGCTAGTGTGTGCACTTTTACTGCCACCTCGACTTGGCACTTAATTCCTTGAACTCCCCTTTAATTTCACATCAGCACCCCTAAAGTAGGCCCTATGTGACCCACAGGGCAGGGTGCAGTGTATTTCAAAGGCAGAACATGTACTTTTAAGTTTTACATGTCCTGATTGTGAAATTCTCCCAAAATTGTGTTTCACTATTGAGAAGTCTGCTTCTCTTGTAGGCCAGCATTGGGAATTCCTTCATATGCTTTTAAGATGTTATTCCTGATCAGAAAGGAGTAGCTACATCATGTTTCATATCTTTGGAATGGTAATGATAAATCCTGCTTACTGGTAAAGTCAGATGTATTACTATTTTAGAAATTCCACTTTTAGAAAGTAGGCATTTCTCTGCTCTTACTGCTCTATGTGCCCAACAGCATGTCTCCAATCCATGTCTGGTCTGTGCTGGGTGACAGCTTTCCTTGTGCATTCCATCCAGACAGCCATAAACACAGGACACTCAACTGCATCTGCATTCATCCACCTACTGTTGGGTCTTTCTGGGCAGGAAGAGTGGAGGGGCTCACACTTACACTTCAAAGGGTAGTCGCCTGACCCCAAACAAAGGACTGATAACCCCACATAGATAGCCTGGTAGTCAGGACTGGGATGAAAGGGAAATGGTGCACTTAAAAACCACTCTTTGAAGCCGTACCCACTTCAAAGGCACATTCGGGCATAAGTGCTGGATCTCTGACCCCATCAAATCAGACACTTCTGGACTTAGAACTGAACCTCTGTCAGAAGGACTGCTGTGCTGCTCAAATGACTCATCTGGGCTGCTTTCCTGGAATGACTGCTCCTCTGCTTTTTTCCCTGCTGCCTGCTGCTCTCTGACCCTGCTGGAAGGACTCTGCCTTCCCACCACAGTGATCTACAAAGGCTTGTTGGCTTGCTCCCTGTTCTCCTGTAATCTCAGGGATATCAAACACTGCCCACATCTCTCCTGGTGCTGCTGGACTCTGCCTTCTCTAAGTCTCACCCTTACCAGAGGTTGCCCCCTCCAAGTTCTGGGCCTCAGAAGTGGGTTCTGCAGATGAGTTCTACAAAAATCAGTGCATCGCCCTGAGTACAAGGGAAAAATCAGCACATTTAGGACCATATTTATACTTTTTTAGCGCCGCATTTGTGCCACTTTTTGACGCAAAAGCGGTGCAAACTTACAAAATACAATTGTATTTTGTAAGTCTGCGCCGTTTTTGCGTCAAAAAGCGGCGCAAAAACGGCGCTAAAAAAGTATAAATATGGGCCTTAGTCTCCGATGAAGATGCAGCGGCTGCCTGATGACAGCAAAGTTACAGCCCTCACGACTCACCGACGATGCTCTGCATGACCCGACAACATATCACATTTACCTCAAAGGTGTCCGGCGATGACACAGAGACCCGACTGCGTGGAAAGTATCGACGCATCATGCCCTCAGCATCGCCACATTGCTCCACCAAAGGTACTATTTCAGCAGGCCTTGTGTGGGTTTTGTAGTCAGCCTACACTCCATCTCAGCCTGGATTTTGGATTTGCACTGGTCCCTTGCAAACCTCAGGTACCCTTTTCACAATTAATATCTCGGCTTCCTCTGTATGTATTTTTGTTATTTTCGTCTTGTTTTACTCAAATAAATATTCTCTATTTTTATAACAGTGTGTGAAGTCTTTTTGTGGTGTTTTCACTGTGTTACTGTATGAGTTATTGTGCAAATACTTTACACTTTGCCTTCTAGTTAAGCCTGCCTGATCTGTGCCAAGCTACCAGAGGGTAAGCACAGGATAATTTAGGTTGTGTTGTGACTTACCCTGTCTAGGGATGTGGTCCCTACTTGGACAGGGTAGATTTCACTGTCAACTAGAGACCCAGTTTCTAACACTCTAGGGCCCATATTTATACTCTGTTTGCGTTCGATTTGCGTATTCTGCCGCAAATCCGGCGCAAACTTAACTCCATATTTATATTTTGGCTTTAGACATGTCTTGCGCCAAAATATTGGAGTTAACAAAAAGTTTTGCCTGCGGAAAAGTACCTTGCGTCAATGAGATGCAAGGTAGGAGTTCCCGGGCAAATAATGCTTTAAAGGCCCTAGCACCTTATTTATCCTTCCATGTAAAAATCACGCACAGGAGGAGGAGGGCCTTAAATAATGGCGCTAATCCTGCTTAGCGCAATTATTTAACGCCTGGGTATGGGCAGGCATAAGGGTACCTGGAGGCAGATTTCCATGGTCAGATACAATGGAAATTGCCCACAGGTACCCTTCCTTGTCCCCAGGGACATCCCCACCCTCACCAGGAAGTCATTCGAAGGTAAGTTTGGGTAGGTATTTTTTTTTCCTATCCAACGCAGCTTGGGGGCCCTGACTTGGGGCATGACGTGGTGGGCGTGGCTCCTGTCTTTTTTAAGACAGAAGCCATGTCCATGGGGCTTGTGCGCCAGAAAATGGCGCTACACTCCTTAGAGGCAATTGTTTTTGCCTCTAAACAGTGTAGCGCCATAATTTGGCACACAAGTCCTGGTTCACCCTGCGCCTCCCAGGCCCTGTTTGTGTCCTTTAAAAATACGCTAACAGGGCCTTAGCGCCATTCCTTAAATATGGCGCACAGCCGGCGTCTACGAATGGCACTAGCCGTGCTATACTTTTTGCCGCAATCCTGCGCCAACGCAGGTTTACGGCAAAAAGTATAAATCTACCCCCAGATTTCTTGTATCCAAATCCAAAGTGTATCCAGTTCCACAAGTAATCTAGGGACATCTAAGGGCCCTAAAGTCATTCGAGTTAATGGACAATCATCAACCTCCTTCAGGGCCGTGCTCCTAGAGATAGGAGCACTCTGAGCAATTGGAGTTGTAAACACTAAAGAGGGCTCTGTGGCAAAACTCTTGTCAATGGGTTGGCGTTCCATACAACCATATGCAAATTTCGAATCATGGGAATGGTAACAGGGAATATGGTTGTTGCACTTGAAACTACAGGAAACAGAGCTATTGCAGTTGGGGTAGTCACAATAGGGGCAGTTGCAGTCTAGGCAAGGGGAACTTCTAAGAGGAAGGTGTCAGCATCTGTTGCACCAAATTAAGGTTCAGGGGAAATACGCACAGACGTTCACGCAAGAAGTTCAACACCACACTAGTGTGAAATCAGCAGAGTTTGGGAAAAAAGTATTTCCTCAGTAAAGTCAGGATGTGCTAAACTATACTAAAAGACACACAATTAACACATAATAGAAGGTCATGAAAGCTTTGTCCCAGCAACTCTCTCTGGCTGGACTAATTGGGGCACAGCTTTTCCTGCGAGCAGGTAAACTTCCCACATTCCCTTCACCGAACAAGGAGGCACACAGCTGTATAGTCTTGGAAATAGCAATGGTCAGGGCTGCCTGGTGCAGGAGGTTCTCCCCCATCCCCACAAATTGCTTTTCAACAGCCAAGTTCCAATTATTATACACTAATCTGTCAGTTCTCATTGTAAACAAAAGCCTTTTCTAACTAACGGAGTAAATAGGACACCTGAAATTGAAAGAAGACATGTGAACAACTCAAGAAGTACATTTTATTTTTAACATGAAAAAACACTTAGAGAAAATTGTGTCAGGCTTAAGGCCTAGCCGCAGTCACGCTAACGTTGAGAGAGAAAATGCAGACAAGTGAATAGAGCAAAAATAAGCAATACCTTTCATTATAATTCAATTGTATAAAAAGGGCTTTGGCTATGACTAAATATAGCTACTTACTGACATTCCGCTAAATACATGTGTACACTAATTAACAGCTTAGTACAGAGATTAATGTTTTAATGCATAAATGAATGAAGCACTAAATTATGCTGCTCCAAGAGTTTCATTCCTAAAAGGGCTGGTTGAGTGTGGTGTTTTGCTTTGCATTTTGATAAGCCTCACTTGTGGAAGGGAGTCTCTGATTCTATTTATTCATCAAAATTTGCGAATGTTGAGACGGGGGCCTGTATGGTACAGCGGAGCTCAAGCCTAACCTTTGAATTCTCAACGTGTCTGCATTGCAACTCCTGTTTCTTATAGGGCATACAATGCTATTAATTAGGAGGGATACATGCAGTGGCCCAGTTGACCGCCGTCTGCTCCTTCCCATGCCCCCCGCATGCACAATTACAGTACAAGCTGTCAGCAAATGCTTACTGGCTACCCATGGCAAACGTTAATCATTAAATTAACCACTAAAATGTTAGCTATTAAATCATTTGCAACTACAAGAATGGTTGCAAAGCCTTTATGAACACCATTGTAATTCGCTTTTTTCCTGTGTGACTTACAATGTGACTCAAAAATGTTGATGTTAGTGCTGCAAGGCACAGGGAGGTCTATTGATTTAAAGGTGTGCGTCATTTTAACGCTACTCTGAGCTGGCACTAAAAATGATGGCCATTTTGTCCCTTGCATACACTATGCCTGATGCAGGCATAATGTGGCTCAAGGGGTTGCAAAGTGGTGCAATGCAAGCATTGCGCCACTTCGTAAATAAGGTGTGGGGGAAAAGCCACCTTAGCATAAAAAAAAAATAAGCTATGGCGGCGCAAGGTGGTGTTAGGGGCTTGTAAATATGCCCCAAAGTTGTTTGTGCAAGAGGTTCCTCATCCATTTTACAGATCCATTCCCTGCTTCATATGGAGGGATCTACTGAAGCTGTTAAGTCTGTTCTCTGCCACACATGTTAACTGCTGCACCTATAACATCTTGTCTGCACTTCACTAGCTGAAGTTCAAACTAAGAAACTGCTCTGGAAACGTTCCGTCCACAAATACTCCGGTTCCTTCAAAATAACAAATCAGCATTCGCTTGCCTCTATCAACCATACTGGAATCATAACTGCTTACATCCTTCCTTTCTTTCTGAAGGAGACACATTGTTTGGCCTTCTCCCTGGACTCCAAACACAGCCTGCGCTACACAACATTGTCTCACAGCACATTGCCGTCCCACTTACACATACATGTATATCAAACGATTTACTTTTGGGGGAAGTAACTTAGAAGTATGTTTTCCGTACTTTTACGTTCATAATTTTCGTCTTCTTTCAATGCTTACTCACTGAAGGTTTATCTTTTGACTACTTTTCATAGATCTCAAACACAAGCTGAAATAGATTGTATTTAAAAATGTATCAGAATTAAGGTTGCCACCGTCCCCACAGAAAAATACGGGCTTTTGATTCATGTTTTAAGATTATGTAAAGTCCGGAACATGATTCTTAAATAGGAATATATGTAAAATTGTCTGCATTCGTTTTGATATAGCTTTTCTGTCTCTGTTTACTTCAATTATCCATCAAGTATCACTTAAGCTGCTTTAAAGCACTTTTTTGAAAGGGATTTCTTGTATTTTCTGCATTAAGTTTGTGCTGATAAGTGGAACATAATACCAGGTTTGAGCGATTTTCCTACTTTTTTTTACCCCTGGGCATTAACTTCTTAGCTGCTGGGCCTTCCCTCCCCCCCCCCCCCCCCCCCCCCCCCCCCCCCCCCCCCCCCCCAGCGCTGAGCCCTTTTTAGGCTATTTGGGGTAGTTTGCGCTTAGGCCTTTATAACTTTTTGTCCACATAAGCTATCCACGCCAAATTTGCGTCCTTTTTTTCCAAGATCCTAGGGATTCTAATGGTACCCAGAGTTTGTGGTTTCCACTGGAGGAGACCAAGAAATTAGCCAAAATACAGTGAAAATTTTGTTTTTTTCAAAAAAAAGGGCTGCCGAAGAAGGCTTGTGGTTTTTTCCCTGAAAATGGCATCAACAAAGCGGTTTGCAGTGCTAAAATCACCATCTTCCCACCTTTCAGGAACAGGCAGACTTGAATCAGAAAAACACATTTTTCAACACAATTGTGGCATTTTAGTGGGACATACCACATTTTTACTATTTTTGGTGCTTTCAGCCTCCTTCCAGTTAGTGACAGGACTGGGTGTTAAACCAATGCTGGATCCCGGAAAGCTAAAAATTTCTGGAACGTAGACAAAATTCTGAATTCAGCAAGGGGTCATTTGTGTGGATCCTACAAGATTTTCCTACAGAAAATAACAGCTGAAATAAAAAAATATTGAAAGTGAGCTGAAAAAAAACAGCAATTTTTCTTCACGTTTTACTCTGTAACTTTTTCCTGCAATGTCAGATTTTTTGAAGCAATATACGTTACGTGTGCGGGACTCTTCCGGTTGTGAGGATATATAGGGCTTGTAGGTTCATCAAGATCCCTAGGTACCCAGAGCCAATAACTGAGGTGCACCTTGCAATGGGTTTTCATTCTTTACCAGGTATACAGCAATTCATTTGCTGAAATATAAAGAGTGAAAAATAGGTATCAAGAAAACCTTTGTATTTCCAAAATGGGCATAAGATAAGGTGTTGAGAAGCAGTGGTTATTTGCACATCTCTGAATTCCGGGGTGCCCATACTAGCATGTGAATTACAGGCCATTTCTCAAATAGACGTCTTTTTTACACACTGTCTTACATTTGGAAGGAAAAAATATAGAGAAAGACAAGGGGCAATAACACTTGTTTCGCTATTCTGTGTTCCCCCAAGTCTCCCGATAAAAATGGTACCTCACTTGCATGGGTAGGCCTAATGCTCACCACAAGAAACGCAATATGGACACATCACATTTTTACATTGAAATCTGACGTGTTTTTTGCAAAGTGCCTAGCTGTAGATTTTGGCCTCTAGCTCAGCCGGCACCTAGGGAAGCCTACCAAACCTGTGCATTTTTTTAAACTAGACGCCTAGGGGAATCCAGGATGTGGTGACTTGAGGGGCTCTCACCAGGTTCTGTTACCCAGAATCCTTTGCAAACCTCAAAATTTGGTCAAAAAAACACTTTTTCCTCACATTTCGGTGATAGAAAGTTCTGGAATCTGAGAGGAGCCACAAATTTCCTTCCACCCAGCATTTCACCACATCTCCCGATAAAAATGGTACCTCACTTGTGTGGGTAGGCCTAGCGCCCGCGACAAGTTATGCCCCAAAACACAACGTGGACACATCACATTTTCCCAAAGAAAACAGACCTGTTTTTTTCAAAGTGCCTAGCTGTAGATTTTGGCCTCTACCTCAGCCGGCACCTAGGGAAACCTACTAAACCTGTGCATTTTTTTAAACTAGAGACCTAGGGGAATCCAAGATGGGGTGACTTGTGGGGCTCTGACCAGGTTCTATTACCCAGAATCCTTTGCAAACCTCAAAATTTGGCTAAGAAAACAAATTTTCCTCACATTTCGGTGACAGAAAGTTCTGGAATCTGAGAGGAGCCACAAATTTCCTCCCACCCAGCGTTTCCCCAAGTCTCCCGATAAAATTGATACCTCACTTGTGTGGGTAGGCCTAGCGCCCACGACAGGAAATGCCCCAAAACACAGCATGGACACATCCCATTTATTGACAGAAAACAGAGGTGTTTTTTGCCTATCTGTAGATTTTGGCCTCTAGCTCAGCCGGCACCCAGGGAAACCTACTAAACCTGTGCATTTTTTAAAACTAGAGACCTAGGGGAATCCAAGATGGGGTGACTTGTGGGGCTCTGACCAGGTTCTGAAACCAAGAATCCTTTGCAAACCTCAAAATGTGGATAAAAAACACTTTTTCCTCACATTTCTGTGACAGAAAGTTCTGGATTCTGAGAGGAGCCACAAATTTCCTTCCACCCAGCGTTTCCCCAAGTCTCCCAATAAAAATGGTACCTCACTTTTGTGGGTAGGCCTGGTGCCCGCAACAGGAATAGATCACACAACGGTCAATGTTGGTCCTTACATGAGGCAGCTGTTGACCTTGGGTTGATCCATTCCTGACGCAGCCAATAGGTATAGGCACTCAAGTGGGATAGTGTTTTTATCAGGACAGGTGAGGAATCACTGGGTGGTAGGAATTTTGTGGATCCCAGCATATTCCTGTAGTTTGTGTGACAGAAATGCGAGAGAAATAGAGTTTTTATTCAACATTTCAGCTTTGCAGGGTATTCTGGGTAAGAAAACTTTGGGGACTCCACACAAGTCACACCTCTGTGGACTCCCCCGAATGTCTAGTTTCCAGAAATGTTTGGGTTTAGTATGTTTCTCTATATAGCCGTCAAACCCAGGACCAAAAACACAGGTGCCTGCCTTACAAAACCAGTTTGTTTTGTGATAGATAATTTTGATGTCTCCACAATACGATTTGGGCGGTGGAATTTGGGGCTGAACTAAATTGGGGAGCTCCCAAGAGAGTACTCTCTCTCTCTGCTTGCCGCCGCATTCACCTGCTCTCTGGGTTGGGCTAACCCACTATTACCCCGTTGCACAGATTGTGCTTGCGAAGGGACAGCAGGACTGTCCTCATCACATCCCTCATAATTTACTGGAAGAAGAGTTATCGAATGGGACTCCTCCGACTGAAAAATCACTCCCAGAGTCTGCGCCATTGTCCTATCCCTCAGATGCTGTCTCAGTATCTGATGTCTCAGTCTCTGATCCTATGTCAGAGCTGTCCTCTATAACCCGAGTGACAGCAGCAGTCATCCATCAGGATGCCATCTCTGCTATTGGCTAAACTGTTGCTTTAAAACATTAGCCTACATAGACAGTCACAGAATCGATGGTGTGTGTGAGATACGTGCAACAGTAGAGGCCACCTTACCTGCGCTTCTTCCCTCAATCAGCACGTTCTTTCAAGACACTCAAAAATCACCTTGTCACATACCATTCGTCACAGTCTTTAGCACCTCCTGCGCCCAGTCCAGCAATCATTATTGGTGCTCCCACTCCCTCCTCCTCGGATTCCCTCATTACAACCCAGCAAAAGTGGCCTTCATCTCTCCGTAGCCGCCCCCAACCCGCACATACATTTAATTTGTATTATAGCGCAGGTTATGGCTGACTTTACTAATGTACTCAGCTATTGACATAAAATACAGATTTGCTCTTTGCAGTAGGCATATAAACCTTCTGCGCTTCTTTATGGCACTAAAACTGCCACTAGACAAAAGTCTGATCCTTTTGTAGCAGAAACATAATCACAATACTTACTTGACTTTTTTATTGCTGCCTAAAAGCTACAGGTGAAATGAGTCAGTTGAAGTATGTGCATTGCTTTGAAGACGCAAGCTGCAACTGCAAGACAACTGGTGGCAAATATATATATATATATATATATATATAGATCACTTTTATATGTGGGTCTGGTTTTCCTGGGGGCCGATCACAGCCCCCAGGGAAACCACACATGTATTGACAAAAGTGATCTCTCTCTCTCTCTCTTTATATATATATATATATATATATATATATATATATATATATATATATATATATATATTAATATATATATATATATATAGAGAGAGAGAGATCTATCTATAGATATCTATGTAGATAGATATATCTATCTACATATATATCTATAGATAGATCTATATATATTTATATATATATATATATATATATATAGATCTATCTATAGATATATCCATGTAGATATATCTATATATATAGATCTATATATATATATATATATATATATTTTAGTAGTTGTATGGTTTCTTTGGGGGCCAAAATGGCCCCAAGGGAAACCCTACAACTGCAAAAAAAATAAATGTTGCCCCCACAGGGTGTCGCCCTGCCCACGGGCGACCCCCTGTCCATTTCTTTTTTATTTGTTTTTTTTATATACATTTTTTTAAATAAAATTTAGCCGGGGGGGGCGATCGAAAGAGATCACCTACCTTTTTTTAAAAAAAAATATGCCCCCGGGGGGGGGGAAGGAGCCTGTTTTCCGAGGGGGCCGACCCCCCCAAGTGAAATCCCTGGTGTCTAGTGGTGTTTCCTAGCCCCCGATCGCAGCACAGCTGCGAACGGGGGCCAGGAAACACTTTCAGGAAGGCCTCGTAAGAAGGGGAGAGTCTCCCCTTTCTTCCGAGGACTTGCCGAACGTGGGGAAGGCCATTTTCTGCTCCGATAGAGAAATCAACAAAGTGACGTCAGAAGGGGTGGGTGGGGGGCGGGGGGAGACACGGAAAAGCTTCTGTGTCTCCCGGGGAGAAAAAAATAAATAAATAAATCCTCAGGTGCACCCGAGGATTTATTAATCCCCTCCCTGGTGTCGGCCACTGGTCGTGGCCCGCACCCAAGGGTTAAACAACTGGTCGTGTCGGCAAAAAACACTAGGTGGCAAACGTAATCAGAATATAAAATGCTTCTGAGCGGTCATTCCACCTGCTCAAAAGTAGGCCTGATTATATGCGCGTAAGTAATGGGGACCCATCTTTAGCCCTGAAAAGGCATATGTCATCTATGCTACATGCTGCACAAAAAAAGTATAAACTGAAAATACTTCCATCGAACCCAGACACACCTAATTTAGTGAATTCAAAGAAGAAGCTTAAAAAAGAACAGGACGAGTGATGCCTAGAAGTTCATGTCCAATAGGTGTATTGATTGGACTGCAGTTTCTGTATCCTTCAGTTTCAATTTGTAGTTTGTGAGTTCGAGATCTCGATGTCAATAAGGAAACAAAAGTGGTGTAGCAAGAGTTTCTCTCCTCACTATTTAAAAGAAGTAGGCATGCACTGAAAAATGCAACAAAATAACAAGAGATGATTACACTGCTGCATACCAGCATGTCAAGGAGACTAGGGCCAAGATTTACTAACACTTTGAGCCTGGTTTGCGTCTCTTTTGTGATGCAAAACTGACACAGAGAATGGGGTGGGATTTACTATCCAATGCGAATCAGGATTTGCTTCAGAAAGTATGCCAAAGTAACACAAAGTAGCACTATGTGCTGCTTTGCACCACTTTGCATCAAGCGGGCATTCCATGGGTTGTACATGGGCAGTCCCAGGCAACCACCCAGGGGTTTGGCACAAATCCATATGTACTAACATTCATAGACAGGTATTAGCCCCACAAACCTTATGCCTACTCGAGGCAGGTATAACGAGGAGAAATGTTATCATCCCTCCTTAATTTTCAAACTTAGCATGTGTGCTGCATTCACTAGAACAGATACAAACTGGGAAAAGTATTAAAGATTACTTTTTGTATTGATAGGGTACACTTCTAATACAAAATCTATGCTTTAGAGAACATACACAGTCTTGCACTATGGCTCGAGGGTGTATGTATGCTGGCTCATGGCAGCCAAAAGTACACCAGCACTGAGGTAATACAAAAGGTGCGTATCCTAATAGATATAGTGAATATTTTCTCTCTTCCTTTAAAACAAGACAGTGCAAGTGCTACTCTTTGCTAAGCAAGCTATAATGGTCAGTACAGGAAGCCATAACTACAATACAGGTTAATAGATCCAGGGACGACTCCTTCGATTTAGCGAAGGAGTATCGCACCACTGGCTGAGCCAGAAGCACAAAAATAAAACAGTAGTTTACTATCATTTTATTTTTCTGCTTTTTGCACAGCCAGCAGTGCAGGGAGGGGTGGGGCTAGGCCACAGGAAGTGGGAGGGGGGAGGAGGGGAGAGTGCACCTAAGTGCACATGTGTGTTTGGCCGCCCGTCTAAGGTTGGCCAAACACACATGCCAGCTTAGGTTTCTCCAGCACGGCTGTGTTTAACAGCCAGCCTGGATGAACTACACAGACCACAGGGCATTGTCTGAGCAGCAGCCCAAGTTGCTCAGACCAATCCTGCCACTGCTTTCATGCTACGTTTAGATGGCTGATGACTCTGGCTGGTGACTCTGTTTTCAAATCCCAAAATGCCTACAAAAGAAGTCTTCAACTGTACACAATAGGGCACGCCAAAAGCTATTTTGGAATACTGGTTTCACTTGATCTATCTACATTAAGGCTTCTGTACTGGTCCAAAATAGTATGGTGACATATCCCTTGATACAATTATGCTGGGTACAATACAATACAAATACAGATTCCAGAAAATATATTGACTCTCAAGATGGTCAGATGAGAAGACATAACAAAGTAAAAAACATTTTCAGTGAAATGAAAAGAAATGTTACATGGACAAGTGTTTATTGTTTTGTTACTTGCATGTCAATGTCTCAATATCAGATGGATGTGCATATTACAACTGAAGGTGTTTGTCTTTTCATAAGCCACAGCACAAAACAAAACAGTAGTGCCATAGGACATGCTAAGTGAATTTCATATCATCATATCATCATTAATCTCAATGAGTAGCATGGCATGCAATGTGGCATGGTGCAGCCATAAAATACAGTGGTATGTGTACTTCAGGATTTTATGATATCCCAGGCCATGATCATTGACCTACCACACAAATGGCCAAAGGGGTAAGAAGCTTCAACACCCTGCATCAGTGATCAAAAGGACAACAAATAAAATATCTGTTAGCTTTGTGTCCCTTGCTGAGCTCAACATCTTAGACCATCTGGAAAATCCCTGCACATCATATTTCATGGTGTAAATGGGGTGGCACAATAAGCCCAATGATGTCACCATTTCCAACAAACACTTCACAATGTCCTTTCACTGCATTTACTTTAGCAGACCTGCAAATGTGTTTCATGCTATGTTTCATGCTGTAGCCCGACTGTGCCAAATTTGCAAATGATTATGTATGCTCAATCATGTTTGTCAACTACAGGTGATACAATTCAGTGATGGTACACACCATGTCCATGGCATGTATGTTGAATTTTACTCAAACCCTTAAGAAGAACTGCCATCTAAAGAATCTCTGCAATAAAATCTGCCATAGATTGAAAACACTAATGTACAACAGTCTATGTACTGAAGGTTCTATACAGGAAATCAGCCTCATGCTCCCAGCACAACACTTTGATAGAACAAACCTTGAGGTGAAGACAGAAGTGAGCTACATAAGCAAATTAGGCATGATGTTTGGTGTGGAGTAGTCCTCCTATGTGGGATGGCATGTCCTATTTGTCTGTTGCTGTTACATCTATTTGCAACAATGTAGTCCTGATGTTCTCACTGAAATAAATGCCATCCATTCCTTTTTTTGCACCTTATTAACATGTTGTACTAAAATATTGACTGAAATCTGTAAATACGCTGAAGGGTTTGACTGTGCAACCTGAAGTCCAAAACCATCTTGACCATCTTATACAGCTGTCAACATCCATTGCCAATAATGTCATTGACTCCACTGGGAACTCCTCATACTAGCTGATGGTAGGATAAAGGGAAAAGAGGTACGGGATAAGCACAGGGCAGGCCCAAACAGTTTCTTCCACATATGAAATACCAAGATGTCCATTACCCATGGACCTTGGTCCTACTTTTGCCAAATTAATACCTTGTTGTGGCCTACCACAGTCACTGAAGAATCAAATTCACTAACCTGTTTCCCAAGCTAACATATGTAAACAGCTGTTGGTGGATATTGTCATTAGGAATATCAGCAGCCATGTGTGAAGACGTCAGGATCCTTCATTTAAGAAGGAAGACATAAACCAATACAACTTCAGAGTTGCCTTGCATGATTGGTTGATGTGAGTGATGTGATTCAAAATAAATTAATATTGGGGAATACGATAACATAGCTTTAGTTTGGTCTGGCTGTTGGTTCTCAAAAGTAAGTAATGAGCAAAGGGTTATAAGATGGGCGCCAGATTCTGCAACAACATTTTTCAACACATGCCACACACATTCTAGCAACACCACAATTAACATGCAAGCACTAGTCAATATAAATATTCCATGGCAGCATGCACCAACATAGGCAAAGCAACATGTGCATTCCATATTGGGATTCAAAAACATCACTTGCACTTATTGTTGGACATTGATATCTGACATGGGCAACAACATAAACCTTTCTGAAGGCATCCATAATGTACATGCTGGGTGACACACAGGAACGATCTTCTCCTATTTTACTGAAACTACATGTTCACAGTGTCATTTGTTCAAACAGAAACATACCTAGCAGTGTTGAACAAGTTAAGTCTGTGCTCATCATACACTGTCACTACCTGTTCAGCTATGGTCACACTGACCCAGTGGCTATTTAGGACAACTAGGAGTGCTGAACACAATGCTGCTCTGCCTAGCAACTTCTGTAACCACAAACCTGATAGCAATTGCATATGTGACAGGCCTAGAGTTCCTTTTCAACTCTTCCATCTAAGTTTGGAAACCATACTTGGTCTCAGAGAGCTCCCTTTGTGGTAACGATACCACAATGTCCTTCATGAGCCTCTTCTATCACTGACTGCCGCAGACTTTCCGGAATCAGGATTCTTCACCCTCACAGTATAACTCCTTCCTGAGTTATGGACAATTCATTTCTGACATTTTTATATCTTTGATATTCACCATCATTATTGAGTGGTTCAGCAGGTCACTATCATGACTCATGGGAGTGACAATCTGGGCTAATGATATAGCAGTTATGTGTACTTGACTTGATAATGAAAATAATGCAGGCCGTAGCAACCTTGGATGGTGTACCGTGACCTTGTATAGGCACTCTCAAAAAGTAGTCAGCAGGATTCTGATATTTTCCTTGATGATGTACATTTGTATAATTGCTCTCATGTAATCGTAGTCCCCAGTGTCCAATTCAAGGCTCTTGGATTGACAAAGAAGGTCAGCAAAGCTTGATGATCAGTTACCAGTGTAAAAGGCTTTCCATACAGGAATACATGGAATGTTCACAAGCTGATACCACAGCCAAACTTTCTTTCTCAATTTGTGAGTAAACACATAATTTTTTGGGACAAACTTCTACTAGCATTGGCCACAATATAACATCAAGCATTTGGGTATCCACTATTCTGTGCAAGGATGGCGCCTAACCCGACCGAGCTAGCATTGACCGCAACTTCTGTATGAAACTTTGGACTGACTTATACCAATGGCATTTCTCTTAAAATGTTTCTCACATTCTTGTGACCATTGAAAATAAATATTTTTCTTTGTTAACTCTCGTAATGAAGCACTAACAGTGGCAAAGACGTGCATGTACATTTAACAGAAAAGAAAAGAATGTACCATTGAAACATCTTGTGGGCGATAAGCATTTGATAGAGCTTGTACTTTTGCAGGATCAGGCATCAAACCACCATCAAAAAAGATATAGCCAAAGAATTTCAGTTTTGTCTTGTTGAACTCACAGTTGTCTGCATTCAAAGCCAAAAATGCATCACTGTGTAGCTCTAAAAAATTAATATGTCATCACTATAGCTGAATACATTCCCAACAGGCTGTATGACACGTCGAATGGCACCTTGGAAATGTTCTGCAGCCAATGACACCCCAAAATTAAGGCCCTCATTGCAACCCTGGTGGTCAGTGTAAAAGTGGTGGTAATACCAACAGGCTGGCGGTAATTACCGCCAAATTATGACCATGGCAGTGATAACTCAGATAGACAGCCACTTTACCACACCGACTGCCAGGGCAGAAACAACAGCCACCACGGCGGTAGCCGCCTACAGCCAGGCAGAAGTCAATGTTCTGCCACCGTATTAAGACATGCCAATCCGCCACCTTTTCCGGGGTGGTACTAACGACATCAAAAGCCTGGTGGAAACACTGTGGAGAAGGGAAAGGACTCACCATTGGAGACATAGGGAAAAACCACGCCGCCACGGAGCCCAAGCTGTATGTCTTCCCCATGATTTTCTACATCCTGCTCCACCACGAACACCAACGATGGAGAAGACGACGATGGTGAGTACAGCCGCCTAGCACACAGGGGAGGGGGGAGGAAAAAGAGAGTGACACACACACACACGCACCACACCCCCCAACACCATACACACAAACAGCTGCATTAATAAAACACCAAAATAATGCCCCGTACCTCGGTTGAATAATGCAAGGACAACAGGAATTTACTAAAGTGAGTGTAATAAGATCAACACAGTGTAAATAAGAAATATGTAATGTAAGTGGTATAAACAATTGTACAGTTTAAGGGACACTGCCCAGTCCTCAGGGTGTGAGGGCCACAGGGCCACAGGCCAAAGTCCAAGGCCCCACTTGTCACCTGCATTAACACAGAGAGAACACTGCACATGCATCATTTTGAAAATATGCAGGCACCTCAGGGGGAGGGAGGACGGGGGCACCTCAGCCGGCAGATGGAAGAAGACCACTGGTTCTGGAGGGGGCAACTTGCCCTTTGCTTTGTCTTGGGGACTGCAAGGCCGCAGTCTCTCAAGTGGGTGACTTGCCCACATGTTCTGGAGGGGGCATCGTGCCCTGTGCTCTTAGACCCGGGGAGGCTGGGGTTCTTGGGTGTCTGACCCACTGGTTCTAGAGGGGGCATTATGCCCTGTGCTCTTAGTCCTGGGGAGGCTAGTGTTGGTGGGTGTCTGGCCCACTGGTTCTGGAGGGGGCATCGTGCCCCGTGCTCTTGATCCTGGGGAGGCTGGTGTTGGTGGGTGTCTGACCTACTGGTTATGGAGGGAGCATCGTGCCCTGTGCTCTTGATCCTGGGGAGTGCAAGGTCACAGTCTCTCAGGTAGGTGTCACACCGACTGGATTTGCAGGTGCCAGGCTGCACAGCAGCCCATGGAGGCAGGACTACATACCATTCGCCGGCAGTGACGACTGCTTAGTGGTGGTAGTGGTGGTAGTGGTGGTGCTGCTGCTGCTGGAGGGTGGAGGCTCCAGCCCATCCCCTGCAGCCTCGGACGGCTGCCCACTGGTGGTGGTTGTGCTGCTGGTGGGGGGAGGCTCCATCCCATCCCTAGCGGCCTTGGACGGCTGCTGTTGGTGGCGGGGGGGCTCCAGCCCATCTTCTGCAGCCTCAGACGGCGGCCCACTGGTGGTGCTGTTGTTGCTGGTGGGGGGAGGCTCCAGCCCATCCCCTGCAGCCTCGGACGGCTGCACAACCATGGTTGGTGGTGGGGGCTCTGACAGAGTCCCTGTCCCAGGCCACTTGTCCTGCCTGCCTGCTGGTGCTGGCCCCTCGCTCTTCTGGGCAGCAGCTGGGGCAGGCAACCTTTCCTTCAGGCTGCCTGGTGCAGGCTCCTTCACCCTCTGGACATGTGCCCTGGATCCTTTCTCACCACAAGTGGGTGTGGAGACTACTGGGCTGTGGAATGGGTGGCTGAAGTGCTTGATTGGGTTTTTGCCACCGTAGCCAGACGTGAAGGACGGGGGGAAGGTGTAGGGAACGAGGTTAATGGTGGATAGGAAAAGCTTCTTAGGGACATTGGGGTGGGAAGAGGGATAAGGTTTGGGAGTGGAGGAAGAGGGAGTGGTTGTAGGAGGTGTCTGTCTGCTGAGTTTGGTTGTAGGTGTGTAGGAGGCTGGCCTGGTTTGTAGTGGTACCAAGGGGTACTTACACTCTGCACCAGGTCCAGTTATCCCTTATTAGTGTAGAAGAGGTGTCTAGCAGCTTAGGCTGATAGAAAAGATAGCTTAGCAGAGCAGCTTAGGCTGAACTAGGAGGCATGCAAAGCTCCTACTATACCACTGGTGTCATATTGAGAAAATTCGATTTTTAATACGATCGTATCGACCCGCCATTTTGTGGCCCGCCGCCATTTTATGTTGCCTTCACTCAGGCAGCACAGCGAACGAAGTCCATTCTGCCTTTTCTGCTTATTCTGCAACATGGTGTTCAAAACAGCCTTCTGCCTCTATCTTTACAAGGCTGGTATTAAGGTCTGACCGAGTACACTAATCCCTGTCTGGTTTTCTAATCCTTGTTTCAACTATCTGTAGGCTCACACTATTCTCCGCCGATCTTATCTTATCGTCTGGCCTTCGCTGTCCTTTGCTAGTATTCTCTCATTTCACAACTGTCCTCCAAACGCACACAAACTTATCGCACCACATGCAACTTCGTTGTGGATCGGTTAATGAATTAGTTCAAGGGAGGGGTGACAAACACAGCTGGAGGGGAGGCAACCTTAAGTCACTTGATACTTTGTTTTCCAATTCCTTCTATTGGTGCTGTCTTGTTTTCCGACATTTCTATTGGCTCTGTTCTATCTTTACATTATTCTTACTGGCTCCTTTCTATGTGTTCTGGGAGTGTATGTAGTTAATAAATGGTTTTTATACGGTATATAAGATTGTGCGCCACAAAGTAAAGTGGCAGTCTCCTGAGAACATACCTTGTGTACTTCTTGGACAACTGTACTAGCTGCAGCTAATAAAATCTGATCTTTTACGCCTGACAGAGTGTCCCGTGTCTCTGTGAGTTGAGGCAGGTGAATCCAAGGAGATTTCAGGCGTACCCTGCGCCGCCAGGCCCATAAGGTTCTGGTTCTTCAACTGGCGCCCAACGTGGGGCGGCTTCAGCGGTACCGGTTCTGCCTGAAGGTCGTGAGGAACCCCGCAAGAAAATTCTGGAGGAATCGCGAGCCACGTCAAGCGACCCCTGTATGTCGAAGTGGTCCGAAGGTCTTTTTCAGCGCGGTTACTCCTTCCTGACGGCTACTGACGACTGCTGCCCTGACTGCCACCCTGCCTTGGCCCTTTCTTTGATGATGTATGGTAAAGCGAGACGATAGACGGGCCTCTGTTGGTGTAAGAAGACATCCTTAGTTAAGTATTTGGTGGGTCGCGCCCACAAATTTTGGTCTTTGTTTTGTCCTTAGGTCCTTAGATTTGGCCATTGCAGTGGCCAAAGCCGAGGGGTAAGTGCATTTGTGCTGTGTAAACTGAAAGTTTTACCCCCTTGATGTTTGTGAACAGCCAGTAAAATCGTGAGATGTCTGGTCTGACTAAGTTTGGAAAACTTTGTTGCTTTGGTTGTAATAGGGACTCCCAGCTTGAGGACTCCTGTCCGATTCCTTCGGTTGGAACTCCCACATATGAGCTCTATTCTAAACATGGTGTTGGTCCTATTGCCTTTAATAAGACATGGACCCGATATACAAAGAAAGATGGTGTTTTAAAATGGCCAGAAAATGGTAGTTTCGAAACTGATGTGCTAGATAATTTAGAAGCAACGTTATTTAAAAGAAAAGCCCGGCCGGCAATGTTTGACTCTTTTCGCCTTTGGCGTAAGGAAGCCAAACAGAGAGAAATTAAACAAGCGAAACGAGATAGGAAAACACAGGGAATGACGATTATACAGGCTGCTCAGCAATTCAAAGATGATGAAATAGATAATGCAATGGAAATTTCAGACAGACAGCATCGAATGGCAATAGATAAATGCTATCCGACGTTGCCTATCTCTTCCCTTGATAAGAGAAAAGATTTTGAGGAAGATTCCTTAATGTCCCACTTATTGAAATTGCCTCCGCCCTATGTACAAGGTGCTAATGCACCCCCGATTTTACAGCCTGTTCAGCCGCCAGTTGTGCTTCCGCCTGCTCCAGCTTTTCCACATTTGCCTCCTCAAGTATTGCCTATGCCAGCTTTGCCTTTAACTCCTTTGCCTTCTGCTCCTTTGGCAATTCCTAATGCTCCTTTAGTTAATTCACCTAATACCTTGTCCCCTATCCTTATGTCAAATTCTCCATCTATGCGTAAGCGATTTGCAGATACTGTCTCTGGTCTCTTATCACCTTTCTTTGAAGCTTTAAATGTGTCTCCAGCTTTTTCTCGAAGACAGTCTCGTAGTCAATTCCCAGACTCCGAAGAGCGAGAAAAATTGGACTCACTTGCTTGTAGATGGATCAAGAAGGGTCCCCAATATAGTACGTCTGATATTATGTCCACCTTTCTGCAATGGAATGCACCTACGCAGAGATATGTTTTTAAAGTTATGTGCGATACTCTCGCTAAAGAATGGGAGGATATGAATTTGGGTTCGGTCCCACAGGATCTGTTAGATGTTCAGGCTGACTTTGACAAAGGACTTATTGTGGGTCCTAAGGTTGAAAACGCTGTCAGAACACTTATTTCTTTCAGATCCCTATTGTTCTTACAGACTTTTCCTGATTCTGATCCTTCAGTTAGGACAGCACTGAAAAACTATCCCATGAGAGAGGTTTCTCCAATATGGAAGGAAGAAGTTGCAGCAGCAGGTGCTAATCCAGCTATTCCTGCGCATTTTCAGCGCATATGGATACATGTCCCCTGGAAAAGGTCTGAAGTTTTAGCACTTAAACAGTCACTACCAGATTCACGCAAAAATCCTGCTGGTTACTATAAAGAGTTGTCGCAAACAGTTGATGCATGTACTATGAATCTAGCAGATATTGACATGTTGATGGGAAATGTAGTTCCACAGACAATATGGGCTAAAATTCGTAGAGAGGATCACGCTCAAGAATTAGGCGGCGATTGGAACGCTATTATTGCCGCAGATAGAGGTCAAGTAGGTGGTGCAAAGCCCGACGCTTTGATCTCAGAACTCCCTGGTAGGATTATTACATTAATGAAAACAATGATGCCTGCTTTGAGAGTTAATTGGGATAAGCTAGCAGCATGTAAACAAAAGAAAGATGAAAGTGTTTCCGATTTCTTTACCCGATTCGAGGAGACATTCATTGATCACAGTGGTCAAGATATGGCTACAGAAGGGGGACAGCGATTATTTGTGGATAAGTTCGTATATAACTTGCTTCCTGAACTATCACACAAGCTAAAAGACTCCGAGAGTTCATGGGCAGTTTCTTCTTCCGCCCAGATATTGGCTACTGCACAATATTATGAAAATAGAGACAAAGAAGAAAGGGAAAAACAAGAGAAAAAGACGAAAGAATTAAAAACTAAAGTTCTCTTGCAACAGGCTTATCCTCCTCGTTATGTTCAGCCTCAGTTTCAACAGCCTCCGCAGTTTCAGAGGTTGTATCAAAAGCCTGAACCATTCATTCCAAGACCTTTGCTAGGTCCCAATCAATGTGCTTATTGTAGGGAGGAAGGTCATTTTAAGAACAGTTGTCCGGCATTGTTGCAGCGTAATGGAGCAACATCTGCTTCACGAGGTCGTGGTGGTCCTCAGTCAGCAAATAGAGGTAGAGGTCGAGGTGTGTTAACCCAAGAGCAGCGTTCTTTTGTTCCTCCAAATTCCGGAAATTACTTTGACCAGCAAAATGTTAGGTCTACACAGTGTTACAGTGAGGATCAGTATATTGAAGGAGGGAATGAAAGTCTTCATTTTGAATAGGACAGCCATGGACAAAGTAAGGGGGTTACGTCAATTCCAGTGGATCAGAATGGACCTTATGTTAATGTCACTACAATGGGTGTTTCAGAGCCATTTCTTTTAGATACTGGTGCCATGAGAAGCTCTATCATTCATTCTAAACTCCCTGGCGCACCTTTGTCTGGCTTAACGAATGTATCTGTAGGATTTTCTGGCGCCCCTGTTCGCAATCCAGTTTCTTGCCCTTTGCCTGTTTCAATAGGCCCTTATGATTTAGAAGCTCCGCTTCTTCTGACGAATGGTTGTGGTGAAAATCTGTTGGGTTTAGATCTATTAAAAAGAATGCATGCTACGATATATTGTTCACCTTCTGGTGTATACCTCACTCTAGGACAGAAAATGACTAGTCCAATGTACTTATCAAAAGATCAATTCCCACCTGAATTGCTTTCTCTTCCCGAAACGCTTTGGGCTACGGGTCCGAATGACGTTGGTTGTCTTGAGATCCCACCTTATGTTGTTACTCTTAAGCCCAATGCTGAAATGCCACGTATTCCGCAATACAGAATCTCTACTGAAGGTGAGAAAGCACTTCTGGAAATTGTCCATGATTTGATTCAGAAGGGTGTGGTTGAGGAAACGAGAGGAAATACATGTAACAGTCCTGTTCTTCCGGTTCTTAAACGCACTGATCCTTCTCAGCCTCCTGTTTATCGTTTTGTAATTGATCTTCGGGAGGTAAACAAGATTGTCGTACCGCAGTTTCCTGTAGTCCCAGATATCACTGCTCTGTTGACGATGATACCTTCTACAGCGACTTGGTTTTCAGTTATTGATCTAAAGAATGCTTTCTTTAGTATTCCCATCGCCGAAGAGAGTAGAGATATTTTTGGTTTTTCCCTCGGAGGCCGAAGCTTCCGGTTTAAACGCGCACCTCAAGGTTATTGTGAAAGTCCCTCTATTTACAGTCAAGCTCTAAAATGTCATCTTGATGCCTTTTCCTTACCGTCCGGTGCCGCTCTCATTCAGTACATGGATGACTTATTAGTTGCAGCTGATTCAGAGGAGATTTGCAAAAACGTGACCGTTGCACTGTTGCGTCATTTGTTTGATCTGAATCACAAGGTTTCTCCTTCTAAATTACAATATGTCTGTCGCGAGGTGACTTATTTGGGTCATCTCTTGTCAAAGGAGGGACGACGATTGACCCCCGAACGAATTCAGGCAATTGCACAAATGTCAGTGCCATCCACACAAAGAGAGGTACGTGCCTTTTTGGGCATTACTTCTTATTGTAGACAGTGGATTCCGAGTTTCTCTTTATTGGCTAAACCGCTGTTGGCGCTAACTTTAAAAGATACGCCTCAGCCTCTTCCGTGGACTGACGAATGTCAGAAGAGTTTTACTGATTTGCGTATTGCTTTGTGTTCTGCTCCTGTATTGGGTACTCCTGATTACAGTAAGCCCTTTACGCTCTATGTCCACGAAAGAGAGGGTTGTGCATTGTCAGTCTTAACGCAGCGTTTTGGAGATCAACAGCGACCATGCGCATATTTCTCAGCTACGTTAGATCCAGTAGCTAAAGCATTGCCTAGTTGTCTTAAGGCGACAGCGGCAGCAGCAATTTCTATTCGACAGTCTGCTGGAGTAGTGCTAGATAATACTCTCATTGTTATGGTGCCACATGCAGTGGATACTTTACTAAATAGGACAAAAACGCAGCATCTTACGAGTGCTCGGTTGTCCGGATATGAGCTGACGCTTTTGGCTAGTCACATACACATCAAACGATGTAATACCCTGAATCCAGCTACTTTGTTGCCTCTTCCAGAAGAGAGAGATGTCTCTGAACAGCATGATTGTTTTCTCCGTACTGAAGAAGAGACTAAGGGTAGAATTGACCTAAAAGACACGCCATTAGTGAATCCAGATGGAACACTATGGGTAGATGGTTCTTGTTTCAAGCTCCCGAATGGAGATACAGTTTCAGCCTACGCTATTACTACTTTGCATACGATTGTGGAGACAGCACGCATTAGACATAATTCAGCTCAGGCAGCTGAATTGATAGCCTTAACTAGAGCATGTGTGTTATCCAAAGGAAAAAGAGTAAACGTGTACACTGATAGCCAATACGCTTTTGGTGTAGCGTTTAACTTTGGGCGCTTATGGAAGGAAAGAGGATTCTTTACTTCCCATGGTACTAAGATACAACATGGTCAATTAGTGACTGAACTTCTTGAGTCACTTACAATGCCTACTCAGATAGCGATCGTGAAGTGTAGTGCACACAAAAAGATTGTGGACGATGTTGGTCGAGGAAATGCATTTGCAGATGAGGTAGCGAAAAAGACAGCCAGAGACAACACAAGTCGAATGTATGTTGCAGGTCCCGCAAACTGCGTAAGAGAAAAGGGAATGTGTGAAGATACAGTAGAGAGTGTGAAATCAATTCAAGGAGAGGCTACGGAGAATGAGTTGAGAAAGTGGAAGGAAAGTACAGGAATGTTAGATGAGATGGGATGTTGGGTTGAATTATCAGAACATCAACGTTGGCTGTTACCAGATGCTTATGTACTACCTGTAGTTACTATGGCACATGGTCCAGCTCACCTAAGTGCAAAAGGAATATGTAAACTTCTGGCTCCAGTGTGGCAAAATGAGGGGATCCCAAAGTGTGCAAATAATGTAGTAAAACATTGTATTGTTTGCTTGATGTACAATCCGGGAAAGGGAACCCCAACTCCAGCAGGTCATTTTGCTCCTCCAACATATCCATTTGAGGTGTTGCAGATCGATTATATTCACATGGAACGATGCAACAACCTCAAATATGTTCTGGTGGTAGTATGTGCTTTTTCTAGATGGGTAGAAGCCTACCCTCTGAAGGACAATACTGCTTTATCAACTGCCAAAATACTTTTGAAAGAATTCTTCCCTAGGTTTGGTTTGCCGCGCATTGTCTGGAGTGACAATGGGAGCGAATTTGTGGGTCAAGTCATGCAAAAAGTTTGTGCAGGTCTTGGCATAAAACAGAAGTTCCACGCGGCGAATCACCCACAGTCGGCTGGTTTAGTAGAATGCTACAATGGAACCTTGAAGCTTAAAATTGCTAAGGTGCAAGCTAGCACAGGACTTAATTGGCCTGATGCTTTACCATTGGCTCTTCTGTCCACCAGAACAGCAGTACACTCTCGTTTGGGGCTTAGCCCTTACGAAGTGATATTTGGTCGCCCAGCTAATGTATGGGGAGTTCCTCGCCCTAAGAAATACTCAGACTTGCCATACCCGATGTTGATTGACTACTTGCATGACCTTACAACTAAATTGCGTGTTCTTCATCAACAGGTTCAGAGTGCTCTACCAGAGGCTTCCACAGACCCAGGTCATTCCATCCGACCAGGTGACTGGGTCTGCACGAAAAATTTCCAACGACAGAGAAATTTGGAGCCCAGATGGAGAGAGCCACGCCTGGTTCTTTTGACCACAAGAACAGCAGTTAAAGTCGAAGGAAAGAAAAACTGGGTGCATGCCGTGCACTGCAAGAAAGTGCCTTTGCCCTTGCCTTTCGATCAGTGGGTCCGTAGAGGCATCAGTGACTCTGAAAGTGAGAAAGTTCCGCAATTTGTACCATTCAGTGATGCGCGTCTAATTGGAACACTTTCTGAGAAAGAGGACGACGACATCCTTCAAGAAGCAATACCATTGCATCGTCGCTTGAACACGACAAATCCAGGAACATTGTTTCAAAACCAGACTGCCTCTGGACAGGAACGCTATAATTTGAGACCAAGACCAAAGAACTTGTAAATTTCTCTCCTATGTAGTACTCTATCCCGGTTGCAGGGTCACGGTAGGAGTCTTAGTTACGACCTGAGTAAGTGGCAATAGGCCTGCAGGACCTCACAGTGTCATAGGACGGTAGATAATCGTGACTACAGTGATTGAGGAAGATTGCCGTGAGCATCCACTTAGAAAGATGGAGGCTACATTAGATAAAAGAGAAAGTAAAAATTTAAAGAATAATTGTAAAGAAATATGTAGTCGTTGTAGTATTGCTCTATGCGTCATTATATTGTCGTGTATTCTTTTGGCATCTGTAAACTGGATCATTATTACTCTGCAGCAAAAAGTTGTCTCTTCTCCTACCTCTACATCTTCTTCTACTATCTCTCCGCACCTATTTCACACTCTTCCCCAGCATGAACTCATCAGAAGAACTGAATACTTTAACAATTCCTTCGTCCAGTTGTTACATCAACATCAGTTAGTGATCAATACAACTGACTGTTGGGTGTGTGGACTCATACCACATACGGTAGAAAAAGGAATGCCATATTTAGTTCTTCCATTCTCCTATGAAGGTTCCGCTTGGGCTTATTTTGTCATTTTCAATAATGCATATCAAAGTAAAATTAAACAACCTGTCAGTTCACATAGTGTTGGTTCAAATTTCAGTCATAGTTTATTGATAAAGGGAATGGTAGCTATGGCTAAAATCATGGAAAAAAGTGAAGCTTCCATAGATGAAAGAAAAGCATATACCAATTGGAACATAACTAATTACATTTCCAGCCTCAATGATAAGGTTAAGCAAGGAAAATCTCCTCCGATACGGGTCATACCCCAACAAGGAAATTTCTGTCTGCAAATAAATGGTAGAACTCCAAACACCGGACAAAGAGAAAGTTTATGTTCCCATACATATGTTTATTCAGCCCTGAATTCACTGCCGTTAGTACCATCTCAAGGTACATACTTCGTTTGCCACGATAGGGCTTATACATGGTTGCCAGCTGATTTCTCTGGTACTTGTTATATAGCCTTTCTTCTTCCCCCTACATACACCGCTCCTGCGAACCATCATAAAAATAGATATGGCAGAGGGATTGTGGATTCGAAAGACACAGCAGGACAAGAGGGAGGAGATTTCCTCAAAGGATTTCTTCCCTTCTGGGGTCCAATGGCCAACAGCAGAAATATAAGGCAATTGGTTCGTGTCGTAGAAACCACCATAGACATCACTGTAGGAGCTTTAAGTAACATTACAGCTGAACTACAGGCTGATCGTCTTATGACCTTGCAGAACCGTGTTGCCTTAGACTTTGTTCTTGCGGACCGTGGTGGAGTATGCAAATTGATGGGATCAAGTTGCTGTATTTTCATACCTAATGACGCTCCGACAGTATACCAAGCTATCTCTAAGTTACACATAATCTCCGAGTCGATTCATCAGGACGAAGGAGATTGGTCCTTTTCAGAGTGGTTTTGGGGATTACTGTCCAAATGGGGTTGGAAGGTATTGACATTCTTTGGAGTAATTTTAGCTTTTATATTCTCTTGTTGTCTTTGTATGCACTGCGGTCCTGCCATCTGCAACCTATGTGCTACTGCATGTATTCCCAAACCCAAGTCACAAAGAGCAGAGAATATCAAAATGATGGTACAGCAACAGCTTGATGACCTCATGGCCATAGACATCGACTCAGATTAACATGAGTTTGTGTATCTTGCCTGAGTTCTGGCAAAAGGAGGGTCTGAGGAAATTCGATTTTTAATACGATCGTATCGACCCGCCATTTTGTGGCCCGCCGCCATTTTATGTTGCCTTCACTCAGGCAGCACAGCGAACGAAGTCCATTCTGCCTTTTCTGCTTATTCTGCAACATGGTGTTCAAAACAGCCTTCTGCCTCTATCTTTACAAGGCTGGTATTAAGGTCTGACCGAGTACACTAATCCCTGTCTGGTTTTCTAATCCTTGTTTCAACTATCTGTAGGCTCACACTATTCTCCGCCGATCTTATCTTACCGTCTGGCCTTCGCTGTCCTTTGCTAGTATTCTCTCATTTCACAACTGTCCTCCAAACGCACACAAACTTATCGCACCACATGCAACTTCGTTGTGGATCGGTTAATGAATTAGTTCAAGGGAGGGGTGACAAACACAGCTGGAGGGGAGGCAACCTTAAGTCACTTGATACTTTGTTTTCCAATTCCTTCTATTGGTGCTGTCTTGTTTTCCGACATTTCTATTGGCTCTGTTCTATCTTTACATTATTCTTACTGGCTCCTTTCTATGTGTTCTGGGAGTGTATGTAGTTAATAAATGGTTTTTATACGGTATATAAGATTGTGCGCCACAAAGTAAAGTGGCAGTCTCCTGAGAACATACCTTGTGTACTTCTTGGACAACTGTACTAGCTGCAGCTAATAAAATCTGATCTTTTACGCCTGACAGAGTGTCCCGTGTCTCTGTTAGTTGAGGCAGGTGAATCCAAGGAGATTTCAGGCGTACCCTGCGCCGCCAGGCCCATAAGGTTCTGGTTCTTCAATATGCACAATGTTATAAGAAAACACAATACACAGATATACTAAAAATAAAGGTACTTTATTTTTATGACAATATGCCAAAAGTATCTCAGTGAGTACCCTCAGTATGAGGATAGCAAATATACACAAGATATATGTACACAATACCAAAAATATGCAGTAATAGCAATAGAAAGCAATGCAAGCAATGTACAATCACAATAGATTGCAATGAGAGCACATAGGTATAGGGGCAACACAAACCATATACTCCAAAAGTGGAATGCGAATCACAAATGGACCCCAAACCTATGTGACCTTGTAGAGGGTCGCTGGGACTGTAAGAAAACAGTGAGGGTTAGAAAAATAGCCCACCCCAAGACCCTGAAAAGTGGGTGCAAAGTGCACCTAAGTTCCCCAGAGAGCACAGAAGTTGTGATAGGGGAATTCTGCAAGGAAGACCAACACCAGCAATGCAACAACAATGGATTTCCAGACGAGAGTACCTGTGGAACAACGGGACCAAGTCCAAGAGTCACACTCAAGTCGTGAGTGGGCAGATGCCCAAGAACTGCCAGCTGAGGGTGCAAAGAAGCTGCCACTGGATGGTAGAAGCTGTAGATTCTGCAAGAACGAAGAGGACTAGGAACTTCCCCTTTGGAGGATGGATGTCCCACGTCGTGAAGAAGCTTGCAGAGGTGTTTCCGTGCAGAAAGACCGCAAACAAGCCTTGCTAGCTGCAAGGGTTGCGGTTAGGGTTTTTGGATGCTGCTGTGGCCCAGGAGGGACCAGGATGTCGCCAATTGCGTGAGGAGACAGAGGGGGTGCCCAGCAAGACAAGGAGTCCACTCAGAAGCAAGCAGCACCTGCAGAAGTGCCAGAACAGGCACTACAAAGAAGAGTGAACCAGAGCTCACCCAAAGTCACAAAAGAAGGTCTCACTACGCTGGAGGACAACTCAGGAGGTCATGCACTGCAAGTTAGAGTGTCGGGGACCCAGGCTTGGCTGTGCACAAAGGAAATCCTGGAAGAGTGCACAGGAGCCGGAGCAGCTGCAAGTCACGCGGTACCCAGCAATGCAGTCTAGCGTGGGGAGGCAAGGACTTACCTCCACCAAACTTGGACTGAAGAGTCACTGGACTGTGGGAGTCACTTGGACAGAGTTGCTGAGTTTCCGGGACCACGCTGGTCGTGCTGAGAGGGGACCCAGAGGACCGGTGATGCAGTCTTTTGGTGCCTGCGGTTGCAGGGGGAAGATTCCGTCGACCCACTGGAGATTTCTTCAGAGCTTCTAGTGCAGAGAGGAGGCAGACTACCCCCACAGCATGCACCACCAGGAAAGCAGACGAGAAGGCGGCTGGATCAGCGATACAAGGTTGCAGTAGTCGTCTTTGCTACTTTGTTGCGGTTTTGCAGGCGTCCAGACACAGGTAAGAGCCTATCAGAAGGAGTCTCTGATGTCACCTGCTGGCCCTGGCCACTCAGAGCAGTCCAGTGTGCCAGCAGCACCACTGTTTCCAATTTGGCAGAGGTTTGGAGCACACTGGAGGAGCTCTGGGCACCTCCCAGGGGAGGTGCAGGTCAGGGGAGTGGTCACTCCCCTTTCCTTTGTCCAGTTTCGCGCCAGAGCAGGCCTGGGGGATCCCTGAACCGGTGTAGACTGGCTTATGCAGAGATGGGCATCATCAAAGCATTTCCAGAGGCTGCGGGAGGCTACTCCTCCCCAGCCCTGACACCTTTTTCCAAAGGGAGAGGGTGTAACACCCTCTCTCTGAGGAAGTCCTTTGTTCTGCCTTCCTGGGCCAAGCCTGGCTGGACCCCAGGAGGGCAGAAACCTGTCTGAGGGGTTGGCAGCAGCAGCAGCTGCAGTGAAACCCCAGGAAAGGTAGTTTGGCAGTACCCGGGTCTGTGCTAGAGACTCGGGGGATCATGGAATTGCCACCCCATTGGGGTGACAATTCCATGATCTTAGACATGTTACATGGCCATGTTCGGAGTTACCATTGTGACGCTATACATATGTAGTGACATATGTATAGTGCACGCGTGTAATGGTGTCCCCGCACTCACAAAGTCTGGGGAATTTGCCCTGAACAATGTGGGGGCACCTTGGCTAGTGCCAGGGTGCCCACACACTAAGTAACTTAGCACCGAACCTTTACCAGGTAAAGGTTAGACATATAGGTGACTTATAAGTTACTTAAGTGCAGTGGTAAATGGCTGTGAAATAACGTGCACTTTATTTCACTCAGGCTGCAATGGCAGGCCTGTGTAAGAATTGTCAGAGCTCCTTATGGGTGGCAAAAGAAATGCTGCAGCCCATAGGGATCTCCTGGAACCCCAATACCCTGGGTACCACAGTACCATATACTAGGGAATTATATGGGTGTTCCGGTATGCCAATGTAAATTGGTGAAATTGGTCACTAGCCTGTTAGTGACAATTTGGAAAGAAATGAGAGAGCATAACCACTGAGGTTCTGGTTAGCAGAGCCTCAGTGAGACAGTTAGTCATCACACAGGGAACACATACAGGGCACACTTATGAGCACTGGGGCCCTGGCTGGCAGGGTCCCAGTGACACATACAACTAAAACAACATATATACAGTGAAATATGGGGGTAACATGCCAGGCAAGATGGTACTTTCCTACAAGGTGCATGGGCTGGATGCTGTTGTGAGGTGGATGGCTGTTGGGTGTCTGAGTGCTTGCGTTTGTGTACTTTAGGGGGGACAGACACAGTGGGAGAGGACACAGGAGACGTGTGCATGGCTGTTGTTGAGGTGTCTGCAAGTGAGGTGTGTGTTCTGCTAGGTGTGGTGGTGATGCTCTTAGTGGATGATGATGTAGTGAATGCCGGTGTGACTGTAGACAGAACTGGGAGGGAGGTGGAGGAGGAGGGGAGACAGTGGAAATTGAGGATGTTGGTATGTCTGGATCTGGATGGTATTTGTGTGAGTGCCTGTGGGATGATGTGTGGTGCTTGTGTTTGCCTGTGCCACTCTTGTGTGTTGTCTTGTGTGCATGCTCGTCTGCCTCTGTGCTTGGGATAGGTTAGGGTTGAGGGGAATGGCATTGGGAAGAGGAAGCTGGAGGGTGGAAACAGAGACAATGGCTGCCATCAGAGAGACGGCCAGAGCCTGAATCGATCTCTGTTGGGCAGCCAAACCAGTGTGAATGCCCTCCAGAAATGCATTAGTCTGTTGCATCTCGGCTTCCAGCCCCTGTATGGCATTCACAATGGTTGACTGCCCTACAGAGATGGATCTCAGGAGGTCAATAGCCTCCTCATTCACGGCGGCAGGGCCTGAGGTGCCTGGGGCGAAGGAGATGCCCACCCTCCTGGGTGAGTGGGCATGGGCAACTTGATAAGGGGCTGCTGGGAGAGCGGTGCTGGTACGGGGTGGCGGCTGTATCTGTAGCTGGGGTGGTCACAGAGGTGTCTGCCACCACCAGGAAGCTTCCATCGGAGGAGGTATCTATGTCGGAACTGTCCCCTCCAGTCTCCGCCATGGTACTCCCCTCGCCCTCTGCCCAACTGGTGCCCTCACTGTCGGTGGACTCTGCCTCCTGGGTCCTGTGGGATGCAGCTCCCTCCATCGCCAGTGCCTATGCTCCTCTGCCAGATGATGCTAATGCACATAAGGACAGGGTGACAATACAAAAGGGGGGGGTGAGACAAAGGATACACTTGATCAATGGCTGCACCAACACCACAGTTGGCGTACACAGCACCCTCACACCAAGGCATGGGGAGGGGCACACACCGCCAAATGCAGCACACCTGGGACCCACGGGCCCTGACCAGTTGTGGATGCCTATGAGCTAGGTAGCAGGATTATCCCTTCAGGACCCTTGCCACCAGGTGACCTACTCTGCAATGTCAGACATGGGCTCGGGGCACCCACTGACACAAATCCTCCAACCGGATACCACCCTACCATGCCCATTGTTCAGTTTGTGACCGGCTCCTCACTCTTTTGTCCTTTAGATTGCTACTGCTGCGGATGACTTGGAGATGGAGACATACCACCGTGTACAGACCCCTAGTGGACTTGGCAACAATGGAGGACAGGCACATCATCCTCACCTATGAACTTGCCAGGGCCGAATTCACAGAGCTGCGTGCCCAATTGGAGCCTGACCTGATATCTGCTATCCGTCACCCGACTGGGATCCCCCTCTTGTGCAAGTTCTATCAGTGCTCTATTTCCTGGCAACTGGTTCTTTCAAAGTGACAGTGGGCTTGGCAGCAGGAATGTCACAGCCAATGTTCTCAATAGTGCTGTTAAGAGTGTTGTCTGCCATAATTACACACATGTGCAGCTACATTGTTTTCCCCCAGGTGGAGTATTTGGCCACAGTGAAGGCTGACTTCTATGCAATGGGACATAGCCCCAACATAATTGGGGCGATTTGTGGAACTCATATTGCATTTGTCCCCCCGTCAAAGTAAACAGGTGCTCAGAAAGCGTAAGAGTTTCCACTCAACGAATGTACAGATGGTGTGCTTGGCGGACCAGTACATCTCCCATGTCAATGCTAAGTATCCTGGGTCGGTGCATGATGCCCTTATCCTGAGGAATAGCAGCGTCCCAAATGTGATGGCCCAACTACAGATGCACAGGTGTGGCTAATAAGTGAGCCCTGGTTCCCACACAGTATATGTTGGTGTACGGGTATTGTGTGGGCCATATGAGATAGTGTATGGATAAATGTTGTCCCTCGATATTTGCAGGTGACTCTGGTTACCCCAACCAATCATGGCTACTGACCCCTGTGAGGAATGCCAGGACAAGGGCAGAAGAATGTTACAATGAGGCACATGGGCAAACAAGAAGGATAATTGAAAGAACCTTTGGCCTCCTGAAGGCCAGGTTCAGGTACCTCCATCTAACAGGTGGATTCCTGTGTTACTCACCCAAGAAGGTCTGCCAGATAATAGTGGCATGCTGCATGTTGCACAACTTTGCCCTGAGACGCCATGTGACTTTTCTGCAGGAGGAGGCTGGAAATGCCTGTGTGGCAGCAGTGGACCCTGTGGACAGTGAGGATGAGGAGGCAAAGGATGAGGATGAGGACAACAGAACAGCAGTGGTACCACAATACTTCCCATGACACACAAGTAATACAATGTTGCTTCACATTTCATTGTCATGATTTTTTAATTCTTTGGCACTGCCATGCTGTTATTTCCCACTTCTATGCCCACTTACTGTACCCTTTGGCAATTCATTTTACAGATGTTGGTGCCCCACTACAGCTCCTGGTGTGATCACTGCAGCCAACTACAGGGCTTTCCTATGTGCACATTTACTCTACAGTTGAATTGCAATGTTTGAAACTGGTTAAACAAATACATACTTTAAAAATGTAACATAATCCATACTTGTATTTTTTCCAAGGGTGTTTATTGAAGTACTAAGTAGGGGAGGGGCAAGTGCATAAGAAGGGAGGTGGGGAGGGGCTTCCTCGATTGGAGCGCATAAACTTCGGATCTCACCAAGTGAACAAGTCGTCTCACTGATGCAGTATAGTTTCAGTGGTATGTTGGAAGAGGGGGTACGAGAAGTGTATTAGAAGATTTTGGTCCATTTCAGAGGAATGTTTAGCTCTCTTCTGCCTGGGACCGGGATGTTTCTAGAAGGGCATCCACTTTCTTAGCTATAGGTTGCTTCTTGAGTCTGTGGTATTCCTCCCTACATAAGACCTGCCCTTCAGCTGTGCCCCAGAGTATAACTTCCTCATGTAAACTAGTCGCAAGGGGGGCCCAGGGGATTTCCGCTTCCTACTGATCTGTTGTTTGGCTAGAAAAAGCACAAGATCCACAAAGCAAGAGAGGGTCTTGGAGGTTTTGGGGTGTATGTACAATCCCAGTATAAAATGTTCTTTTGAGGTTCATTAGAGGACACCCACCATATCCACCAGAGCACTATGTACATCCATCTAATAATTCTGCAAGGAAGGCCATGACCAAAGCAAATGTACTAGATCTGTGAGGTCAGTTTGACATCTGGGGGATTCAGAGGGTGGTGCAGGATAGATTTTGGGTATCTTGAGTGGCATGAAATAAGCTCTGTGTAACAATGTAAATTGGATGAATTTGAATCAGAACTTTTGGTAATTTTGGTGGGGTACTCAAGGATAAAGTGCAACTCTTGGATGTGCGGACCACGACGGTAGGTCTTCTCCAACCAAGCCCAGAAGGAAGCTAAGGAAATGTGTAAATGCACGCACAGAGCTTAATAAAGCCACCTCACGAGGTGGCGACCAGTGCCCATTTCGTACACTACTTGCACGAAAGAGTGTCTTTGTATCCATCCCCACTGGCATTGACATCCTCATTAATATGCAGTTTTACTTTCATAGTCTTTGGCTTTCCTAAACTATGAAACAACAAAGGAAATTGACTTACTATTTTGTGATGAGCATTCATGCTGTAACACATCAGCAGCTGTGTTGAAATTGTGCAAAGAGGCACTTGACACTGTACTTTGAAGCACATGGATCAGTGTTTGTACCTTTGTTTCCTTTTACTTCACTGTTGCTACAAATTAACTTTTACTCTTTATGGGTGTTGATGCAGCCCAAGTATACACTTTGGTCTTCAACAGTGTAAGTCGCTGTAATGGAGACAGTACATTCTCTTTAGGCATTATATTTATCAATGCACCACTGTCGATAATAATAAGATATTGAAAAAACATTTATTTTCAATATAATCTTTGGATGGTGTTTGTAGGGTTTTGCTGCTTTGGCATGTAAACTTTTCTTTGACTGGCATTTCTCTTAGCATGCAACCAGTCTCACGTGCACATTTCTCTGAAGTAAACATCAACATTTTGCTGATGTGATATCACCGTTTGTTTTGTGGGTGTGTGTCGAACGCTGCTTCTGGAACGTTCTAGCAGCCATTTTACCTTCACGCCATGACTCACTTACTTTTTCTTTTGCCTTACACACTGTCACAAAATTTTTCTCTTTCCCACAACCTTTACATATCTGTCCAATGGTGGGACACTTTCCTTTGTGTGGAAATGAAAATTGACATCTAAAAGACAGCTTCTTTTTATGTGTAGACTTCATTTTGTTTCCTTCACTCTTTTGATTCAGATTACTTTTCACACTCATGACTGACTGGCTCTGGGCACCTTCAGCCTCCATGTCAGCAGCTTGTCTCTCAGCACAGTCCTCAGCTCTGGCAGCCGTCAACACTCATTCCAGACTAAGAGTTTCTCTCAGCATTTATCATCTGAATGAATCAGACAAGCATCCATCAATAACTCTGATGCATGGTTTCTTCATCATTAAATTAATTGAACTTACAGTGTTTGATGAGTGCATCAAGTCTATCCACCTGTCCATTGACTGGTTCACCAACTCTTTGACGTCTTGACTAAAAACATATTGTTCATAATCAACTTTTGGAACTGGATTGAACGTGAGATTCAACGCATCTTTAATCGGATGATATGTGACCTCTTCGTCAGTTCTTGGCATTTTCATTATGCCTTATTTCACACCATCACTAGCAAGATTTTTCAGATATTTGATAATCATTCTGTTATCAGTCTCTTCAAGCGCATCAATGAAATCTTCAAAAGTCTCTATCCAAGCAGTCCATCTATTGCTAATATTTTGCTTTTTGGAGGTTTCAAAAGGTGGCAGTGGTTTCAGGAAAGCAGCAGAATTGTAACTGTTCATAAGAATTGCTAGCATTGAGGGGTGAACCCTGTCAGATGGCGTCAACTGTCCCCTGGGAATGTGCATCATCACTGAGATCTGATGACGGTTCAGCCTCTGGAAATCCAGGACAGCCTTTGAGGTTTGGACCCTCTTCTTGCTCTCTCATCACTTGGAGACCTCTGGTGCAGTTCTGAGCCACCACCTGGCAGCTTCAGGTGGGGTGTCGCTACAGGTATTGGACAGCACATAACTTATCAAGACTCTGGTGAGTGTAATAATTGTATGCTTCTTTTTTACTCGTTCTGTCATCCAGCACTATTATTTGCAATCGTATGCGGTAACTTATGACTGCCCTTGACTGTACTTTGTAAACCTGTTTATATTCACCTTTAGCGTTAATGCTCCTTAAAACATAGAACTTTATTTCACATGGCAGCATGATACTTTTCAGTAGGGTCTTGGTTGTAGCTTCTTGACCAATGATGCATAGACTTAATAGTGAAACTTTCTTTCCATTCAAATGCTTGACAACGTCTGGAGTTGCGCTTTGACTCCACAT
Source organism: Pleurodeles waltl (assembly GCF_031143425.1). Lineage (NCBI taxonomy): Eukaryota > Metazoa > Chordata > Amphibia > Caudata > Salamandridae > Pleurodeles > Pleurodeles waltl. The sequence continues at coordinate 244,056,334 of NC_090439.1, read as the reverse complement.
ATGCCAACCATTGATTCAGCATTTTATTGAAGGCACATGTAGCATGCACAAGCAGTTTGCTTGGACCATAATAAACTCTCCGGTAGAGCACTTTCTTCTTTGGGTTACTTATCGCCTATCACATTGCCAGTTGTAGGGTCCTCCCCAGCCTAGGTCCCTGCCAATGACTACACCACACACGAAGCTGTAAATCACATGTCTTTATTCATCAGTGTGAACCTGTGAACTCTAACATTATAAACCAAGCTTTCATCATATTCTGTTCTAGCAATTACATCACCTTAATACGTAGTCTATCCGGGCCAGAAAGGTTCCGTCCTAAAACATGCAAGACGCTACAACTGCCATGTGCAGCATAATATTTTTGAAAGCACGGAAAGGAGAGGACAAATTTTCTTATTCCTCAGATACCTACTTAGCATGTTCCACAAGTGAAGTGAGAATGTTGTAGCCGTGTGACAGATTGTATTGTATGCTCCACTGGTGTTGAACACATCAAGCTGCAGTCCCAGAACCTCAGGGTGACATAGAAGCATGAGAGAGTGATCTGCTGAACCACATCAGGGTTCAGGTTCAAAAGCTTGCAGTTTCGTCTTTTCTCACAATAATTAGCAGTACTATCTGTAGACTAATGCTGCAGTATTTGAAAGACAGCACTTTGTTGTCATCCATCATGAGTGTGATATTGGTAGAGCTGGAATGGCATACAATGGGCTTTGAATCATTGGTGTCAATTCATGCTGTAATTCCTGCTGACAATGATGTGTCTGTGTAATAGATAGGTTAGTTTAAGGAGGGAATATACATCTGGTTGACTGTTTCCACGCTGATCAAATAATGCTCATTTCTTCTGAGACATTGGCTGATATGTTGGTGACAATAGAGTCCTGTATGTTTTTTCTAGGAAGACCTGAGTCAATCCACCTCACAGCTTGTGACTTCTGCAGTTTCTGCTGACAGTGGTAAGTTGTCTCTGTTGTGTGTAGACTCAAATAAAGCAATGCATGTTCTGTGAGTCATAGCCTTTTTACATATGTTTGTCCATGCAAACTACTACTTTGTTGACATTGTGTGTGCTTGCTGAAAGATGTGTCTTCAAACATATGCTTCTATATTTGTAGCAGACCAATGTTTTCTTGGCATCCAATACAAGCAGAGTTAATGGACTTACACATATTTATGACACATGTTGGCACAGATGCATCCTGGTACGGATCACAGAAGAGACTGCCCTTATCATATGTGGGAGGGCTGCCAAGGAGATACAGCATTTCATGCCACATAATTTCCTGCCACATTCAGTCATGCAGTAGGGATGATTGCATGCTATAGTGGTCTGTTTAACATAGCTGACAATATTATTTAGTCAGCATTAACATATGTCTGGATGATCTAGTGCGAGGGTATCATTTCCAAATCTACATGACTGACAGATCTGTTGTCAAACTGTTTGCTCCTTCACTCGATGAATAATAGTAACACAATGCTGGTATTTTACATGCCATTCTGTTGGAGGTCAATGCTGTATATGATTGCCCATGTTAACACAAATACATTCTGTAAGAGTTGATGTTTCTAATTGGAGGCCATCGCAAGTACTTGTATGTAGTGTTGTGGTAAGCAGAAGGTAAACACATTAGTGAAGAGGATAGCAAATACGTAGAACGTTACAAGGGGAGCATATAGACATACCTTATTCTGCATGATGGGCTCTGTATGAGGTCAAGCCGCACATGTATTGTGGTCGGGTAGAACCACTGTATAACAGCCGTGACCGTGATTCGGTGTTTATGTGCCTGCACATTTGAACTGAGGTGCACTTTTCTGATGTGTGGCTAGCAATGGCTGTAGTGGCTTTGATGTTTCATGGAATGCTTATTATACTTTAGTCACGCATTGTGAAATTGTGCTTAACAATCTCACATGGTGTTAACCAAATGTTTGCAAGTACACCCCATTTCCAATGAGTGCACGTGCATATCGACATTTATTAGGTCCTAATTTCAAACTGTTGTCACCTACTGTTGAAAAGGATCTATGTTTTTAACCTATTGTCCAGCACATGACACATACCCAAATACGTTCTAATGGCATGATTTTGACATACAACTTAATTACTGAGCCTCGAAGCCATTGAGAAACACTTATCGTGAGGGTTGGAAAAGAGCATGGCAGTGATGTGCATCAAATGTAAAGCCTTCATGAATGTGCGTGGGAGGTAATGTACTAATTGTTCTCCCCACCAACAGGATAGGTGGATGCTTGTGCTCAGAAGGGGTCTCTCAATCAACAGATGAGGCTGCGGCATAAGGACGCACTGGCAGATGGATTATGCTGTATGGGGGGATCGCAGCGAAGCGATGAGGCCACGGCTGCGCTGTAAGAGAGATGCTCTGCCGCAGCTAAGTTTATGCCTGGCATGAAGGCCGCATGTTTGGCACAGGGACAAAACACTCCACTCGTGGGGGTCCTTCACAGCATTCTTCATATGCTTAAATGCATGAATGGCCACCTGAGTGTCCGAACACAAAATATGGATTATGTAGAAAACGTAATTGGATGCATTTATACCTCCATTGCGGGTTTTCCCTGCTTTTTTACATACGTGTTTGTAAAGAGATGGGGAGGGAGATTAGTTGTTGTAGATGGGGTAGATTTTAGAATTTAGGCTTGTTTATGGGTTCAGGGAAGGGGTGTGTTAGGTTTTGGTAGAATGGGGTTCGTTTCTTTGCTTTAACTTTTTATGGTTCAACTCTTTTTTTTTTCATACAAAAAAGGTGTGGCAATATAAGGGATTCAAATAATTCCCAAGCAATAGTAGAAGACCCCCAAATACCCCCGGGGAACCACTGTCTCACAGTTTGTGGTAAGTAGTGCGATCTAGTGTCGTGCGTCAGAGTGCCCTGGGAAAGTCCCCCTAGCTATGGTCAGAGGATATCTCCATTAGACAGAGTAGCCGGAGATATCTGGGGCAGGTGAGTTCTCTGAATTCAGAGGATAACAGGACGATGAAGGGGCATCAGAGGTCAGGGTATGATGTGCCCTGCGCAGAGAGACTGAGAGGCACTTTTTTGTCTTTGTAAATATAGGTCCCTTCGAAGCAGTTTTCTGCAGCATAGGAGCGTGCAATGGGTGTTGCTGTAGGTGTTCCACCGCAACACCCACTGCTTTTGACTCTGCCCCAGATTTACAAGGAATCGTAAATATGCGTCAGCGTCAAAAACGAACTCCTTCCCAGGGGTGGCTTTAGCATGGTACAAAAAGGACAAATACTTGTATCTCTCCTTGTTTGGGTGCCTATAGCTTAGCTCCTTATTCATGCGAGGTCAGCCATCCACCCATACAAAGTTGATTAGGTCATGCTGCATGGTTTGAATTCTGCCAGCATGTGGCTCATTTGAGGGTGGCTCAGCCAGACCAGGAGAGGCAGTACGGCCTCCATTTGGTCAAGTCAGCTTTGATCTGCTGATGCAGGGTCTTATAATTAAGAGATATGTTCACTGAGGCAATGGGAGCAAGTTGTGTTTCAAGGTAGGGGACAGAGGGAGGCACCCATTGTATTGTGAGGCAGCAAGTTAAAGTCAGTTGTGTGTCTGGCAGGAGGGACAGATTAAGAGCTTGTGAATTGTGTACGTTAATAGGGAGTCCTCCTGCTCATCCAAAAGATTTGAGCTCTTTTAGAAAGGCTGGGAGCGAGGTGAGAGGTTCCTCCAAGGCCACCAGGATGTGGTCAGCAGACATACTGATGGGGTGTTCCTCCCCACCAAATGAAATCCCCTTGATTCCTGGATGGTCATGGATCTGCTGGGCTAAAGGCTCCATGCAGAGCGCAAAAAGCAATTGCGACAGAGGGCACCCTTGGCACGTGCCTATGCAGATGAGAAATGGGGCTGGTGTGTGCCCATTCACTCTCACGTTTGCCATGGGGTGACTGTAATTGGCCAGGACCCACAAGCTAAACCGGTTGCCAAGTCTGAAGTGCTTAAGCATAGCCACAAGGTGTATCCAATGGACGCGGTTGAATGCTTTCTCCGCGTTCACAGCTACAAGCACACACTCCCAGTTTGATCATTGCGCTTTGTCAATCAAATGCAGAATCCCTTTAGTGTTGTTGCTGCATTGGCGATGGGAAACAAAGCCCACTTGATCAGGGCCGATGAGCAATGAAAGGAATAGGCCCAAGCGGGCCGCCTGTACGCCTGTGAAGAGCTTGACATCAACTTTTAAAAGGGATATTAGCCTGTAGGAGGCACAGATATGTGGGTCCTTGTCTGGTTTTGGGATGACTACTGAGGCCTCCAATATCAAAGGTTGGGTCTTTGAGGCAGTTGAAAAGTCAGATCAGGAAAGTGGCCACCAGTCACGCCAAAGGTCATGTTAAATAGGGCGAGGAAGCCATCAGGAATGGGTGATTTAAGTATCTTCTGTTTGGAGATGGCAGAGATCACCTCCTCGATCCAAATGAGTCAGTCAAGGTCAGAGACCTGCATCAGTGTTAGTAGTTTGAACACCCCAGAGGTAAAGATCCGCACCACCCTCTGGTAAGACCTGTTTGGTACAGAGAGCTTTGTAGAAACTGTGAAAGGCCAAAGCTATTTGAGTGTCATTAGTAGATTCAGAGCCGTCTTCAGTTAGGATAGTCAGAACGAATGCAATTTGGCGCTGTGCCTGTAGTTTGGTGACCAAAAGGCGGCCACATTTGTTGTCTCCAAATTAAAAGGTGTGACGCAGGCAAAGTGCTTTATACTCAGCCCTGTCTAAGTCCATGCCCACCAATTGCTTTTGGGCTGTCTCTAGTTGATGCCAGACACAATGGGTCCCTGTAGGCTTATGGGTGCGTTCGAGTTCCATGACTTGTCGCAACAGTTGGTCCAGTTTCTCACGCCAATGTTTGTTGTTACCTGCAGATACCATGATTAACTCAACACCGGTTTCAAAGATTCCCACAGTGTCAAGGGTGAGACCTCAGGGGTGTCATTTAATGCAAGGATATCTACCAATGTTTTGTTGATTTGGGCAATAAAGTCCAGGCGATGGAGGAGCGTTTCCCGTAGTCACCAGGGATTATGTGAGGGCTGTGGTGTTGGAAAGGTTAAATCAAGGAACACCACCACATGAATGAGCGAGGTTGAATCTCGTAAGCCTCAACTAGAGATTGGATGTCTGAGTTGCCTAAGAAGCAGGCTATGTGGGCGTATGTTTTGTGTGCATGGGATAAGAATGTGTAATCTTGTTTTTGGGATATGAAGAGTGCTATATGTCCTGTATGCCAATTTCCCTCAGCCACTGTGCTCCTTTTGGAGATAGTGCTCCAGTTTGGCCTAGGCATCGAGCAGATCTATCTAAATCATTGTCAAAAATAAGGTTCAGGACCCCTCCCAGAAGCACCTAGCGATCCTTTGTGGTCATGACCTCCACTACTGCCCTGCATAGATAGGCCTCTCGTCCCTCGTTAGGGGAGTATAGGGTGGCATAAACATGTAATCTGCAAGGGATATTGGGTGGACTAGGAATCTACTACTGATCTCCGTCTGTTTCTGGCCAGTCTTACCCCAAAAGGAGTTGGATACCAAAATCACCACCCCTGCAGTTTTAGTAAGGCCAGAGGTGAAAAAACAGATGGGAAAACGTCCGTGAGCGCATCCTATACCAGTCCCTGGCCAGCAAGTGTGTTTCTTGAAGTAGAAAGATGTGTGCCCCAGAGTACTCAAGATAGAACAGTATGGACCAACATTTGACAGGGTTATAAAGAGTATCTTTAGGTTATGTGACACACTGATGTGGTGGAAGAATGTGTGTGGTATCGTGGGGGCAGTGTTTGCATGTTCCAGCATGGTTCATGACGTGGGACACAGAAATATAATTGGCAGTTTTGTGAATGTGAGAAAGCAAGACTGTGAACTGTAGGTCTCCCCCCAGTTGAGCTAGAACAACAGATAAACCCAGTTAATAATGTGTAAAACATTGTCCAATGGAGCCAATAAATAAAGCCAAAGATCCGTCTGGTAAAAAGTGTTGGGGAGTGTGAGAAAAGTCAGGAGCCCCAATTCCCTGTCCCCGCACACACCACTCACCCTAGATATTACACTTAGGGAAACACTGCCAAAGTCACAGCGAGGCAGCACCCACCCAGTCTCAGGAGAACATCTCTAGTATCGCCCGTCATTCTTTCACCATAGCTGCCAGGTCAGGACAAAGGCTTTGGGATCACATCCCAACCTTCTATCATTGCTGGCATCTGTGGGCCCTACAATCTCGCTGGTTGTCCTGGAAAGGATCAGGTGAGGCATTGTCTATACCAAGCAGCTGGCAGGCTTGTTTAAAGGAGCAAAGTTGATGAAAATCTTGGTAGAGCATCGGTGTGGATGCATCAAATTGAAGTGGGTGTTTGTTACAAGCTGCCTGTAGGATCCATTCTTTCAGCTGAAAGTCATGGACACAGGGATATCTGCAGGGGGGCAGTGTCTGATCTTCTAGGGCCCACACAGTGCACTCTGTCCAACTTAATGTTAATCTCTGATGTCTCCTCCAGGATCAATCTGAAAAGGCCTGTTACAGATTGGATGATTTCAGAACCCTCAGTCCCGGACGGGATCCCCCGATCTTTATGTTGTTGCGATGGAACGGTTTTCCAAGTCTTTTGCATGGGCTTGAAGGTCTAGTTGTTGGTCTTGGAGGTGGAGGATTTCTTGCTGGAGCTGCTCATTCTCTTTTTCACAAGTCATTTTCTGGTCTTCCAGAATGGACACTCTGGCCCTGATTCTCACCCTGGCGGTAATTACCGCCAGGGCGGAGGTCGGCGGTAGCACCGCCAACAGGCTGGCGGTGCTCCGCCGGGCATTCTGACCGCGGCGGTACAGCCGCGGCCAGAAGCGGAAAGCCGGCGGGGTACTGCCGACTTTCGGCTGCCCGTCTGAATCCTCCATGGCGGCGGAGCGCGCTCCGCCGCCATGGGGATTCAGACACCCCCTACCGCCATCCTGTTCATGGCGGCTCTCCCGCCATGAACAGGATGGCGGTAGGGGGTGCCGCGGGGCACTGCAGGGGCCCCCGTAAGAGGGCCCCGCAAAGTATTTCAGTGTCTGCTTTGCAGACACTGAAATACGTGACGGGTGCAACTGCACCCGTCGCACCTTCCCACTCCGCCGGCTCAATTCTGAGCCGGCATCCTAGTGGAAAGGTTGATTTGCCCTGGGCTGGCGGGCGGCCTTTTGGCGGCCGCCCGCCAGCCCAGGGCAAATGTCAGAATCACCGCCGCAGTCTTTCGACCGCGGTGCGGTGTTCTGACGGCAGTACCTTGGCGGACGGCCTCCGCCGTCCGCCAAGGTCAGAATGACCGCCTCTGTCCTCTAGGCTATCAATGTCATGATGGACGTGTCTAAGGTCCTCTGAGAGATCTTTCTTGAGGGTCTGAAGGTCGTCTCAAAGTGAGGCAAGGAGAGTCTCGAGGAAGAATTGTGTAACTGGTGCGTCTGCACCCCCACCAGCCGCCATGGCGTCCAATCTCTGGAGTGATGTGTGGTTGGTATTCTGTAGCCCTGGGGTCTTAGTGAGCATCTTTTTCAGCTTACAGCAAACGGTCTTTCTTCCCCTGTCCAGCTGCCATTATTTCTGCATCCAGCAGGAGTCCCCTGCGAAGGGGAGAGGGCCCCTCAAACTCAGTCCCAAGATGTCACTCTAGAGTGGGGATTGAGGTAGGTGATGGGGCCCCTCAATAGTGGGAAAGGGTTGCTGTGGAGACACAGGTGCAACTGGTGAGTAAAGGCCGGAGTCTCTAGAGATGGCCATATCCCTCAGTGTTCAGAGGCTTTAAGATGTTTTCGAGGTTGTCTGCTGAGAGGGTATTGATTGCTGAAGTTTCTTTGATGGCCTCAATGACTGTCACATTATAGAAGGATAGAAGGGACTGAGCCCCGTCTCCAAGGGCCCTGAGGGCTTGGCTCCTGAGAAGAATGAGGCTGGGGGTGTTGACCCTGGCAATGCAGCCCCAGGAGCAGATGATGAAATAGGCCTCTGACCCAGCTGATGAGAGCCGCAATTTGTGGCTTTGAGGGAGCAGTAGCACAAGGTCATGTGGTAGCGAGGAGGGAGAGGCCGCGTGTGTCTCTCAGGGGTCCCATTCCTCAGCCAGCACCTGATGAGCTCAGGAGAAGGCTGCATTGGCAGGGAAACATGCAGCACCAGATTTCAGTCTTTCTGGCAGTGGCCGCTGGCGGGCGTAGGCAGGCCACACGCGACAGCGAGAGAAGCATGGGGATAGGGGTCTCCTGCTTACCTGCCGTATCTTCAGCTCACGGGCCTCCTCCCTGCTCGATTCTTTATGGTGCTGAGTAAGGATGGGGCCACATTGGGAAGGGTCGACAGGGTCGCTGGTGGACTCGCCACTGTTCTTTGGGGGCTGGCGTCACAGAGAGGGCCCCTCTTCAGGTGCCACGGCCCCACATTGTCAGTGCAGACTCAGGCTGCCATGTGGAGTGTTTGTTGGTGGTGGCCATGTTTCTCTTGTCCTGCGGCAGGCCAGATTCTCTGCTCCCCTTGAGCCTCCACCCACTCGGGAACATGGTCGGGGTACCCAAGAAGTGGGATGTCTGCTCGAAATCATGGGCCTCAGGCAGGGTGCTTTAATCTGGGGGGGTCATCTCTTGTAAAGCTGCATTTGGTGAGGTGGGTCAGCACAGGGGACAGAGAGACTGAGAAATTAGTCTCACCCTTCTGCAATCTTGGTCATGCCCCTGCTTTAACTTTTTTAAATAAATTTTTTAACATACCACTTGTATCTCATTTACATCTACATCAGGATTAGGAAGACCTGCAGACAGTGAGGGAAAAGGGTAGAAAATGTAGAGGATGGAGAGTTGGAAACTGGGAGTCTGGATAAAATAGACTGCATACTTAGTTTCAGTTTAGGTTCCCACTTACTGATTATTGTAAGTGCCTCCAGGGTATGAGCAGTGGTGCCTGTATTCAAGCCTTTTTCTAGAGAAAGCAGATGCCTGGCAAAGTGCTCAGTTGCTGTCGGTCTCCTGCTTTTGCTTCAGTTTGCACCCATATTCATGCCCACATTTTTGCAGTTTTCCTTCTTTCTCAGTCCCAATCTACTTATGCCTTGAGTCTTCTCTGCCCTTAGTTTTAATGTTTCTTTCCCTTGGTTGTGCCTCTAAGTGTGCTTCCTGCTTAGGCTTTTTTGTGTTCTCCATGTCAGGAATATCAACAGAGTATGTATTACACCCGAAACGCAAAAAATGCTGGAACGTAATCATGGGCGACAATTCAGCAAAATGCCAGGGTAAAGGAAGTGACATCACATGCCCTTTGACCTTAATGACATCACAGGAAGTAGCATCATATAACTTGGACATCACAAACATCTATTTTAGATACCACCTATGCTGATTTGAGCTTTGAAATTTATGGGAAGTAAATCTTACTCCTGCATTGTGGTGAGCAAGCAAAGTCAAAAGTCAGGCTTCTACTAACAGGTTCCCTCTTCGCCCAAGGGAATTGTGAAAAGAATGTGATAATATAATGCATTTTAAAGTACAATTTTCAAATAAATTTGCTGAAACGTCATAAGCTCTGAAATGACATTCATTAAATGTTCAAATCCTTTCATGGTGTGCCAAGCCAATGAAACCTGATGCTCCCTAGGAACAGACCCCATTTTTTCAAAATGTGCTATGGATACCACCAAATGTCACACATTATCTCAAATGTACCTGGGACAGTATTCTGTCCTGGGTGTACCATATGCCATGGGTGCCCCCGATATTCCAGTGGCAGAATGTTTCTATTTATGCCATCTATACATCATATAATGTCAAAAATTACCTTAGTATGGTGTGGTCGGCATTGTGTCATGTTTGGCCTCCTCCCATATGTCAGGCTGTCCTCCTTTGTGCCAGGGATTACCTCCAATGTACTAGTCTCAGCATTACCTCTAGTATGCCACCAACAGTCTTTTACCATGGGTGCTCATTATTCCAAGAATTACCTCCAATGTACCACCAGTGTTTTGTCACAATTGTCTGTCAGGCTATGAATTGCCTCAAGTATGCCAGCACCATTATTTTACCACAGGCTGTCTCTGTAAAACAAGAATTACCTTTACTATTCTAGGGCCTAAGACAGATGGGCAAGCATAACACCACATTCCCACACTACATTAAATTCACTCACACACACTGTCACTCACATAAACACTCTTACCCACAAGCATACACACAATATACATTTAAATATTTTTTTCCACTTACCTTACCTGCCATCAGAGGCCCATTCCAGGTAATTGTGCTCCATTTTTTTTTACACTAATAATTAATAATGGAATATTATTCACTATTAGTATACCAAATACTGCACAGAAAATAAGGAGTCCAGACTCACCCCTGTGTTCCTGGTACTGCATGTGCCACCTCTGAGGACAGGGGTTGCCAAGGAGGTGCAGGGGTCGCAGAGGGCAAGCTAGGGGTCGCTACTGTGAGCCCAGGTGACCCCTAAATGACAACCATGAAAACGTGCTCCAATAATGCAAGACTGCATGCTTTTCATGCACCAACCCTAGTCTGCAAGGCAATATCTTCGGCCAAATGTATCAAGGCAGCAATTGTATCTTGCACCGGATGTGATTGCAAACTAAACCTCTCTAACCTTAGAATATTGCCTGTATCTTTTTTTACCTCAAAGAATTCCCCCTGACAGCAGTCACACTATTTTGGCACAGTCTGCTTTTTTAGCAAGCGACTCACATCGACTGCCTTTCTTGTTAAGCCTATTACAAACATGAAAGGCAACTCACCAAAACCTATGGTTGTAGTTCTTTATTTTGAGATTTTAAAGTGTGGGCAGTTGTTTTTAATAAGTGTTCATACCGCGCAATTGATGGTACTTGCAGAGCATGAAGACAGCTAGAAAGTCAACTGTTGCACATGATCAGGAAGGAATAAAGTTAATCTTGACTAAAGTAGGGACAGTCGCTCTTCCAATGTTGTCTATTGTTTGATATGTTCCCTGTAGCCACTGGTTACATAGATGAGTGGTGTGAAAGGTAGGGATTTTCTTGAAGCGGTATGCAGAGACAGCGTTGGAGTGCAGCAGTAGTGGCAGGGGCGACTCCTCTGTAATTACAGATGTGCGTCGCCCCCTTGGTGAGTCAGGCAGTGACAAATAAAATGCTAATAAAATAATTTTGTTATCATTTTATTTGTCACTGCCAACAGCACGTCTAGGGCGGGGCAGGGCCGGGCCATAAGGAGGAGGACTGATGGACACTGTAAGGTGAGCATGTCCATGTGGCCGGCTGTCTTAGGCCGGTCACACCGACATGAGCACTTACATTTCTCCAACCCAGCTGTGTTACACATAAGGATAGGAAAAATGGCACAGGCTCCCTGTGCCTAAGCAAGCCTCAAACCAGCCCGCTCAGGGCAATCCCGGCACTGCTGTTATGCTTGCTTTAGCATGAGAGCAGCGCCTGGACTGGGAGCCTGCTCTAGTGACTGCTGGGAGGACGAGGAGCGACAGAGGTGGCAGGCAGTTTTTTTTATTATTATTTTTCAACCAGCCCCCCTGACTGTAAACCCCCCTACCCAACCACCCTGAGTAGTGGCCTAGCAGCCCTATGAGCACGGCTGAAGAGAACCATAAGTGTCCCTCTTCTGGTGACCAGTGGCTGGACAAACATTGGCCCTTACACATGCTGCCCACCAGGGCTATAAGTGGAATGAAAAAAGTGGGGGCCTCTAAAATGGGTGTAGCTAATATAACCCAGGGTGTGAATTAAACCCGTAAACAACGTTTCTGTGATTCCTATAGTGTGCCACCCTACTGGTGTTTTGGTTTCTCGCTGAGCTTTCAGTTATTGCATCCAAATATATCACCCAATGACTGACACACACCTAAAATCAGCCAGGTCTATTGACTGTGTCAATGGTTGTTAGCTGTTTAAGATAAATGAGTAACAACAATCATTTTGTTTCTAGCAATTTGTATTGAAAATGTTTCAATTCTGAAATTGTGAGACTATGAATTAGACATTAGTACGCCTGTGGATGGGGTAGTGGTTTTTAGAGTATCTCATTCACTGCTGTTATGTTCACTCCATGTTACAAATATACTCTCTTTTTCTCTTCACACCTCATCCATCAGCTTATTTTACACCTACTCTCCTTCTTCTTCAGCACTCTCTTTTCACTCTCTTCTGAATGCACTTCCTTGCATCTCCTTCACTTCACCACCCACAAACACACAATGTACCCACTCAGCTGTAAGTACTGCATTTTCTTTCTCTTACCCTCCTCAATGTTTTGACAAATTGTGTACCTCCTTCACATACATTAGCTCATAATCACAATTGCAATTGGAATACATGACCATTGCTCTGTGAGCTCTGAAGAGAGGCTAAAATTTCAATGACAATGTATTCTGAACATCTTTTTTCTGTTAGAAATTCACACTTCCTTCAGCTTCAACTCCAGGGCTCCTAACCATGGCTGTTATAAACACTTGGGGGCGACTCATTTCACTATACAAGAGTAATATGCTGCACAAAACAAAATCAGAAACAATGTCCTGAAAATAGCTATCATGGGGAAATACAATATTAAGTACAAGTTGTGAAATATAAACAGGAACGAAATCGCTGATATGGATTACCTTACGTTTTTCACATTCATTTTTTAGAAATCTATTAGTGTTTTGTTGCCAGTAGATTTAACTAAAGCAATAAAAGGCCCGATGGGGACTTGTTTCAATGTCCTTCTTAGGGTCGAGCCTGCGTCGCATGCACTTGCTCATGCGTTTCGCTTGCGAGACGCTTTCGGAGTTAGAAAAGGGCTCGGAGCCCTGTCCACATCACGTCAGTGTCTTTCATTGGTTCGTGGGCTTGTCTGTTAAAATCTGCTTGCATTCATTAGTGGAAAGCACGCACACGTCATGCCTTTTCCAGTGGTTAGCCCTCCTCGAGCGCAGCGACCAAGTACTGAAAACATGCGAGGCTTTTTATCTTTTGTTTGCAGCGCGATCTCGCTTGTTCTCTTTTGTTACTGTCCTCCGCCCCTTCTGTCATTTCCTCTTATTTAGCTCTTTCCAGTTGTTACCCTTATCTTTTTCTCCCTGTTGTGACTGCTTCTTGCTATAGCTTTCCCTTCTCGTTGAACCCTTATTGTCACTATATTTTTGTCTTCTGCCGTTTCCTCGCTTGCTAGCAAACACTGATCACAGCCACCTCATCCTAATGTTGCTCCATCTCTCTGTTACTGCCCCTCTTTGTTCTGTCACTGTCCAACTCGTTTTCCTATCAGCAGAGCCGAATCTCTCTATTTCCAATCCCCGTACCACTCTCTCTCTACAGTTACGGCACTTCTCCTCTTTTGTCATTGCCATCTCTCCTATTGTTTCCTCCTCATATTTCCTTGTTTTTTAAATGTTGTGTTCTCTTCACACTTTCCAAACTGAGCAAAAGTTACGGAATGAACATCGTCCTTTTGATTAAAAGGGTGGTACTTGGCGCACCTGCACATGAAAGGAGCCAGCGCCCCCTCCCCTCAGGCCCCCTCCGGTACCTGTTGTATATTTAATCATACGCTTGGAGGCACAGTCACCGTCCGTCTTACTAAGAACTCACGATTCCATGTTGCAAAACCGCCATTCGCATTTGCCCTTGAGTCACAGGACATGCCGGCCATTTGTATTCAGCAGTAGGGCCAGTAGAGAAATGGAATAAAAATATCTATTTTTATGGTACTGTTTTTTTTTTTATTGAAGAGTGACTATTATATTTTTACGGATAAGGGATGAGCAGATGCGACAGTTTTGGTAGGCCCTGCCATTGACACAAGGGTAAAAGAAGAGATGGTCTGAGATACGTATTCTAGTTACTGTTTTCCTGAACATTACTCAGTTGACCCCCAAAGGAGGGAAAGCACGTGGTAGGCTTTGTAAATCAGTGAAATGATAGAGGAGAGATATTACACTACCGCTGAGAAACCAAGACCAAAAAATAAATGCGGCACTGCGTGTTCTTTAAAGTGGTTTGTAGAACTTATTAGCAACAGAAGTGGGAACAAAACAGACCATGAAGTCACAATAGATCTAGGGCAGAAACAGATTTGCAGTAGTAATGAGGGGGGGAGACCTGTGCTGTGTAAAAGGCAGGCATGGAGTAGAAGAGTGTTAACGAGCCCTGAAGCCCTTCTGTTATCTAGCTTGTCACAGACTATACTGATAGGTTTGGCAATGTGAAGGAAAATTCTCAAAAGAGCTAGAAACTTGGTAGCAGAAGAATTGGTAAAGTCTTTCATCTGTAGGTACACAGATTTAATCCTGACCACCGACAGGGCGCTTATGCCATCTAAGGCTTGGAGTTACTAAGGGTTTCTCAGGCTCTGGCACAGTGAGGCCATGAGTCGTTTTAATAATAAGTAAATCGATGCAATGCCTTGTGCCACACAGCTTCCAGGGTACAACATTAGCATAAATAACCCCCTACATATGTAAAATGAGTAAAGTAATGCACATTGACTGTTATGATCTTAGTTTGCAGCAGCACAAAAGAGCACATCAATGTTTCATTAAGGTGTCTGCTGAATACTAGAGGGAGTGTAGTAGTTTCCTTTTCAGTTGTAAGCGAGTGCATCCATCCCTTCATCTTTAAAGAGAGGAAGTTAGGGCAAAAAGGGAAGTGTCATCTTGAAGTAATTTCAGGAATGTTGAAAAACTGTCCATTGGGATGTGCTACATCTATTTTTATTTTAAGACCTTATTGGGGCTGCCGAACGTCAGGTTTTGCAAACTTCAAGGCTATTTATTCTGGAAATCACTTCATGCTTCTTTCTTCCATCCACAATACACTTCAAGGCTCTTCATCTTGATCGTGATGGTTCTTTTTCATCCCTGCTTTCTCCACTTCTCACGGTTTCCCTGCCTTACTCATCCTCCTTTTTTCTCTGTTTTCTGCCTTTCTCTCTGTGTCTGAATGGAATCTCAGTTGCGAAAAATAATTTCCAGTCCTCAAAAATGAGTGCTGGACTCAAATTACATACTGACACAGGGAATAGCTCCAACACATCCCTATCTGTCTTCTCCCCAGAGATTGCACGAAAAAGATAACCGTTTAGAGCAAATAACTGGTCAATCAGTAAAAAATACAGACCGACCTCGTCTGCGTTGAAATGTCTCTTCAAGAATTTTTTCAAAAGCCACTTTTGCTGTACAGGAAGGACCTTCCATGAATGGTTGTGCCATGCAATGTTTTAAATTGTCTGATACCTCCCACCTGGCAGAACATGTATCTACTTCATTTTTAGGTCGAGCGCACAATCTCTCTGACATTTTGTAATCTTATCTGTGGGCTTTTAACCACGCCCACCGCACGTCCATCACTTTCACTCGTTCATGTACTTGCCTTTCAAAAATTCTTTGTAATTATTGGTAAATGCTTTACGTTTGTCCCTCCTTCTGGCAATTTGTTACTGTCTTGGCCATCAACACCGTTACATGGATAATTGCATGTTTGCCGATAGGTTTGACTTTTTCCTTTTGTGTCTCTCCTTCGCGCTAGTGCTCATGGCAGCCATAGTGCTTTAAATTGGCTTGCTTATGTCAACTCTTTTACTTTTCATTTTCAATTTATGTGGCAAGAAAAACCCAATTAGGGATTTACAACACTAATAGCTCTAACTTCAGCAAACGCGAGACCCATTGCATTGCAAATGCTTGTTTTAATTACAATCAGGTCTGAGACCCGGAGCGACCCAGCCCACTTAAAGCCCTGCTGCCCTCTCTGCTTTCTATCAGGGGCAGAATGACCAATGTGGGGGTCTGAGGACTGCGGAACAGGTGGTCTTACATCTGCTATCTTCTCCAGTTTGTATCAGGGGACAAAGGGGTCACTGTAGGGGCTGAGGGGTCGGAAGGAAGATGGCTATGCATTTTTATTTTACATTATATAGGAAGCCAGGGCCTCACATTTTCAGCCAGATTACATGTTTCATGGTTGCCGAGTTTCCTCACATTTTCACCTGTCACAGGACCAGGGGTTCAAATGTTTTGTGCAATGACATGGGGCTCAGAGCACTGAAATTTCTGGTCAGATTACTGGGTGCAGACGAGGAATGCATTTTTTACTTGAATATTGCCAGACCCAGTTCAGGTTGGATGTGGCCTACAATGCCCCATCCGTGGTGGTTGAGGTTGTTTGCCACCCCAGAGGGTCCATTATACTATGACGTTGCAAACTGGGACAATAAACCCCTTACTGCACTTGACGTTCATGGTAGCAAGGACAAGCAGTTAAAGCTTCTCAGGAGGATGGTATTGGTAGCAAGAGCTCAGAACTTAACAGTCAATGAGCAAACACAATAACATATTGTCTAGCTCAGTGTTTATAGTTTAGTTAACATAACGCATTTAATCACATAGACAAATGTAATACAACACAGTGCAACTAAGGGTCATGGTTACACGGTTGTAATTCTGTTCATGATCTTCAGTGAAGTGCTTCTTGTATTCTGTACCCTCCACCTACTGTGTTTCCTGGTGTCTGCTGCAGCTGGCAAATAACACAGGGCTGGGTATACATTAGGCACAAGTGCAGTTCACTCAGATGTAAGCTAAAGTTTAGATGAACACACAAGTTCTGTTTACTTTCACGAATTCAAGTTTGCTCAGTTAAAGTGTAAAATTCTCAAGGCAAAATTATTTTGCTTCTTTAGTTTCTCGTTCCACTAAGAGTTTAGACCATGAGATTATTTACAGTACTGTAGATACAGCTCTTGCGGTGCGGGGCCATTACGTTCAGCAGCTTTGTTCCTGAGGGAGCAACTCTTGCACGACGGGGGCCCCGACAGACACCTCGCTCGGAACTTGAATGCCAGACGAGATCAGCACGGCAGGCTCAGCAATAACACTCCCCATCCTCAAAGGGTGGGTACAGACAGGATGCATGGATGGGCAGCTGCAGGCTGTGGACCGGTATTTAGAGTGTGGGTGACTTCGGTAGTTGTAGCCTCCAGGCCAATCAGAGCTTTCTGCAGCAGTACTGGCAGCAAGCAGTTTTCAATGTCGGTAGAGGTAGCATCAGTCTTTCGGGATCACAACAGAATGCTGATAACTCACCCTGTTTGCAAGCTCAGAGCCTTGGCACTGTTCACAGCAAGAACTGATGGGGAGGCCGAGCGAGCCATTTCAGAATTGAGTTACTCCTAGCTTCACATATTTTAGTCACTCACTTCCTGTGGGTGTTCCTCACCCTGGGAATATGCTGGGCTTGTCCTCTTGGACAATTTCTCCTCTTGTGTAGCCAGGCATACACCTTCCCTCTCTCAGATTCAGGTGGACCCTCAGCTCAGCTCCTCAAGAAGAACAAAGTGCTGTCTTCAGATGGTAACATCTTGCCTCTGGAAGTCTAGCGCTCATAAAGCTCACAAGCCGTGGTCAAACAGCAGTCTGATTACTCTGCAGAGCACTCCTGTCACTGGACATGAAGAATGTGGATGTGAAGCATTATGAAGATGAATGTGGATTGCCTGGGTTCTCTTTCAAATGTAATTCTTTGCCTGTTCCACAGATAAAGCTCTAGACATTGTGATGGCTTTCAGGAGACATTCCTGGATGTCACCATCTTTGTTAGAGCAGTAATCAGGGATGGACAAATGGATAGACCCTAACTAGGAACTTCCTCACCTTGAATAGCAGAAACTGAAGTCCTGTCTCTCATCTACCTAGTCACAGTGCTCAGGAATAACTAACCAGTAGCCCTTTGCTTACAAGGACCTCATTGAACTTTCAAGGGTAGCCCTGTCTCCATCTGCCCTCCACTGTCTGGGGAAGCTGTAGGCAACCTCAACCTTTCATTGTGCTATACCAGGACCATCAAAAATTGATACCATCTCTCTTTTCTCTGTCTCTCTCTGTCTCTCTGTCTCTCTCTCTTTCCCCGACCCCACCCCTCCCCCCCACCAAGCACACAGACTGTCAGCTCAAGGAGACCAGCAGACTGCACTCTCTTTGTCTGGTCTCAACATTGATTCACAAAATTTCAGTGCACTGGCACCATTGTTATCAGTGACTTAACAGGTCATGGACAGTAGTCCTATGCCCACTATAAGGGCACACTTTATGCACACCTTCAGGTCACAGAAAAGATTCTGTTCCAAATATGACCTGGGACAGGCCGAGATTAGTTGGATGCCAGATCCGAAGAAAATATCAGGATACCAGTTCCATGTGCTATTGGGCACCATGGCAGGGATATACGCCCATTTACCATATTGCTGACATTCCCATCCCAACAATTACACGTTGTCTGGGGGAGCAGGGCTCATACTTTGACTGTGCTTCCTGGGTGTCTAAATAGGGACTCATATTTAGCTCTGGTGTACAAGTCTGTTATATGCAATGGGTATATTACATGTAAAGTTTAAATGCAAGACTTGAAGCGGGGTGATCTAGTCTTCACATTTTGACTGTGATGATGAGAGATTTTCATGGGGCAATGGTGCTCAGGTTTGGTTCACATTTACAAGTGTGTATCTTTAGGGTAGCAGAGGATTACATTTTGGCTCTGGATTACTGGTATGTTTCCCATGAAGGAACCATGCTTTCACTGTGATGTGACACTCCAATACATGACTGCAAGAAATTGCATTATTATTGTGGGAGGCAGGTAGGGAGTGGTGACTACCTCTTCAAGGAATAATCACAATCCTTGCCAGGGCAAACTCTCAAAGTCACTAAATTAACCTGAGCTCAACCCCCGGTAGCTATGGCACAGAGCAGATAGGCTTAACATAGGGCAATGTGTAAAGTTTTTATGCAGTACCAAAACAGTTACAACGTCAAAATGCAAAACAATAAAATTCTTGAGCCCTATTAGAGTAAACCTCAATAAACAGAATGATGACAAAAATCCAATAAGGGGATTCAAAGATATGAATTTCCAAAGTTCTAATTAGGAATTGCACCAAGAAGTACAAAGTGCTAAAGTCAGTCAGTGGTCACAGTAGACTGGGACTTGTGCAGAGTTTGAGGCCGACTACATTGGAGCACAGGTTGGATACACCAACTAGGCTGGTCCTAGTCAAGGATTTTACTGTCTTACTTTCGTTTTTTAAGTCCTAATCCATCATAGTACACTTCTAAAGCCCCCATGACCTCAGGGGCGGCATTTAGAGAATCCTAGGGTGTCAGGCAGAGGCCAAATAGCAGGGTCCAATGCCACTGGTCAATTGTAGGGAAGGCCTCTTGTAGCTTGTTGTATTGCTGCATCTTAAACAGGAGATCAGTCGAATGACAATTGGAGTCCACTGATTTGTCCTGGGTACAAGAAGGAAAGTAGGACCTGTCCTTTGGGGCTATTCTCATGTCTCAAATAGCAGGTTTCACCCTCTTCTGATCTTCCACAGGTGAAGTAGTGTTCTGATGAGGATGCTATGAGTGCCACATTTATGCCTGGCACCAGCTTGTTGGTGTGGATGACTCCTGTCCCCTCCCTAACCAACTGGGTAAAAGTTCCTACCCTACCCAGTTTTGCAAACAATTCTACAGTACCTCTCTCTGCCTAAATCCCACATGGTAAATTCTGTGCAGTGTGTGCCCACCCCAGAGGTATAGCCAGGGAAATGAGCAACCCCTCCTCTGTGATTACTCCAAACCAGTTCTGGGGGTAGCTTCTCTCCTGTTGGGATTGGTACCTTCCTGAATTTATTATATTATGTATTGTCACGTAATGTAAAGTTCAAAGCTGCTCCCTTAGCATCTCCCATCTGTGACCCTGCATACAGTTAACATAATGTGTGTAGAAGTGCTTGTCAGCGAGCAGTGCATGTGAGGCAGATAAGAGCTCTTGCTAGAGAGAATTCAGGAGCAACTCCTTGATGAAGCATGTCACTGGTAGAGGGTGAAGGTTTGTCCTTTTTACATATCTTTTGAAATACAAATGTAATTGATATGTGTAAATGCCCAACTGAAGTATATGACCTAGTATCTTGTTCAAACATCCCTCACTAATGTACAGTGCTCGCCCTTGTTACCTCTGTACTATATTTATATGAATAACAGTACATGGCGCAAATGTCTGGCTAGTGTTGTTTCGGTATCTGAGAGTAGGTTCTACTTAACCCATTAAGTGCGGGCGTCGGACACTAGCCGACGGCCGCACTACCTCCCTGGTGCGGGTCACGACCAGTGGCCGACACCAGGGAGAGGGTTAAAAAATCCTCCGGTGCATTGCACTGGAGGATTTTTTTTTGTCTCTGAGACGCGGACCAACTTCCCCGTCTTCACCCACCCCCATCCCACCCCTCTTTGCGCTGACATCACATTTTTCCCTACCGGAGCAGCAGAGGAGCAGGTAAGCGTCCTCTCCCTACTCCGGTGGGGAGAAAAAGGCCAAAACGGCCTCCCCAGATGCCAGGGAGGCATCGATGGAAAGGCAAGACTGACCCCTTTCCATCAATGTTTCCCTGGCACCATTTCCTGCGCGGCTGCGATCCATGGCCAGGAAATGCCCCTATGCACCAGGGATCTTCTTTGGGGGGGCTGGCCCCATTGTAATCATGTGTTGTTTTCCGGGAGCCAAAATTGGCCCCCCAGGGAAACTACACATATATAAAAGTGATATATATATATATATATATATGTCTTTTGTCTAGTGGCAGTTTTGATGCCATAAAGTAGTGCAGATGGTTTACTGTCCTGCTGCAAAGGATATACATTTATATTTATTCAGCTGAGTGGATTAGTAAAGGCAAGTGTTACCTGCACTTTAAAACAAATGATATGTGAGGGGGACTATGGAGATATGAGGGTCAGAGGAGGAGGTAATGGGAGGCAGAGCACCAAAAATGACTGTTGCACTGGGTGCCACCAGCGCTAAAGGCTGTGATGATGGGTATGTGGTAAGGTGAAGTAATACAGTCTTTTTTGGGGTTTTTTCAGTGTCCTCAGAGAATCTGCTGAATCGGAGAAGAAGCAAAGGTAAGGTGACGACATTTCCTATTGTACACATCAAACATACCCACGAGCAATTTTGTGACTATCTGCCTTCTACATAGGCTAGTAATTTAGAGGGATAGTTTAGCGACTCATTGGATGACTGCTGGTCAAGCCCTAACTCGGGTTATGGAGGACAGTTCTGATGTAGGATCAGAGACTGAGACAGCAGATACTGAGAAAGCATCTGAGGGAGAGGACAATGGGGCAGAATCTGGGAGTGGTTTTTCAGTCAGCGGAGTCCCATCCGATGACAATTTTTCCAGTAAGTCTGAAGGAGACGATGACGACAGCTGTGCTGTCCCTTTGCAAGCACAATCTGTGCAGCAGGACAACATTGGGTTAGCCGAACCCAGGTGCATGTGGCCACAAGCAAAGAGAAGAGTGCTCTTTTGCCAGCCCCCCTGTTTAGTTCAGCCCAAATTCCACCTTTTACTGGTGATGCTGGATGTAAAGTCGATACAGCTAACCTTTTGCCAGACGACTACATCCATCTATTTTTGGATGTTGACTTCCTTCAGGAAATTGTGCAGCAAACAAATTTGCGTGCAGACCAATTTCTGAGGGAACGTGGAGGCACTCTAGGGCCCTGTTCTAGGGCACGCCAGTGGACTCCCACTTAGCTGACGGAGTGGAAGATATTTTTGGGCCTTACACTCAAAATGGGGTTAGTGCAGAAACCCACCTTGCAGTCCTACTGGACGACTCATACGGTTTGGGTAACCCCCATCTTCGCACCATACATGAGCAGAAATTGTTTTTTTGCTACTGCAGCGCATGCTGCGTTTCAATGACAACTCTGCTGCATTGCCCCAGGACCATCCAGACCATGACAGGTTGTTCAAAATTCGGCCTGTAGTGGAACATATGTCTGCCAGGTTTCCAGAGATATATACTCCTGGAAAGAATATAGTAGTCGATGAGTGCTTGATCCTGTACAAAGGACGGCTGCTTTTCAAACAGTACTTTGCAAGCAAAAGAGCTCGCTATGGCATAAAGCTGAACATGCTCTGTGAGAGCTCTTCTGGCTATGTGTACAGCTTGAGAGTGCATACAGGGAAGGATTCTACCCTAAACCCTGTAGGTTGCCCTCCCGCGTTAGGGGTCACAAGTAAGATTGTATTGGAACTTGTCCAGCCACTTCTTCACTAAGGTTATAACCTTTATGTGGACAATTTCTATACAGGAGTAGAGCTGTTCAGTGAGCTCTACAAAGCTGGCACTGTGGCCTGCAGTACAGTTCGTTGTAACCGCAAAGGATTCCCGCAGGAGCTTGTTTGCAAAAAGCTCCAGAAATCCCAGAGTACTGCATTGCGTTCTAACGAACTGCTCGCAGTCAAGTTCTTGGATAGGCATGATGTATACGTGCTGACTACAATTCATGATGAGAGTGCCTCCTCCATCACGGTTTGGGGTCAGAAGGCCGAAGTCCACAAGCCCATCTATATACTTGATTACAATAAGTACATGGCCGGAGTGGACAAGAACGACCAGGTTCTTCAACCATACAATGCGTGTCATAAAACTCGCACTTGTTACAAGAAACCTTTTACCCACCTGATTCCGCTGGCAACATATATTGCATATGTTGTTTACCGTCAGACAACCACAGGAAGACTCATGACTTTCCTTGACTTCCAGTTGTCTGTAATTGAATGCCCCACTGCTGCTACAGAAGCAGCAGCAGCCTCCACCTCATATGTTCTGGAGGTTGTGGCAAGGTTGCAGGAGTGACACTTTGCTGATTGCATTCCTAAAACACCCAAAAAGGATCGTCCATGTCGTCGCTGTAAAGTGTGCTAGAAGCATGGAAAGCGGCAGGAGAGTCGGTATTATTGTCCCCAGTTTCCATCACAAACCGGCCTCAGTATCCCGACTTGCTTTACGTTGTATCATACTAAAGCAAAGTTCTGGGAAATAGACTGAGGTTGAGCTGCCGTTGGGTAATGCTTTCAGTGGCAGTGCATGGATATGGAACTTCCATGGGCCACTGCTTCGTTAGGCAAGGAGCCACAGAATTTTACTTCATCTACTCACCATGGACTTCCTTATGGACTGCTTGAGAGCTAAATCCACTGTCAGAACGTGGTAGGTGTTCTGTTCATTTAACGTGCATTATATTCCCACTACTGTATATACTAGTGGACAGAACATATGCCACATTGTCACAGAGTACCCTTTCTTCACCAGCATGTCTACCTTAGTTTCAACGGTAGATATGCTCACTAGGTTCGAGGAATCGCTTTCTACGGCATACTTGGACACCCCCAACTTGCATCCACAAACTAGTGTAGGTTCACTTGGCAACTATACAGGATTAGTCAGGACTCTGATGAGAACAGAGACATGAATGGATAAGGAAAGCTTATGGAAGGTGTGCCTTCACAGGGATATTGCACAGATAGAAGGCAGATAGTAAAGGTAGTACAGAGGTACATCATCTACACCTCTGGATTCAAACCCATTGGTGCCATCCCAGCACTGAAGAAGAATGACTTGTATAGGTCAGGGTTTGACCTGCTTTTCATGTTGATCCTCCATCAGAACTTAGTAGATGTTCAGTTTGCTGTATAAGTGCATTACAGTCACGTCACTGCACATAGTGGCCCTCATTACAACCTTGGCGGTCGGTGTTAAAGCGGCGGTAAATACCGCAAACAGGCTGTTGGAAACCAAAATGGGATTACGACCGTGGTGGAAACCGCCAACATAGACAGCCACTTTAAAACTATGACCACCACAGTGGTAGAAACAAACACTGCGGCAGTAACCGCCAACAGACAGGCTGAAGACAAAGTACCACCCACCGTATTTCAAGATGCCTATCCGCCACCTTTTCCAGGGCAGAACCAACGCTATAAAAAGCACGGCGAAAACAGTACACAGAAGGGAAACACTCACCTCTCGACACCCAACGAGGAACCAGGACGCCATGGAGCCCAAACTTCAGGTGTTACCTATGTTGGTTGACCTCCTCTTCTACCAGGAGTACGAACGGCGGCGGCGGCGACTACAGTGAGTACTGCACCTACAACACAGGGGAGGGGAGAGGAAAGAGAGTGACACACACACGCAACACCCCCACCCTCACCCTCACACCCAACAGCATACACACAAATACATGCATCAACATTACATATACACCTCCCCACCCCCTGGAAGAACGCAAGGACAAAAGGAAATTATTGTAACGATTGTAATCATTAAAAATCCATTAGTCAAAAGTCAAAATTCAGTATATACAAATATATACACCAACTACAGAAGTCCGGAGGGTGTACCAATCATTGTCCATGGACCACTAGGCCCAAAATGCATGGGCGAAGCACACACATGATACCTGACTCGAAACGGAGAAAACACTGCTGGGGCATCAGATAGAAAATGCACAGGCATCTTCAGCCTGATGAACGCACAACGCCACAGCTGTACGAGGGGGCTCCATGCTAATCGCTGTATCCTGGGGAGTGCAAAGCCGCAGACTCTCAAGTCTCTCCAGTGGGTGGTTTGCCCACTGCTTTATCCTGGGGCGTGCAAATCCACAGTCTCTCAAGTTTCTCCAGTGGGTGGTTTGCCCACTTCTTTATCCTGGGGAGTGCAAAGCCACAGTCTCTCAAGTCTCTCCAGTGGGTGGTCTGCCCACTGCTTTATCCTGGGGAGTGCAAAGCCACAGTCTCTCAAGTCCCTCCAGTGGGTGGTTTGCCCACTACTCTATCCTTGGGAGTGCAAAGCCACAGTATCTCAAGTGGACAACACTCTCCACTGGTTCTGGAGGGGGCCTGGTGCCCAGAGTGCTTCATCCTGCCAAGGACTGAGGTAGTAGATATGATACTCCACTGATTCTGGAGGGGGCCTGGTGCCCAGAGTGTTTCATCCTGCCAAGGACTGAGGTAGTGGATATGATACTCCACTGGTTCTGGGGGGGCCTGGTGCCCAGAGTGCTCCACGTGCAGTGTGGCCGGTACAATTCCCTCACCTGGGTGTGCGTGCCACGAGATTGGCGAGGTTCAGGTAGCATGATACGCCATGGAGGCAGCAACATACCCCACACTGCTGCGGCTTTGCATTCCACCTGCAGGTGCAAACAGTGATGGAAGTCATGCCTCATGGACGACTCACCACTGGGGATGGTAGCCATGTCAGAGGTGATGCTAGTGTCCAAGGATGACACGGGGAAGGTGGCGGTGCTTGCGGCGGTGTCTGTGGTGGCGGTGTTTGTGGCGGTGTCTGTGGCGGAGGTGCTAGCGGTGGTGCATGGGTCAGCACCTGCTGAGGGACAAAGCAGGACATCTCCTGCAGCCTCGGACAGCTGCCCACTGAGGAAGAGGCTGGGGACTGTCGCTGAGGCTGTAGACGTGCCGGGGCGGTGCAGCTGGCAGTGCAGGTGGCGGTTGTGGTGGTGGGGCAGCTAGCGGTGTTCGCCGCCGTACAGGTTGGCGTGGTCGTGGACAGAAGGTGTGACACTGGTCCCTTAGTAGGTGCCACCATGCCCTCTCCTGACCTGCTCTTCTGCTTTGGCCCTTCCCCACCTTTGATGGTGCCTCAGTTGTCTTGCCACTATCCCCTTTTGTTTTTGCTGAGCCCTTGGTAGCTCGTAGTTTTGGCTTCTCCCTCTGGGATGTGGGCACCTTTTTCACCTTGGCAGGTGGCGGAATGTCCTTGCCCTTGCTACGTGGCACACTGGCAGCCCTAATGGGTGTCGCACTCGGTGACCCTGCAGTTGCTGGCACCACTGTGCCTGGGGATGTGGTGGCTGAAGTGCTGGGCTGGGCCCTGGAAAGCCTGGCCCTATGTGAAGGACGGGGGGGGGAGGTGTAGGGAAGAGGTCAATGTTAGCCAGGAAGAGTTTTTTAGACACACTGGGACGGGAAGATGGAGGGGGTTTGGGAGTGGAGGTAGAGGTAGTGGTAGGAGGTGTACGTCTGCTGAATTTGGGTGAAGGTGCATGGGCCAGAGGCTGTTGTGAGGTGGATAGCTGTTGGGTGGGTGTGTGCCTGCGTTTGTGTACTTTGGGAGGACGGCTCACTGACAAAATGGGAGAGGACACTGGGGATGTGTGAATGGTAGTGGGGGTGGTGAGTGCACATGAGCGGTGTGTGGAGATGGGCGTGCTGGTGATGGAGGTAGTGGCTAAGGATGTGGTGCATGCAGGTGTGAGTGGAGAGGTGACAGGGAGGGAGGAGGAGGACGTGGAGGAGGGGGACACCGTGGAGGCAGTGGATGTTGCTGCGTCTGCATGGGGATGGTGCTTTTGTGAATGCCTGTGGGATGTGTGGTGCTTATGTTTGCCATGTCCACTCATGTGTGTTGATGTGTGTGCATGCTGGTCTGATGGTGTGCTTGGGATAGGCTGAGGTACAGGGGATTGGGTCTGGGTGGTGGAAATTGGAGGGGGGAGGCTGGACACAGGGATAATGGCTGCCATCAGTGCTGAGGCCAGAGCCTGAAATGCTCTCTGTTGGGCTGCCTGCCCAGAATCAATGCCCTCCAGGTATGCATTTGTTTGTTGCAAATGCCTCTCGACACCCTGGATGGCATTCACAATGGTAGATTGACCAACAGTGAGAGATCTCAGGAGGTCAATAGCCTCCTCACTGAGGGCAGCATGGCTGACTGGGGCAGGGCCTGAGGCGAAGGAGATGCCCACCCTCCTGGGTGACCGGGCACGGGACACACGCTGAGGGGCTGCTGGGAGGGCGATGCTGGTGGGGGGGTGGCGGCTGTACCTGTTGATGCGGTGGGCACAGAAGTTGCTTCACCCTCCAGGGCCAAGTGGGTTGCAGCTCCCTCCTGCTCCGGTGCCAATGATCCTCCGCCTGATGATGCTATTGCACACAAGAACAGGGAGACCACAAAAAGGGGGGGGGGAGACAGAAGAAAGACATGTTTAGTGCATGCAACACCACTACCGTTGGCAGGCACAACACATATGGAGCAGCCCTCTGCACTACGCCATGCACTGACAGTTCCTAGAAATTTCAGCCGACCATGAGGTACGAGGCCTAAGACCAATTGCTGCACACATGGAAGTCACAGGAGCCTGACTAGGTGTAGATGGCTCTTACCACTGGTGTGGTTGGGGTGCCACATAGCCTGCCTCATAAGGGACCTTGCCTACCAAATTCACCCTGGCCTAGGGAACCCACTGCCTACCTCCCCCACTCAGACACCTCGTAATGCGCGCAGAGTCTGCTGAATGAGAGTGTACTCACCCCCTTGTGACTGCTGTGATGCCCTCAAGCGCCCATCCAACTCCGGATAGGCCACTGCAGGATCCGGAACATCAGGGGGGTGATGGTGCGACGGGCTCCCCTCCCACGTTGGGAGACCATCCCCAGCTGGGCCTCTGCCGTCTTCTTGCTCCAGCGGCCCAGGTCCTCCCGTCTTTTGTGGCAGTGGGTGCTCCGTCTGTGGTAGACCCCCAGGGTCCGGACGTCCTTGGCGATGGCAAGCCAAATACCCTTCTTCTGGTGGGTGCTGACCTAGAGGAATGGTACAGGGGGAAATGAAATTACTTACCCGTCCGGACCGTCATACTCATTGCCCACCAGTTCCCACCCATGCCCTGACGCACATACACTCACCATCCGGGCATCAGCCCCCCTTTTATCTTCCATCCTCACCACTCTAAACAGGCATTGCCCATGCAGCATGCTCACAGTGTACTCACCTGTTTGTCTGGAGGACTGTACAGTTGCGTGTACTGGGGGAGGGTCCCATCCACTAGTTTCTCCAACTCCTCCGAAGTGAAGGCAGGGGCCCTTTGCCCAGACACTGTAGCCATCGTCGCTTCCAGACACAGGTCACAGCAGCACTTGCAGTGTAGGTCCTCTCCTGTTGAAGGTCAAGTATCAAGTGAAGGAACAGACAGAAAATGGCGGTCACATCCGTGGCGGTGCGTACCGTCACCACAGGCGTACATCGTCATTGGCTCCTAGGACCCATAGGGCCCAATGTTAACCAATGCAGAATTGCGCCACGGTCTTCGACCGCCCACCGCGATGGTGTACAACGCCAGCGCAGTTACCTCATATCCTCTTGTCCCATCTTACAGGTCAGGCAGCCACCATTTCAGGAGGCCACATGGGATGAATGTTAACTGCGTCACACCTATCTGGGCCAGGAATATAGACAGATACCGGCACATTGCGGATTAATAACGTTTCTGCAAATAACAAATTGTAATACCTCAGTGTTGGATGACTCTGCTCACTGTTCTCCTCCATAGGGCACGTCTGCTGGGGCAGGTGATGAGATGGTGGCATCCTCCGGTGTACAGACCCCTGGTGGACCTGTCGACATTGGAAGAGAGACACATCCTAGTCACATACAGGCTTGATCGTGCAACAATCCAGGAACTGTGTGCCCAGTTGGAGCCAGACCTGATTTCATCTATCCACCATCCCACAGGAATCCCCCCTCTAGTGCAGGTCCTGTCTGTACTCCATTTCCTGGCCAGTGGGTCTTTTCAAACAACAGTGGCCATGGCATCAGGGATGTCCCAGCCAATGTTCTCTAACGTGTTGTCCAGAGTGTTGTCTGCTCTGCTGAAACACATGCGCAGCTACATCTTTTCCCTCAGGTGGAGGATTGGCCCACAGTGAAAGGTGACTTCTATGCCCTGGGACATATTCCCAACATCATTGCTGCCATTGATGGGACACATGTTTCATTTGTACCCCACCGCAGGAACGAACAGGTGTATAGAAACCGAAAGAGCTACCATTTGATGAATGTGCAGATGGTGTGTTTGGCAGACCAGTACATCTCCCATGTCAGTGCCAAGTATCCTGGCTCTGTGCATGACGCTTACATGTTGAGAAATAGCAGCATCCCTTATGTGATGGGGCAACTCCAGAGGCACCGTGTGCGGCTAATAGGTGAGGGCAAGGTCCCAATATAGTTGACATAGGTGTCTGGGTATGGGGTTGTCCCTAAGGGTTAGTGTGTGTCTTACAGATATCCATCGACATTTGCAGGTGACTCTGGTTACCCTAACCTGTCATGGCTACTGACCCCAGTGAGCAATCCCAGGACAAGGGCAGAGGAACGCTACAATGAGGCACATGGGCCAACTAGGACGGTGATTGAACGCACCTTTGGCCTCCTGAAGGCCAGATTCAGGTGCCTCCATCTGACAGGTGGCTCCCTATACTACTCACCGAAGAAGGTGTGCCAGATAATCGTGGCCTGCTGTATGCTGCACAACCTGGCTTTGCGATGACAGGTGCCTTTTCTGCAGGAGGATGGCCCAGATGGTGGTCTTGTGGCAGGTGTGGAGCTTGTGGACAGTGAAGAAGAGGAGGCAGAAGAAGAGGATATCAACAACAGAGACATTGACGTGTCCTGGGGACAGAGGGATAGGCCCGCTGGGTGGGTGCTGTGCTGGTGTTTCCTGAGGGGGGAGGCTCTGTGGTGGCTTGTGACAGTGGCAGGGGAACCGACTGTCCCGAGGTCCCAGATAGGCCGGGCTGGTCATCTTGATCCAGGCATGCAGAGCTGCTGTCATCACTGTGGGCCTCTTTTGTGGGGGGACTGGATATGTCTGACACCTCCTGTCCGGTGACGTTGGGTAGGGGTCCTGTTGGGGTGTAAATGCATAGTTATTGTATCTGTGTGTGCCATTGAATGCAATGGGTGAGTGACCCTCTACTCCAGGGCTTGCATTATTGGCTTGGTCCTTGTGTGACTGCTGATTTTCGGGCATGAGTGAGTCTCTGTACTGGACATGCTTGGGTGATGGGTGTCCATGCATTGGTGTTACATGCAGGGCTTGGTTTTGGGATGTGTGGGTTGTGTTGGTGGGGTATCTGTGGGTTGTTGGGGTGGTGGGTGTGAGGGTAAGGGTGGGAGTATGTGATGGCATGCAGGTGGGGTGGGGGGATAAGGTAGTAAAGATTTGCCTTACCAGAGTCCAGTCCTCCTGCTACTCCTGCGAGGCCCTCAGGATGCATGACCGCCGAGTCTTGCTTCTCGCATGTTGTTAGTTGTGGGGGAGGAGGTGGGGGTCCACCGCCAGTCCTCTTTACAGCAATCTGGTGTCTGGATACCACGGACCGCACCTTCTCCCGTAGGTCATTCCACCTCTTCCTGATGTCATCCCCTGTTCTTGGATGCTGTCCCACTGCATTTACCCTGTTGACAATTCTTCGCCATAGTTCCATCTTCCTTGCAATGGATGTCTGCTGCACCCGTGATCTGAATAGCTGTGGCTCCACCCGGATGATTTTCTCCACCATGACCGTGAGCTCCTCCTCGGAGAACCTGGGGTGTCTTTGAGGTACCATGATGTGGTGTGGGTGATGTGTTAGGTGGTGTCTGTTTTGATGTGTTGGTGTGTGTTGTTTGAGGTGTGTGGATGTTGTGTAAGTGATGGTGTTCTGTGTCTGTGGATGCTGGTGTTGTTTTTGGTAGTGTCTCTCTGTGGCCTGATTTCAAAGTTTTGGTAGTAAGGGTTTGTGGGCAATGTGGGTGTGTGTTTTATATTGGATTGGGTGTGTGGGAGTGCTGTGTGTGTGTATCAGGTGTGTGTATTTGTAATTGTCCAATGTGGTTTTGTTTTGTAAATGTGTGTGTATTTTGAGCACGGCGGTGTGTACCGCCAATGGTTTACCGCGGTTGAAAGACCGCCGCGTTGATTTGTGGGTCGTGATTGTGTGGGCGTATTCTTGTTGGCATGACGGTGTCGGTTTTGGTATCACCAGTTGATCACTGACCTTTGGTCTGGTGGACTTGCGTGGGTGTCTGTATTGTGGCGGATTCCGAGCTGTGGGTCGTAATACCTGTAGCAAAATTCCGCAGCTGCAGTGGTATGTTAGCGGTCTTCTGCACGGCAGTAAGCGGGATTTACCGCCAGGGTTGTAATGAGGGCCAATGTTTGCTGGGACATATGTTACGTTCTCATGGACTCCCCTGTATGCCAAACACTACCCTTTTTCATAGCCTATGACCTTCTCTTTAGGGAACATCATGAGAAATCCCCAGCATGTCTTGCTTGGTTTCAAAGGTAGATATGCTCACTCAGTTTGAGGAATCGCTTTGTACGGCATACTCGGACACCCCCACCTTGCATCCACAAACTGGAAGGAGTTGGATTTAGCACAGTAAGTGCATTAAAGGCGCATGAAAAACATGTCTTCCTGAGCCTCAGGTGGCTGTCACAGGAGTCATTAGTAAAGGTTTGTTACGCATGCATTTGGTAATCTTAAGGAAGAAGGAGGCAGTTACTTGACAGGTGGGAAAATGTAGTCAAACTTATTCCGTTCTGTGGCGTGAGAATGGGATGGGACCTTGTCTGGAAGCGGTAAGTTAATGTGAGTGCAGTGTTTGGTTGGATTGGGCCTGTGGCCAGCGGTATGAAAGGGTTGTTTGTTGTGCGTAAATGGCATGTGAATGGGCCATAAACAGGTTGGTGCCTGGACGCAGCTTTATGGCCCACCTTCAGAAGGCTTGGTTTCAATATTCAGATATTTTTATAAGTATTTATTCTTTGAAACCATAATTTCTGGAGGTGCTAAAACCAACCAGTGTGAGTGGTGGATTAACTTTAACAAACTAGTACTAGGGGAGTCCAAGGGTGCAGGACTTGCGTGGCTCTCACCAGTTTTCCTTCACCCAGAATCCCCTTGAAATCACAAAATGTGCTTAAAAAACACATTTGCCTTGCATTTCAATGTGCAGAAGTCCAGGGATATGCAGGCAGCCACAAATTTTCTATCACTCAGTGTTCCACTAAATCTCCAGCGAAAGACTGCCTCACTTTAGTGAGTGGGCAAGTGACCACAACAGGGAAGTACCCAAAACGGATTGTGGAGACATTAAAATTACCTACCACAAACAGCCTCGTTTTTTAAGTCAGTCACCTAAGTATTTGGTCCTGGACTCGGCAGCCAAATAGGGAAACCTACCAAACGCAGACATTTCTGAAAACTAGACACCCAAGGCAGTCCACGTAAGTGTGGCTTGTTTGGATTTCACAAAGTTTTCTTACCCAGAATACCCTGCAAAAGTGAAAAGTTGATTAAAACCACTATTTTTCCTTTCTTCTTTTATCACAGAAACTACAGGAATGTGCAGGGATCCTCAAAATTCCTACCACCCAGTGTTTCTCCACTTGTCCTGATAAAAACACAACCCCACTTGTGTGCCTGCGCCTAGTGCCTGGTACAGGAATGGATCATGCCAGGGTTAACAGTAGCCCTCATGCAAGGACAACTATTGACCCTTGTGTGATCCATTCCCATTGCGGGCACTAGGCCTACCCACACGTGAGGTATCATTTTTATCAGGAGACTTGGGGGAATGCTGGGTAGGAGAATATTTGTGGCTCCTCTCAGATTCCAGAACTTTCTGTCACCGAAATGTGAGGAAAAAGTGTTTTTTTTTTTGCCCAATTTTGAGGTTTGCAAAGGATTCTGGGTATCGGAACCTGGTGAGAGCCCCACAAGTCACCCCATGTTGGATTCCCCTAGGTGTCTAGTTTTTAAAAATGCACAGGTTTGGTAGGTTTCCCTAGGTGGCAGCTGAGCTAGAGGCCAAAAACCACAGCTAGGCACTTTGTAAAAACAGCTCTGATTTCTTTTGGAAAATGTGATGTGTCCACGTTCTGTTTTGGGGCATTTCCTGTCACGGGCACTAGGCCTACCCACACAAGTGAGGTACCATTTTTATGAGGAGACTTGGGGGAACGCTGGGTAGGAGGAAATTTGTGGCTCCTTTCAGATTCCAGAACTTTCTGTCACCAAAATGTGAGGAAAAAAGTGTTTTTTTAGCCACATTTTGAGGTTTGCAAAGGATTCTGGGTACCAGAACCTGGTGAGAGCCCCACAAGTAACCCCATGTTGGATTACCCTAGGTGTCTAGTTTTCAACAATGCACTGGTTTGGTAGGTTTCTCTAGGTGCCGGCTGAGCTAGAGGCCAAAATCCACAGCTAGGCACTTTGTAAAAAAAACAGCTCTGATTTCTTTGGGAAAATGTGATGTGTCCACATTGTGTTTTGGGGGGATTTCTTGTCGCTGGCACTAGGCCTACCCACACAAGTGAGGTACCATTTTTTCGGGAGACTTGGGGGAACACTGGTTAGGAGGAGATTTGTGGCTCCTCTCAGATTCCAGAACATTCTGTCACCGAAATGTGAGGAAAAAGTGTTTTTTGCCCAAGTTTGAGGTTTGCAAAGGATTCTGGGTTGCAGAACCTGGTGAGAGCCCCACAAGCCACCCCATGTTGGATTCCCCTAGGTGTCTAGTTTTAAAAAATGCACAGGTTTGGTAGGTTTCCCTAGGTGGCAGCTGAGCAAGAGGCCAAAATCCACAGCTAGGCACTTTGTAAAAACAGCTCTGATTTCTTTTGGAAAATGTGATGTGTCCACATTGTGTTTTGGGGCATTTCCTGTCACGGGCACTAGGCCTATCCACACAAGTGAGGTACCATTTTTATCAGGAGACTTGGGGGAACACAGAATAGCAAACCAAGTGTTATTGCCCCTTGACTTTCTCTACATTTTCTCCTTCCAAATGTAAAACAGTGTGTAAAAAAAGATGTCTATTTGAGAAATGCCCTGTAATTCACATGCTAGTATGGGTATCCCAGAATTCAGAGATGTGCAAATAACCACTGCTTCTCAACACCTTATCTGGTGCCCATTTTGGAAATACAAAGGTTTTCTTGATACCTATTTTTCACTCTTTATATTCCCGCAAATGAATTGCTGTATACCCGGTACAGAATGAAAACCTATTGCAAGGTGCAGCTCCTTTATTGGCTCTGGGTCCCTAGGGTTCTTGATGAACCTACAAGCCCTATATATATCCCCGCAACCAGAAGAGTCCAGCAGACGTAACGGTATATTGCTTTAAAAAATCTGACATTGCAGGAAAAAGTTACAGAGTAAAAAATGAAGAAAAATGGCTGTTGTTTTCAGCTCAATTTCAATATTTTTTTATCTCAGCTGTTATTTTTTGTAGGAAAACCTTGTAGGATCTACACAAATGACCCCTCGTTGAAATCATAATTTTGTTTATTTTTCAAAAATATTTAGCTATCCGGGATCCAGCATTGGTTTCACACACATTTCTGTCACTAACTGGAAGAATGCTGAAAGCACAAAAAATAGTAAAAATGGGGAATGTCTCAGTGAAATGCCAAAATTGTGTTGAAAAATGTGGTTTTCTGATTCAAGTCTGTCTGTTCATAAAAGCTAGGAAGCTGGTCATTTTAGCACCGCACACCCTGTGTTGATGCCTTTTTCAGGGAAAAAACCACAAGCCTTCTTCGGCAGCCCTTTTTTCCAATTGTTTTGAAAAAAAAGAAATTGTGCTATATTTTGGCTAACAAAAATACATGGAACGAAATGTGAGTGAAAATGAACTTATTTGCACTTAGTTTTGAAAAAAACCTTGGAGTATCTATGTCACCGATATGGGTAACTTGTGCTGCGCTCTTTTACATGTTGAGGAGATGTACACCTTTTAGCTTAACTGGCATGGGCTGCAGTGCACATAGACCATTCACTGCCACATACAGAACAAAAAACATTAGTGGGGGCATTGGTTGTTGGAACTGCATGAGGTATTAGGTTGGGTAGTGTGTGCAGAAGCTAATAACCATAGCCAGCATTGCTTCGAAATTCTCCAGTTGGTCTGGCAAGGACACTTCAGCATGTGCCCCCTCTGTGAACTCCAGCGGAAGGCACGCTAGCAGCCAGGTCCAATATTTTGATAACCCTATCAGCAATGTCAGTCTGTCATTCTCCTGCCCTGGCCCTGAGAGACACGGCTGCGCCCAGCAATTACATCATCACACCTCCATCCCAGAAAAAAGTGCTTCTACAAGAGGTGAGTTTTCTCTTGTTTCTAGAAGGGACTCGTCATTTTTGAGGGAGGATGCTGCTACGAAACCAATTCACGCAGTCCTATAATATGGCAGTTCTTAACCTGTGGTCTGTGGACGCCTGATGGTCTGCAACGCCTACTCAGTGTATCAGCCACTACTTAGAATATTAACAAATTATTAACGTGTATAAAAAATATAGAACCAAGTGAAAAATTAAACATTTTAAAGCCATGTAAAGGAATTTGAACTTAGGTGTGTACCTTCAGATTGGACAAGTGCATCAAACTAAATATAGTAAGCACAGTGAGCGGCCTGAATTTAAATTATAAACGCTCCAACTTTCCCATTAAAATTAAAATTTATATTTGTTTGTGAATTAAATAAAACATTTAATCATTTACCTATTTGTTTGAAGAATGCTTGATTGTGTATTTTTGTTTATCTTTTTGCAATTCAAATCATCATAATTGCTTAGGCCGAGATATCCACCTTCTGGTAAAGACTTAACTGAGGCTCCACAGAAGGCAAAAGGTTAAGAATCATTGTTTTAATAGATTCAGAGCTACCACATAGCATTTTCTTTCATGGTGATAGATGGATATCTCGGAAACTGGAGAGCAGGTTGTTGCCATCAAGGAGATAAAAATTGATTGCTCTGAGGTCAGTCTCCAGAAGATTATAACCCAAATCTGCCAATTTGTTGCACTGAATTTTATCTGTGGATCAGTGTATGAGAAAAAATATTTCTTTGTAGGATTCCTAGTACTTCCTTTAGTTTTCCATCAGGTTTCTCTATATTGCTTCCAAAAAAAATAGAATGTCACCTAAATAAAAAGGACTGCACTCTTGAGATGTTACCAAACTGATGTGTTACAGCATTTTTCCTGGTCACAGATATATCACTAGAAAGAAGGGGACTTCAGTGCAGGGGCTGGAGTGCAAATACTTTACTTTGCCAATGCGTTTTTATTTGAAATTTTACCCTTATATGGTCAAGATTGACATCACAGCTGTTGCCAGACAATTATGTGATCATCATTAGAGGGGCTTTGGCTCCACCCACATGTTGGGAGCCAGGAGTACATGTTTTCATTGGTCCGAAGTTGTGTGCTTCCGCAAAACAAAGTGCTTCCCCTTCACACAATTGTGATAATGCTGTTTATTTATCAGCTGCATGAGCTTGAACTTTAAGGGGCACATGTGACACTGTAATGCTATTAATGTGGCTTAAATAACTAGATAATGTTTGGTGTTTTTCTCTAGTGGCAACATAGATGAGGTTTACAATCATTAACCTACATGAATGTTTAGATGTAATTTAAAAAAAAATAAATAAAAAAAATATATATATATATATATATATATATATATATATATATATATATATATATATATATATATATATATTCAGCATGGCAGCTGTCTTCTCAACATCACCAACAATCCAATGCAAACCACCCATACCCCTCGATTGGACTGACAACTTCACCAACCCTATCTCCCTAATCATCATACTGCTAACAAATCATGTTCAATCCAAAGAGAAGCCCAAACCTTCAGATCCTTAAAAGAGTTTTCCATAGATAACCTAATACTTGAATTCATTTCTCACCATATCAACTCCACTTGCAACACCAACAGTCTTCAAAACAACCTCAACACAATTATGGAAAAATATGTGAACATCCACGCCCCAATTAAAGCACACAAATGCAAACCAAAACTTTCAGCCCTTGCTGGTTTTAAGTGACCAATTCACAGACAGGAAGAAAAAATGGAAGAAAAACAAATCTCCAGATGGCCTCATGATACCTAAATGCATTGGCACAACACATGAACAGCTCACCATATCAGCTAAAGGAAAGTGCTATGCAAACACTGTCAATGAAGCCACAAACAGAAGTAGAATACTCTTCAAGACAAACACTGCATCGGCCCCCTACTGGGGTCACCTATTCCTCACTCCACAGGAAAGTGCAATGCCATCAATTTCTTCTTCAATGTAAAAATAGACACGATTCAGCAACACATCAACAAATCCATACTTGCTTAATCTCTTACACCCACCCCTTTCTGCAGAATCCTGCAATGGTCATCCTTCAAAGCTCATTCCTCACAGATCTTGCCAACACACTAGATCCTCAAAGAGCCACTTCTGAAGATGATGCTGTCTTGCCATCTTCGTTCAGCAAAGCTCTCTTTGGGGACACTTTCTACCCCTACTCATGATTTTCAATGTCTCCCTCATTCATAGCATCCATTCAGAAGATCTCAAGATGAGCCAGGCCCTCCCGCATCTAAAGAAACCTAAACTAGACCCTGATGATCTCACTAACTACTGACTCATCACTCACCTACCATTTATCAGCAAGATCACTAAAAAAAGAAGTCAATGTTCAACTCCAAAATTATATTTAATGCTAATCATTTCCTGCATATCTACCAGTTTGGCTTCATATCACACTGCAGCACGAAGACTGCTTTCTGCTGCAGTTCATTCACTGGCTCTCCTACCCTTCTAACCATAACCAGTTTGTTCACATGGCCACGACCAGGTCTTAAATGATCCCTAACACCTGCAGAGTCCCTCAGAGTTCCATGCTGTTCCCTGTCATCTTTAAATTCCACATGGAGGTGCCTGGTACTCTATCCCACAGGTCACGGCATTAAGTTCACCAATATTCTGATGATACACAACTCTACCTGAAAGTCTCCTATGAGTCAGACACCAAACACTTCTAACACTGTCTGCAAATCATCGAGACCTTGATGCTAAGTGTCTACCTAAAGCTCAACCCGACCAAGATACTATTCTTGTTTTTACGCTGACGGCAAACAATAAGCAGTGCAAACATAACTCAGTGTCATGAAACTTGATGGCTTTGAATTCCAATTTTCACTAAATAAAAAGTCACTTGGATGCACCCTGGACACCAACCTCACCCTCAAGGAGCACATTCCCAAAACAAAAGCATAGCTGGTCTTGTACCAGCTCCCTCTCCTAAGGAAAATGGAACAATGTGTTCCAGAAAGCAACTTCAGAGCAGCTGTTCAACCCCTCCTACTATTATCACATCATTAGCTCTCCACTGTCAGCCGCACCCTCTTCAAAACCAGAACCATTGTTTACAAAGTCATCACAATGCTGACAAGTTCACCATCTTTGGTGGTTTTCAACACACCCACAGCCATAACACTGTAGGTCTGCAGAATAAGAACTTGTAAAAAGAGAAAAATAAGACAATAGGCCTTTTCCACCTATGCACCTAGGATCTGGAACAACATTCCTGTATTCATCAGGACTATCACAATGCTGCTCTAATGTAGAAAAGAGTTGAAGATGCACCTCTTTAAAACACTACATCACAGTGTATTAATAGTCCACAAACTATTCACTTATTAGTTTTATTGAGTGTAATTACTCGAGGGTGTCCTCGTGCTAGCAAACTAATACGCTGTATACAGCAACTCACATACTTAATGGCTCAAGGCAAAGCCTATGTAAACAAATGGGTTTTTATAGCCCTGCCAAATTTTTAGATATTTGGCTCTAGGCATTAATCCAGGAGCAGTGTGTTCCATGCCTGAGCTGTAACCTCAGAAAAACTCTGTCCTCCCAATCTTGCTCTCTGGTATTTAGGTACAGTGATCAGATAGGCTGAGGTCGAGCAAAGCAGTCTGAAAGCAGTCTGAAAGGAATGTATGTTTTTTCACATATCAGATTTATTCAAAGAACTTACTACTTGGTAAAGGGCCTTATGAACCATACAAAGAGCCTTGAACTGGCATCTCATATGAACACAGAGCCAGTGTAACTGGTCAACTAAACACAAGATGCTGTCAAACCTACTCCTCTCAAAAATCAACCTAGCTGCCACACTCTGTAGTAGTTGTAACCCCTTTACATGGTAATCCAGAAGTCTAACATAGACAGCATTGCAATAGTTTACTCTGCTTAAAATCAGGGCTTCACCAACAACTGTCGAGAATGATGAGGAATAAAAGGGAGAATCTTCTTTAGTTGTTTCATTAACAGGAAGCATGTACACATTAACTTATTAATGATACTCAAATGAGAGTTTGTTATCAAATAGCAAGACCAGATTGCAGGCAGTGGATGCTGGTTCCAGCAATTCTTCTAAAAATTGGGATCAGCACAAAGAGGACAGGATTGAGGGATTATCAAACATCAAAACCTAGGTTTATCCGAATTCACCTGTAGAGGACTGGCATTCATCCAGCTAGCTACCTTGACGAAACAGCCTTTGAACTTCTCCTGGAGTTGGGAAATGTTGACATCCAGGCAAATGATTATTTAAGTATCAGCTGCATTACCATAAAATTGAAAGCCAAAAGAGGCAATCAAATCTGCAGGGGAGCAACGTAAATATTAAAAAGAGTGGGACAGAGAGCTGCCCCCCCGAGGAACACCACAGGCAATATCTTTAAAATCTGAGCGGAAAGTTTCCATCTGGACTGCCCGAGTTCTATTTTTCAGAAAGGATTTAAACCATCTGATAGGCTTGTCTCTCAGGCCAATAACAAATACCCTTTGCAATAAAATAGCATGAGAAACCATATCAAGGGCAGCTGACAAATCAAGGAGGATGAGTGCCACTGAACTTCCCCCATCCAAGATCGTACAGAAGTCATTGGTAGCCGCTGTAAGGATGGTGTCTGTGCAAAGACAAATTCTGAATCCAGATTGGTGCCTATTAAAAATACAATTTTCTTGACTATAATAAGGTAGCTGTGTATTTACCCAACTCTGCAGGCTTTTTGCAAAAAACAAAAATGATAAATAGTTTGATAACTAGAGGACATGCTAGGGTCTAGAGTCTCCTTTTTAAGAGCAGAGTAACTAATGCTGATTTACAAAGAGCGGTACATACCCTTGGCTAAGGAGTTATTACACATATTAGTTATGAAAGGAGAGAGAAAGGGGTCTAGCTCTTTAACAATCCAAATAGGAGAAGGGTCAAACGGAGTGGCCAACGATTATAGAAATTTTAGCTATCACATCTTACTCCCTGATAAGTCTAAAATCTGACCATCAATTCAAATGTTGAGTACCTTAATCCAGTCTACCTTTAGATTTCGCTGTCGGGGTGAATGATGATAAAATTAAAGAAATTGGATTCTGAAAGACATCCACCAGTTCTGAGAAAAGTATTTTAGTTGGGGGAGCCTTGAGTAGATGCTGCATACTTTTTACTAGAGAGTTGTAGACGGCAAAAAGTTCTCTAGTGGGGATGTTTGCACACATGATTTTTTTTTATGATTATAACAATACCTAGAGACTTTCACAAGCCATTTATATATTCTAAGTTCTATTTTATAAGCTTCTTTCCTTGCCTCAAAATAATCTTGTCTCCAAATCCTCTTGAGCCTTATACATTTCCTTTTTGTCTGAGTCAAATATTGAGAATACCAGGGAGCTGACAGCAATGTGTAAGGTTTAAGAGGCAACACCTGTTCTAGGGCCCTTACAATCCAGGAATTAAACTGATTTACAGCATTTTCAACATTAGTAATTTACTGAATATCCAGTTTGGAAGTTTTTAAACAATATCTTAGTCTTATGTTGTCCAGTTTTGTCCAGGTATGATAGAAAGTTTTTGTGGGTGTTTACGAGGAATGTGTGCCTCCAGCCGTATGCAAGTGGAAAAAGATCGCCTTATGGGCACCACATAAAACCTCCTCAACAGCATCCACAGTGATTCAATATAGTGCCTACCTGGTGGGCTGGCTGTTGGACAAGCAGCTGATGCTCCAAAACCGAGCAGATATTGGCTCTCCGGAAGGTGTTAGTGTCCAGAGTATTATCCTAATGAATGCTTAAATCCCCCAATAGCACTAGAGACTCAGGGACTGATTACAACTTTGGAGGAGGGTGTTAATCAGACCCAAATGTGACGGATATACCAACCGCCGTATTACGAGTCCATTATATCCTATGGAACTCGTAATACGGTGGGTAGGATATCCGTCACATTTGGGACAGTTTAACACTCTCCTCCAAAGTTGTAATCAGGCCCTCAGTCTCCAGAAACACTATACTACTTTTTGAAATCAACTAATAAAGTTATTTGCAGGACCAGATGGTCTGTCAATTAATAAGAACTTTACTGAGCATTTATGATTTATTGTTAATGATATAGCAGGTGATTTCATGTCATGCACATATGATACAAGCCAAGGGGAGTATACAAGTTTCTCTTTGCAGATCAAGGCTATCCCTCCCCCCTACCTTATCTGGCCAGTTCACATTGGGCATTACATAACTAGACAGTACTGCAAAAGCAACATCTGGGCAAGAATCCTCCCTGATCCAGGTTTCTGTTACAAACAGATAATAGAACTTATCTTCTAGTAGTTCCAAGGAGCCAAGGTAGGAGATTGCCTTGCACTTCACAGGTTGTTTGAGTGACTCCCTGTCTCAGTGACTAAGAACATTTCTGGTTAACTTATCCCTTCACTTACAATGAAGGACTAAAAGCATTGTAAGGCGGGATTGAGGTTTCAAAGAAATGCTGGAAAAACAGTAGTAGGTGGAGAGAACCTTACAGATCAAAGGAACTCACATGTGAAATGTTGTTGGCGGTCCTCAGAGGCAAACTGGGCAGCATGTTGGGCCCTGGGCCCAGAGCAGACACGGATGAGCACAGACATGCTTGTATTTGCCGTGCCAGTGGCTGCGTGTCCACTGTGCAAACACGAATCAGCTGATCTAATGTAGTCTGGCATTCAGATGGCATCAGGAGAAAAGAGAAACACTAGAGCATGCAGAATCATAATGGCAGTTTTAGTGTGGGATGCCAACAAGGAGGACAAATTAAAGCATAAGCGAAATAAAATACTCCCACACAGAGTTACAATTAAACACTACCCCCCACCTTCAACAGCTTATCTAAAAGGCCCCATAAAACCAATAAGCGAGATGCTAGTTTGTACTGTGCAAAAACATTTTTGAAGCCAGAACACATACATATTCATACAGTTAAGACAATATAAACTAAAAATATACAGTGTTTAAAAACTCTTTAAAACATTTTGCAGTGTATACATATCAGTGCCTGAGAAGGTACAGAGTGCTTAGCTCTCTACCTTCTAGCTTCCTCTACTATTATTTGTTGACTCAATGCTGGCCTTTGACTGCTGCCCTTTGACTAGGTTCTCGGTATAGAAATACCACATGCCGAATAACTTGCCAAGACCAGGCTTATTGTCTATGCCAATGTGTGTTGTACTCAACTTGTAGTTTACGTTGCTACTTTTAGAAGGTGATTGTGGATTGCAGGAGGGTTTAACCACACATATATTGCTCATTTGGACAGAGCCCCAAGCAAATAAGCCAGTATAGCATTAGATAGATAAGGAAAACAATCCTTAGAATTACTGCATAAATTGATCTGAAGTCCAAGACCTGCTCCAGTGTGAAATTGCTATTGTATTGACTGACAAGGTAAAGCAGGGAACAGATGTCCACAGTACTGGTCAATTCCACAGTACACTTAGACTACTCCCAATGCTCTGCAGCTGACTAACTATTGATAGATAAGCGTTTACTCCATAAGACTGAAGACCAAGTGCAGGACCCTCCAACCCTTTACGACCACAGCATGCTCACAAGGACATTGAGTTGGGAAATGATGAGTGTGAGAAAGTAGCCTCTTTCTAGCATGGTTACCCCCATTTTTGGCATGTTTGTCAGTGTTTGCTAATGTGTTTTAACTGTGTCACTGGGATCCTGCCAGGAAGGGACCCAGTGCTCATGGTTTGTGGCCTACTTGTCAGTCTGTTTCACTATTTTTGTCAGTATGCTTAACAGTGTCACTGGAGTCCTGCTACCCAGAACTCCAGTGCTTATGCTCTCTCTGGTTCCAGATTTGTAGTTACATACTGGTAACCCAGTATTTCACTCCAAATTGGCATACTAGACCCCCTTTATAAGTCCCTAGTATATGGTACCTAGGTACCCAGGGCATTGGGGTTCCAGGGGATCCTTACGGGCTGCACCTTTTCTTTTGCTACCCATAAGGAGCCCATACAAAGGCTTCTACAGGACTGTCATTGCAGCCTGTGTGAAATAGTGCATGCACTTTTTCACAGCCATTTGCACTGCACTAGGTCACCTACATGTGAGGTCTTCCGACCCTGAAGGCTGGGTGCAAAGTACCTGTGTGTGAGGGCACCCCTGCACTAGCAGAAGTGCCCCCACATTGTCCAGGCCTATTTTCCCGGACCTCATGAGTGCAGGGGTGCCATTTTAAATGTGCACTACACATACATCAATACCTATGTACAACTTCACAATGGTAACTCTGAATATGGCCATGTAAGGTGTCTAACAACTGGGAATTGTACCCCAATACTGATTCCAGAACTATTTGGCACTGATTTAAGTGCAGGGACATCTACTAATACTCATAGCGACACAAATATGAAGAAAGAGGGGCTTAAGACAAAGTTTATAAGATTGGAAAGACTTAAGAAACAGGAACTCTTTAGATGGTGGGACTCCACCATTTTACAAAAGTATTTACAGATTAAACAAATCCCAAGAGGGCTATGGGTGGTGCTTTTTCCATCCTTCGGGGACTTGAATCCCACACTCCTACTGGAATGGGAACAGTTGCTTATTACATCTTCGTATGGTATTATGGACATCCTTATTAGGGATGCCAACGAGAAAAGGGAGATACTACTAGTAGAAATTAGTGACTTAGAGAAAGAGATCAAGGACACAAAGCTATCTGAAGCAATAGACAAAAACTATGTTATCCTAAAAGAGGTACTTCAAAGACATCAACAGTATGTCAGGAAGAAAAAAATGCATAAACTGAAACGTGACGCAGGTGACTATGCCACAGGGAGGGTCTTTACTTACTCCCGTAAGTTTGATAACATCAACCTTGAGAGACAGACAAGCAGCAAAACCAGATCTCAGTCCCCTATACATTCCAATATTAGAACTAGTGACACGGATGTGTCCAGCTGTTCCAGTGCAAACAGCGAAGATACTAATAGCCTGTCACAGGACGACATCAACAATTCTAACATCAAGTCGACTTTTTTGTTAGAACTAGAGAGGTTCCACAAGGGACAAATATCAACCATAGCCGGACAGTATATACACCAAAGAGAACTAGAAGGGGAAAAAGGAAAAATACCATAACTAGACAAGGGCAAGAC
Organism: Pleurodeles waltl; assembly: GCF_031143425.1. NCBI lineage: Eukaryota > Metazoa > Chordata > Amphibia > Caudata > Salamandridae > Pleurodeles > Pleurodeles waltl. Next base: position 244,012,320 of record NC_090439.1, on the reverse strand, counting down.
AGGAGTGATCACCAGATCAACGGCACAGAACATGAAGAATTAGATCCTCATGCCCTTGACAATATCTCTGATCATGGTAATATCTTTGTAACCAATTTGTCTAATAAAATTTTGGACTCACAACAATTGAGTCTTCTCAACAAGGGACTTGGGTTTATACCTACATCATCACCTAATTTTACTGAGATACACATTGATTTGTTCAAATTTATACGCAAGTGTAAACTTTTCAAACACTTTAAGGACAAGCGGAATATGACCAATCCCACGTTCAGCAACACAGTAGTCTGTCCTCTATCCATTAGGGACATTAAGGATATACAGACACTACTATCCTTAGAGTATTCCATTGACACCACACATACACCCTCATATGATGAAATACTATCAGATCTAGGACTTGAAATCTCCAATACTTGCCACAGTGGATTGAAATCCACTTCGAGATTTACCCCGACCACACCAGCGGATAGTGCAATTGACTTATTCTACAAAATAGTCACCAAAGATCTATACCGATTAGAGGCACGACACAAAGCCAGATCCAGGACTATTTCACACAATATCACTGCTAATGAACGCAAAGCACTATGGGCCGTCTGTCAGGAGAAAGATATAGTAATCAAAGAGGCTGATAAAGGGGGGGAACATTGTGTTAATGAATCGGGCTGACTACATTGCAGAGATCAATACACAACTACTTGACAATATGGCATACTGTAAGGTAGCCAACAATCCTATAGCTAAAGTTACTAGGGATATAGAAACCAAATTGAGTACATGGAGGGACATGGGTCTTCTGTCGGACTTAGAGTTCAAGTACCTGTTCAATCCCACACCTAGTTTCCCATGTATCTACATACTCCCAAAAGTACACAAAACTGCATACTTTCACCCCGGCAGAACGATTATATCGGGAATAAACTCACCTACAGAGAAACTGTCTGAATATATAGATCTGTACTTACAACCATTTGTGCAGAATCTCCCATCATATATTCGAGATACGAAACATCTTCTCTGTTTAATTGCAGACTATCAGTGGACAGAGGGCCACATTCTAGCAACTCTGGATGTAACATCCTTATACACATGTATACCTAAAAAGACCGGCCTGACTGCCATACAAAATTTTTTGGACAAGAGAGATGCCACGTTTGTACGACACTCTGATATGCTACTTGACCTTATTCGTCTTGTCATGGACAATAATGTTTTCTTACATGAAAATTCCTGGTACCAACAGACACAGGGAGTTGCGATGGGGGCCAAATTTTCACCCTCCTTCGCTAATCTCTATATGGGGTATTATGAACAAGAGCATATTTGGCGTAGGTGTACCCCTGAACTCACACAACACATCATATATTGGGGACGCTACATTGATGACGTTCTACTTTTCTGGTTGGGTGATTTTGGAGCATTAGATCAGTTCATTAGTCACCTCAACACTAATAATTTTAATATCCAATTCACCTGCTGCTCAAGTACAACAAGTGTAGACTTTTTAGACTTGACTTTGTATACCAAGAAGGATAAAGTCTACACGAAACTCTATAGAAAACTCACTGCAACTAACTCAATTTTGCATGCCACCAGTGCTCATCCTTCTACACAAATAAGAGCTATTCCCTATGGTGAGGCGATCAGATTAAGCAATTGTTGTGAGGAACAGGAATTTTCACACCAATTGGGAATTTTGAAACAACGGTTTTGAAACCGAGGTTACTCGGACCAATTGTGGGAAAAGACCTACAAGAGAATTTGTAAGGTTGACAGATCATCCTTACTAACAGACACTACACCCAAGAAGACTACCAAAGGGACGGGTCTACGGTTCATTACTCCTTTCAGTAATGCAAGCTCTGATATTTTCTAAATCCTTAAAAAGAACTTGCAATTATTACTATCTGATGACACCTTGAGGGAGGGCCTCAGGAGTAGGCCGGATATTGTATATAGCAGAGGACGAACTTTGAGAGACAGGTTATGCCATAGCTTTTCACCCAGTGACACCAGGGATAGCTGGATCCCACAACCTCCACAAGGTTTCTTTAAGTGTGGTAATTGCAATATATGTGACTACACCATGGATAAAATGAAACTCTTTTGCTACAATACGGGTGTGACTCATCGTATCAAACAATTCATTAATTGCAATACCAGATATGTGGTATATTGTCTTATCTGTACTTGTAAGCTAATATATATTGGGAGTACCATCAGACCTTACAAAGAGCGCTTACAGGAACACATTCGAGCAATTAAAAATAATAATAAAGAATATCCTTTTGCTGTACACTTTAATTCTGCACATGCCCAACGGGAAATACTTGACATAAAAACGCATGCTATTGACGCCCTGGGTGGATGCCCCAGGGGAGGCAATAGGACTCTCCTGTTGAGACGCCTAGAAAGTAGGTGGATTATCCAGTTACGTGCGGTGGAGGAAGGCTTAAATCTAGAAAAGGATCTACATGTCTTTCTGTAATTTCATTGTCATATATGGTATAATTCTCACTTATATACGTATACATGATCCTTATGTATGTCTTAAATGTGGCACACATGTTATTACTGTTCATACTGACACAGACTTAATCAGTAGGCAATACTTGCCTATGTAATGTTATATTTGTTAAAATACATGGCTAACATACGTGGACCTACATGTTACACATATGCATGCTTCACAACATATGTCCAGCAACTAAAATACTAGTGTACGTTCTTGCGATACGTAGTATATTCATGTGTATACATATATTAGCAGGTACCCACACTGTTGTATATCTATGTGACAATTCGCAATGCTCCTTTCCATATGCATAGTGTGATACATATAGTTGGTCTTATTATTATCATTTTACCATTGTACGCTGGATCTTGGGCTGTTATTTACTTGGTAAAACTTCCTATGTCACCCCTTTTATCTCTTTATATTTTTTTATTTTTTGTTTCCTATTTTCTTTTTCTATATTCACTGACACCTTCCACTATTTTAGAGGTAGTGCATCATTCACTATTTCCTCTGTTCTTTACATAACTTTCTCAGTACAATATGGCCGCCGACTACGAGGTTGGACAATTTGCAGTCCTTTTACTATCTTCACCATATGCAAATACATATAAACGGCTATCTGCCGGAGTACGACTTGTTACATCACACGCCGTTTAATCTGATACTGCTGAACCTCTCCATATTGGGTAAGATGCTACGCCTTTTTCTTCGGTATTGTGCTTTCTGACTTACCATTACCGGCTTTTGTCATTACTCTACACGAACACGGTACTTAAGCACATGGGCTGCAACCGTTAATCTATTTGAATGCACCCTTTACACTTTATAAACCTTGGAGATGTTTACTAAGACTGCTGATTCCTCCGCTTTCAGTTCGAATTACATTATGTGCCCGCTTATACGGGTCTTTAGCATCTGCATTTTACTGTATTTGCCAACTATTCATAACGCCGCGTTCATATTATGCCCCTCGGGTCGAGTTTTTACCGCTAATGCTTGATTCTTGGACGGTACCATTCCAGACCCTTCCATATACTTTTTTGCCTCATATTTGTAAATCATTTGTCTTACATATGTCATTTTCTATTAAATATGTCCCCTCCCCTCTTTCTCTCTTTAATTAGACTTATCATGGTCCTGATATAATTTTGGAAACCAATACCAAAATGTATTCTTGGATTTGTCCATAAGAGACTTAATTTCATTCATGGTCTTCCTATCAATTGTTAAAAAGGTATGACAGTTACCATTATACGCTTGATCGATTTTAACTTTCTTTCCATTCACCTTACCTTCACTACAGCCTCACACCTCTTCTTTTTGTATTGCAGCATGTTTACTTGTTCTCACGCTTATCTGTCTTACACATGGTGGACACATTTCTATATAGATGACTTTAATTAGACCATTTCACATATGACGATACCAGGGTGTTCACTTTACAATTTATGAGATAACACAGTTGGCACCCAGTTGGCGTAACACAACATGGGTGGATTGTTATTCTTAGGGTTAAAGGACACCATATGTTTTCTTGGACTGTTGGAATTACCAGTTCATTTATATATACTTTATTTATAATATTGTTTCACATCCTTGATAAAGTCGTGAACAACTAAACACGTGTCGGCTGTCTATGCATTGAATAGTATAGTAGTGTATCGACTCGATTTGTGACCATGATGACATGAGAAGAATAAAAGAACATCATTATGAACATGTGGATGTGCCATGGTTCCTTTTTCTCCTACTGATTCCAGTATTGGTTGCACAATTCCATGCACTCTGGGAGCTCCACAGTGGACCCCCAGTACTGCCATACCAGCCATCTGAGGGTTCCATTGCAGCCCCAGCTGCTGCCACCTCACAGTCAGGCTTCTGCCCTCCTGGGGCTTGAGCAGCTCAATCTCAGGAAGGCAGAACAATGCATTTCATTTAGGAGAGGGGTGTTACACCCTCTCCCTTTGGAAATAGGTGTTACAGGCATGGGAGGGGTATCCTCCCAGAGCCTCTGGAAGTGCTTTGAAGGGCACAGATGGTGCCCTCCTTGCATAATGCAGTCTACACTGGTTCAGGGACCCCCCCAGTTCCTTCTCTGGTGCAAAACTGGACAAAGGAAAGGGGAGTGACCACTCCCTTGTCCATCACCATGCCAGGGGTGGTGCCCAGAGCTCCTCCAGAGTGTCCCTGGGTTTTGCCATCTTGGATTCCAAGTTGGTGGGGCACTCTGGGAGCATCTGAGTGGTCAGTGCCAGCAGGTGACGTCAGAGACCCCTCCTGATAGGTGTTTACCTGGTTAGGCGACCAATCCCCTTCTCAGGGCTATTTAGGGCCTCTCCTCTGGGTGTTTCTTCAGATTCTGATTGCAAGACTTCAGCAGGAATCCTCTGCATCCTTTACTTTATCTTCCACCAAAGGATCAACGGCTAACTGCTACAGGAACTCTACAAAACTGCAACAAAGAAGCAAAGGCGATTTCTGCAATATTGTAACTTCAGCTCCTGCCAGCAACTGCAACAGTTTCCAGGTCATGCATCCTCTGAGGATTGCCTGTCTTCAGCCTGCACCAGAAGCACCTCTCTGCAGCGACGACCAGTGGCTTGGGTCCCCCTCCACAGGTGACAGCCGTGGATCCAGCAACACAGGTGGTGGACTAAAGTGACTCCGAAAGTCCCAACGTCCAGCTGTCCAACATGGGTGGAGGTAAGAGCTTGCCTCCCCACGCAAGACAGTACCCTCATGCACCATGTGACTTGCGGTTGCCAAGGCTTGTGTGCGACCTTTCAAGAAGTTCTTCATGCACAGCACAGCTTAGGCCCCCAGCACTCTATCCTGCGATGGACAGCTTCCTGCTGAGTGGTTCTCAGGCGGCATGGGAATCCTTTGTTACATGCTGCATGGGTCTCTATTTGAACCTCCTTTGTCCCAGTGCTGTGGGACCCCTGTGCATGCTGCCTGGTGTTCTGAGGGCTCTCTGAGTTGCTGAGAGCCCCCTCTGTCTCACCCTCCTGGATAGAGGCCACCAGGTCCCTCTTGGTCCCAGGCAGCGCCATTTTCCGCTAACTGCGAGCTTTGCGTGTGCCAAGGCTTCTTACCGGAATTCAGCGACGCAAACTATACTGCATTCATCTATCCGGCATGGAAAATCTTCTGCACCAACCAGGAACCCGCATCTGTCTACTTGGGTGCAATACTGACTTTGGCACTCATTACAACCCTGGCGGTAAATCCCGCTTAACGCCGAGCTGACAGCCGTCAAGATACCATGGCCACAGCGGAAATCCACTACAGATATTATGACCCACATCCCGTAATCCGCCACAATACAGAACACGGGATGACATCAGGAAGAGGTGGAATGACCTACGGGGGAAGGTGCATTCCGTGGTATGCAGACACCAGGTAGCCGTACAGAGGACTGGCGGTGGACCCCCACCTCCTCCCCCACAACTAACAACATGGGAGGAGCAAGTCTTGCCGATCATGCATTCTGAGGGCCTCGCAGGAGTAGCAGGAGGACTGGGCTCTGGTAAGGCAAACCTTTACTATTATATATCCCCCACCATACCTGCATGCCATCACAAACTCCTACCCCTACCCTCACACCCATCACCCCAACACCTCACAGGTACCCCACTATCACTACCCACACATCCCAAAACCAAGCTCTGCATGTAACACCAATGCATGGACACCCATTACAGACCTGCATGGACACCCATCACCAAAGCATGTCCAGTAGAGAGACTCACCCAGGCCACAAAATCACCAATCACCCAAGGACCAAGGCAACAATGCAAACACAGGAATAGAGGGAAACTCACCCATTGCACAAGATGGCACACACAGATACAATAACTAGGACCCCTACTCAACGTCACCGGACAGGAGGTGCCAGCCATATCCAGTCCCCCCACAGAAGAGGCCCACAGTGACGACAGCAGCTCTGCACGCCTGGAGCAAGATGACCAGCCAGGCCCATCAGGAACCTCTGGACAGTCGGTTCCCCTGCCACAGTCACAAACCACCACTGAACCTCCCCCCTCAGGAAACACCACCACGGCACCCACCCAGCGGGCCCATGCCACTGTCCCAAGGACACATCAGTCAGCAGTGTGTCCACCACTACAGGGACCCCAGGCAAACCCACTAACCCAAGACAATCAGGGACCTGGGGTCAGTGGCAGTGGGCACATGGTTCAGGGGACAGAGGCACAGGACAACAGGCAAGCTGGGAAGACTGCTGTGCGACAGGGGGAGTACAGGGCCAGGGAACCCACTCTCCACCAGGCACTCTCCAACATCATGGGAGCATACCACCATTCCCAGGAGACCATGGGCACGGTACTGGCCAAGTTTCAGGAGACCCAGCGGCTGCAGGAGGAACAGTACCTGGGGATCAGGAAGGACTTGAAGTCCATTAACACAACCCTGGTCACCATTGCAGGGGTGCTGGCAGACATGGCCAACACCATGAGGGAGACAGTGGCACACCAACGGACCCCTGACACTAGCCTGAACAATGAACAGCCCTCCACGTCCGCCGGCGCTAGTGGACAGGAGGTCCCGCCACAGGACCAACAGGTGACCAGCACCCCACCCCCTGCAGAAGGAGAACCATCACGTAAATGGTCCCTGCATTCCAGGCACAAGACAGGGAACATTGCCAAGACCCCCGCCAGGAAATAAGACTCTCCTGATTGTCACCCTTCTGTCCCACTATGTCACCCTGACCACCTTAAACTGTCATTACTCCACTTCCTATGCCTCCTTGGACAATGCACCTGTGATACAAAGAGACTGGACTCTACCATGGACATTCCTCCACCATCACCCCAGCCCAATGCACATCCCCCTCTACTGAATAGCATCTAAATAAACACTCTTGAATCAGAAAACGATTTGGAGTCAGTCTGTACTTTCACAAGTGTGTTATTACAACCTCTCTGACAAATATCAATGTCAATATTCATTTGCACATACCAATGTATGACAGTTGTTGGGCAGCAGTAAACATAGCAGAAAGCAGAATGTGGTACCCAGATCTGTGTAAAGGAAAGGCAAAGTGAACTCTCAGGGTCCATACACAGAGGTAAAAAGGCAGAATCATGCACTGTTCCACAGTAGTCTGTTTTGAGAGGAGCAGTGGCAGTATCTTACCTGTGTCTCACTGGAAGTATTGCATGATGTTTTTCGGTTGTCTATATCTTCTTCTTCTGCCTCCTCTTCTTCACTGTCCACAGGCTCCACAGCTGCCACAAGATCAACATCAGGCCCATCCTCCTATAGAAAAGGAACCTGGCGTCACAAAGCCAGGTTGTGCAACATACAGCATGCCACGTTGATCTGGCACACCTTCTTTGGTGAGTAGAATAGGGAGCCACCTGTCAGATGGAGGCACAGAAACCTGGCCTTCAGGAGGCCGAACGTCCGCTCTATAATCCTCCTAGTTCGCCCATGTGCCTCATTGTAGCAATCCTCTGCCCTTGTCCTGGGATTCCGCACTGGGGTCAGTAGCCAAGACAGGTTGGGGTAACCAGAGTCACCTGCAAATATCGATGGACAACTGTTAGACACAGACCAACCCTTAGGGACTCTCCCATACACAGACACCTAATCAAACTGTGTGGGGACTTTGGGCTCACCTATTAGCCACACAAAGTGCCTCTGGAGTTTGCCCATCATATAAGGGATGCTGCTATTCCTCAAAATGTAAGCATCATGCACTGAGCCAGGATACTTGTCATTCACATGGGAGATGTACTGGTCTGCCAAACACACCATCTGCACATTCATGGAATGGTAGCTTTTGCGGTTTCTGTACACCTGTTCATTCCTGCAGGGTTGGACAAATCCCGCATGTGTACCATCAATGGCACCAATGACGTTGAGGATATGTCCCAGGGCATAGAAGTCATCTTTCACTGTGGGCAAATCCTCCACCTGGGGGAAAACGATGTAGCTGCACATGTGTTTCAGCAGGGCAGACAACACGTTAGAGAACATTGGCTGTGACATCCCTGATGCCATGGCCACTGTTGTTTGAAAGGAACCACTGACCAGGAAATGGAGCACTGACAGGACCTGCACTAGATGGGGGATTCCTGTGGGATGGGGGATAGATGAAAACAGGTCTGGCTCCAACTGGGCACACAGTTCATGGATTGTGGCACAATCAAGTCTGTAGGTGATAATGATGTGTCTGTCTTCCATTGTCGACAGGTCCACCAGGGGTCTGTACACCGGAGGAAGACGTCATCTCATCATCTGCCCCAGCGGATGTGCCCTATGGAGGAGAAGGGTGAGCAAAGGGTCATTTACCACATAGGTTACATAAGGGTGTTTTGCACTATTGTGATGTAATCGGTGTGTGGCGCTGTCTGTCCGTATTCCTGCCCAAAATTGCTGTGACGCAGTAAGTTGCCCTGCCATGTAGCCCCCTGAAATGGCGGCTGCCTGACCTGTAAGGAGGGTCAAGGAAAAATGAGGTAACTCCTCTGGCGTTGTGCAGCATCGCAGTAGGTGGACGAAGACCGCAGCGCAATTCAGCTTTGGTTATCATTGGGCCATATGAGTTCCAGGAGCTAATGACAATGTACGCCGGTGGTGACGGCATGCACCCCTGCGGATGTGACCGCCATTTTTTATCTGTTCACTCACTTGATACCTGACCTTCAACACGAGAGGACCTACACTGCAAGTGCTGCTGTGACCTGAGTCTGGAAGCGACAATGGCTACAGTGTCTGGGGAAAGGGCCCCTGCCTTCACCGCGGAGGAGTTGGACAACCTGGTGGCTGGGGTCCTCCCCCAGTACACACTACTCTACGGTCCTCCAGACAAACAGGTGATTACACTGTGAGCATGAGGGATGGGACATGAATGTATGGAGTGGCGTGGATGGAAGATACATGGGTGGGGGGCGGCTGTGGCCAGCATGTAAGGATGGTCAGTGTATGTGTTTCAGGGCATGGTTGGGAAGTTGTGGCCAATGAGTAAGAATAACCGGACGGGGGCGTAAAATCCATTCTTACTTTCCCTTTCCTCTAGGTCAGCGCCCAGCAGAAGAAGGGTATTTGGTGTGCCATTGCCAAGGAAGTGCGGACCCTGGGGTTCTACCGTAGACGGAGCACCCACTGCCTCAAAAGATGGGAGGACCTGCGCCGCTGGAGCAAGAAGACGGCGGAGGCCCAGCTGGGGATGGCCTCCCAACCTGGAAGGGTTGCCTGTCGCACCATGACGCCCGATATACCGGATCCTGGCGGTGGCATATCCGGAGTTGGACGGGTGCTTGAGGGCATCACAGAAGCCACAAGGGGGTGAGCACAGTGTCATTCAGCTGACTCTGCGCACTTTACGAGGTGTCTGGGTGGGGGAAGTGGGCTGTGGGTTCTCCTAGGCCTGGGTGAACTTGGTAGGGTAGGTACCTTGTTAGGCAGGCTCTGTGGCACTCCAACCCCAATAGTTGTAGTGGCCATCTACACCTAGTCAGGCTCCTGTGGGTTCCAGGTGTGCAGCAAATAGGCTTAGGCACAGTCCCCCGTGGTCAGGTGATTTTCCTAAGAACTGTTAGTGCGTGGCCTAGTTCATAGGGATGCTCCCTGTGTGTATTGTGTCTGCCAACGGTGGTGTTGCTGGCATTGACCATGTGTCTCCTCTGTCTTCCCCCCCTTTTTGTTTTGTCACCCTGTCCTTGTGTGCATTAGCATCATCTGGCAGAGGAGCAGTGGCACCGGAGCAGGAGGGAGTTGCAACCCACATGGCCCAGGAGGGTGAATGTACTGAGTCTGAAGGCACCAGTGGGATGGAGGGCGAGGGGAGCTCCACGATGGGGACAGGAGGAGACACCAGCGACAGCGACTCCTCCTCTGATGGGAGCTTCATAGCAGTGGTGGGCCCCTCTGTGCCCACCGCAACAACAGGTACAGCCGCCACCCCTCCTACCAGCACCGCCCTCCCAGCAGCCCCTCAGCATGTTTCCTGTGCCTGCTCACCCAGGAGGGTGGGCATCTCCTTCGCCCCAGGCACCTCAGCCCCTGCCCAAGTCAGCCCTGGTGCCCTCAGTGAGGAGGCTATTGACCTCCTGAGATCCCTCACTGTTGGGCAGTCAACCATTTTGAATGCCATCCAGGGTGTCGAGAGGCATTTGCAACAAACAAATGCATACCTGGAGGGCATTCATTCTGGCATGGCGGCCCAACAGAGAGCATTTCAGGCTCTGGCCTTAGCACTGATGGCAGCCATTGTACCTGTGTCCATCCTCCTCCCTCCAACTTCTACTACCCAGACCCAATCCCCTTTACCTCAGCCTATCCCACGCACACCATTAGACCAGCATGCACACACATCAACACACAAAAGTGGCTCAGGCAAACATAAGCACCACACATCCCACAGGCACTCACACAAGCACCATACCCATGCAGACACACCAACATCCACTGCCTCCACTGTGTCCCCCTCTTCCACGTCCTCTACCTCCCTCCCTGTCTCGTCTCCACTCACACCTGCATGCACTACATCCTCAGCCACTACCTCCATCACCAGTACGCCCATCACCACACACCGCTCGCATGCTATCACCACTCCCACTACCATGCACAGGTCCACTGTGTCCTCACCCAGTGTGTCTGTGAGCCCTCCTCCCAAATTACACAAACGCAGGCACACACCCACTCAACAGCCATCCACCTCACAACAGCCTCCAGCCCATGTAACTTCACCCAAACTCAGCAGACGTACACCTCCTACAACCACTACCTCTTCCTCCACTCCCAAACCCCCTCCATCTTCCCATCCCAGTGTGTCTAAGAAACTTTTCCTAGCCTCCATTGACCTCTTCCCTACACCTCCCCCCCTTCACCTAGGGCCAGGATGTCCAGATCCCAGCCCAGCACCTCAGCCACAAAATCCTCGAGCACTGTGGTCCCTGCAATTCCGGAAAAAGCAAAGGCGGCACCCATCAAGGCTGCCAGTGTGCCACCTAGTGAGGCCAAGGACCACCCTATTTGGCCACCTGCCAAAGTGAAGAAGGGGCCTACATGCCGAAGGGAAACGCCGCACCAACCACCCAGCAAGGCCTCTTCAAGAACCAAAGAGGACAGTGCCAAGGTCCCAGCAGCGACTTCCAAGGTGGGGAAGGGACACAAGGGCAAAGGGAAGTCAGGTCAAGGCACAGAGCTTCTCGGTGAGGGACTGGTGTTACCCCTTCTGCAAGACAGAACAGCAACCTGTACAGCGGTGGCCACCGCCGCAGCGACCGCCACCTGCACGTCTGCTGCCTCTACTACAGTCCCCAGCATCATCCCCAGTGGGCACCCTTTCCGAGACTGTAGGAGACGGCCTGGTGTCTCCCTCCACAGGTGCTTACACCTGCACCACCGCCAGCATCTCCGCCGCCGACACCGCCGCAGCCACCGCCACCTGCCCCTGCGACGGGACCAGCCAGTGCCACCACAGCGGACATCAGCAGCATCCCCAGTGGGCACCCTTCCGAGGCTGCAGGAGATTTCCTGGACCCTGCACACACTACATGAGGCACCACAACCAGCACTGGCAGTACCAGCAGTTGGCAGGCTAAGTCGCCGCAGGGTGGAGTGTGTCTCTGCCTCCATGGAGTATCATGCTACCTGTTACCTGAAAATCTCGTGGCTCAGACACCCAGGTGAGGGAATGGGACTGCCACACCCCAGGTGCAGCATCACTGGGCACAAAGCCCCCTCTAGAACCATTGGAGAACAGCATCCACTACCCCAGTCCGTGGCAGGATGAAGCACTCTGGGCACTAAGCCCCCTCCAGAACCAGTGGAGAAAAGCATCCACTAACCCAGTCCTTGGCAGGATGAAACACTCTGGGCACCATGCCCCCTCCAGAACCATTGGAGAAGAGCATCCACTACCCCAGTCCTTGGCAGGATGAAGCACTCTGGGCACAAAGCCCCCTCCAGAACCAGTGGAGAAAGGCATCAATTTGGGAGACTGTGGCATTGTACTCCCCAGGAGCAAACAGTGGGCAAACCACCAACTTGAGAGACTAGAGAGACTGTGGCTTGGCACTCCCCAGGAGCAAGCAGTGGGCAAACCACCCACTTGAGAGACTGTGGCTTTGCACTCCCCAGGAGCAAGCAGTGGGCAAACCACCCACTTGGAGACTTGAGAGACTGTGGCTTTGTACTCCCCAGGACCAAGCAGTGGGCAAACCACCCACTTGAGAGACTGTGGCTTTGCACTCCCCAGGCGCAAGCAGTGGGCAAACCACCCACTTGGAGACTTGAGAGACTGTGGCTTTGTACTCCCTAGGACCAAGCAGTGGGCAAACCACCCACTTGAGAGACTAGAGAGACTGTGGCTTTGCACTCCCCAGGACCAAGCAGTGGGCACCCCACCCACTTGAGAGACTTGAGAGACTGTGGCTTTGCACTCCCCAGGACCAAGAAGTGGGCATGGAACCCCCTCGTGGAGCAGTGGTGTCGTACCGTCATCCGGCTGAGGTGCCCCCCCCCCCCTTCACCCTGAAGTGCCTGTGTTTTTTTCGACCTGATGCCCCTACTGTGTTCTCTCCGTTTTGAGGCAGGTGTCATGTAATGGAACAGTATACAGACTTGTGTACTTGCTGTAAATATTTGTATATACTGATCTTTTAAAGTTATCTTGGCCTATCTGGATTCTCAATGATTACCCTCGTTACAATCATTTAGTTTGGTCCTTGCGTTCTTCCAGGGGGTGACGGGATGTAGCTGTGATATGTTTGGATGTGTTTGTGTGTCTGTTGTTATGGGTGGGGGTGTTGCGTGTTGCGTGTGTGTCTCACTCTCTTTTTCCTCACCCCCCTTCCTGTGTGCTAGGTGCAGTATTCACCGTGGTCGTCGCTGCCATCTTTGATGTTCCTGGTAGAAGAGGAGGTAATCCAACATTGGTAACACCTGTAACTCGAGCTCCATGGTGTCCTGGTTCCTCGTTGGGTGTTGAGAGGTGAGTGGTTTCCGTTCCACAGACTGTTTATGCCGTGCTTTTGATGGCGTTGGTACTGCCCCCAAAAGCTGGCGGATTGGTGCCTTGTAATAATTTAGACGGTACATTGTCTTCCGCCTGTCTGTTGGCGGTTACCGCCGCAGTGTTTGTTTCTACAGCCGTGGCGGTCGGAGTGTTAAAGTGGCTGTCTGTGTTGGCAGTTTCCGCCATGGTCGTGATTCAATTTTTTTTCCACCGGCCTGTTGGCGGTATTGCCGCCACTTTATCACCGACCGCCAGGGTTGTAATGAGGGCCTTAGCCTTCTCACTGGTGGTTCTTCTTTTGCACCTTCATCCGGGTTAGCAGGGGCTCCTATTATCCTTGGACTCTTCAGTGCTTCTTGGACATGGTCCCCTTCTTCCACAGGTCTTCAGGTCCAGGAATCCAGTCTCTTCTGGTTCTTGCATTATCTTCTATCACAACTTCTAATGTGTTTTAGGAAACTTGCAGTGTTTTACTACTGCTTCCCTGGGCTCTGGGTGGGGTATTTTACTTATCTTTAGTGTTTTCTTACACTCCAAGCACCCCTCTACACACTACATTTGCCTAGGTGGGAAACTGGCTTTCGCATTCCACTATTTTAGTATATAGTTTGTGTTCCCCCTAGGCCCATTGCAACCTATTGTGTTTTTCACTGTTTGCACTATTTTCTATTTGCTTACTTGTTTTTGGTTACTAGTGAATATATTGTGTAATTTACTTACCTCCCAAGGGAGTATAGTCTCCAAAGTATTTTTGGCATTGTGTGACTAAAATAAGGTACCTTTATTTTTGGTAACACTGAGTATTGTCTTTCCTGTGTGTAAGTATTGTGTGACTACAGTGGTATTGCAAGAGCTTTGCATGTCTCCTAGTTCAGCCTTGGCTGCTCTGCCTACAGCTACCTCTAGACAGCCTGGCTTCTAGACACTGACTACATTTCACTAATAAGGAATAACTGGACCTGGTATAAGGTGTAAGTACCTTTGGTACCCACTACAAACAAGCCCAGCCTCCTACAATGAGTAAATAACCATGGCAAGCTGTTTGAAGCTAAAACACACACATAAAAGAGCAGGTTGTGATCACCAACCTCAAGCAACAGAATAATGAAGATGTCATTGTCAACACAGGGCAGATTAGCAGGACCACAGGGTGGGGTAGACTACTAACTGGTAAACTGACCCAGTGTCACACACTCACCTGGTTCCGACCAAAGAGACGATGTTGGATTTCTAATCCCGTCTGGGGCAGCGAATGAAACAAGTCACCACAACGTTATTCACTCACTCCCTCTGTGGGGAAGGGGGCGTTGAAGCAGATACGTTGAGTAGAAATTATTAATGAATGTTTATGCGTTTCGATTAACTAGAAAATGATAGAAAAATTAAACGTAGAAAATTAATGTGCACACGAAGAGTGGCTACAAATTTATACGAATTGTACTAAAAATTCTTGAAATATTGAAAATGCGTAATAATAATGTAGTAATATGTCATATTACGATGTATAACATATGTTTTGCATTATATTGTAGAACTAACTAAGCCAAGTATGGCCTAGTTTGCCAGGCCTCAAGCAGCAGCGGAATAACCATGCACTGTAGAGAAGCTAATGTGTTGAACTGACCATGAACCACTTGAAGTTAATAAAGTCTGCTTAGCTAGAATTTTCTACAATGTACTGACAGACAGGAGATGAGGGCATAAATGTTGCAACATGCAGCATGTAGAGCAGGCAAGATGTACTTTCCCAGGACTCGAACAATAGAGACACTGACTGAGAAGAAGATACCTGATGAGCCGGATGATGAGGACATCGCACCGTGAACCAATCGACAACCTGAGAGCGATGAAATATTAGAATTCATAGATTTGAAGAATTGAATGTATTGGGTAGTGTCACATATGGTGATTAATTGACCAATTCCGAATTAGGGGATGGACTGGGTAACTTTAATATAATTTCATGACAAAGGGAGAAAACTTCAGATGGTTGAGGTTAGGCGTGGGCATTCGAAGAGATTTGAGATTCTGTCATTGGGCTCATGCTCTTGAAAGCCTTATGCGTTGCTGATTGATTGATGACCTGAAGACGAAGACTGACTTTGTTGCTGATCCATTCCGTGGATAGGTAGCTATGACAATGCAACTGTTAACTTTTTCACCTTTCTCTCTAGATACCAACTGCGCTGTTAAATAGTTCTTCTCCTAGCTAGATGTTTTTCCAAATTCATGTCCTAAATTGTTTTCGCATGAAGTCCCACATGCTAATGCTAATCTGGGTTAGGTAGGATTCTTTTGGGTGACGCTGACAGTGACGAATGATTGACAAACTGATTGCTGAACTCTGCTATTATTGTTGCGATATTCATCTTTGTTGGCTTATTCTGAAGCATTAGAGCATATGTTTTCTCAAGTTCTGATTAGATTATGTTATTGGTGGTCACTATTTAACTAATTCTGAGCTGATTGAATAAAGTTTGAATTAACCGTATGGATTAGTATTGTAAAAAATAGGGAAATAAAAATTGTTAAAACATATATTGAGTTGTGGTTATTCATGAAATGTTCCCGAAGACGAGAATTTCGCCTAAAAATATTGATTGGCAGAGAACTGACAGGACAGTGCAGGAAGTAAAAGAGTCCTTACATACTTACTATGAGAGATTGCTGAAAGCGTTCAAGGAGTACAGTGGTAAGGAAGCGATCAAGCCAAAAGACATGTTACACTTTGTGTTCAGGTTTGTGGAAGGTTTGAGACGAAGTAGGTCAGATGATTACGAGTCATTTGATTTGTTGGCAAGCGAAACCGATTGATGAGGTTTGCAGTATACAAAATACTGTAGTGATGAGATTGAATTGAAGCAGAAAAAGCTCAAGGAGAAAGGGATGGTGATGAAAATTAAGGCAGCTCAAACAGGAGTGCAGGGAGCTTTAGTGCAACAGATACCACAGCAGCAGGGAACTATCATGTTGCAACATGAGATGAGAGGTAGGGGTCGTGGAGCCAATATGAATCGTGGTCCAGATTTGAGTACCGTAGTGGTTCAGAATGATGTGCAAGGGATGAAAAAGATGTTACCATGTCATCTTTGCGGAAACGAGGGACACTGGAAATGGGAGTGTCCGTGGTTGGTGCAGGATGGTGTTGTTCAGCAAAGCGGTGATGTCAATACATTTCAAACTGTGAAAGTCCCTAGAATGAGAGGACCTAATCCGAATTTTCTGAATAACATGAATCAAGTGCAGAATTTTCAAACCATGCAGCAGGTGCAAATGCCTTGTGCACAAGTGACACAATTGCAACCAATGCAGCAGCAGGTTTCTATGGTACCTAGACAGCAAATGCAAATACCTCAAGCCCCGAGGGAACAGCAACAGATTATGCTTACTCAGCAGGTCACAGGTCACTGACAAGGCATAAGTAGTGACACAGTGCACCAATTCCCATTACATAGTGATAATTAAATAAACGATGAATGGGTGAGTATTAGTTCAGATGCCGAGCCATGCATGCTTGCAGCCTCATTGGAAGTAGATCAACGAGGACCTTTTGTGAAAGGAAAGGTGATTGGTTGTACGGTTTAATTCCTAGTGGAAACAGGAGCTACACGCTCTACAGTGAGAAGCGCAGAAGTGCCAAACTTACCTCTATCAGGCAGAACAGTTCAGGTTGTGGGAGTAGCAAACAGACAGCTGATCAATCCGATCACAGATTGAGATTCGCAACTTCCAGGGACTGCATAAGTTTGTAGTCTGTGATTCGAGTCCAGTATCCCTACTGAGAAGAGACTTATTGTGCAAGACCAGATGTTTGATTAATTGATCAACTGCTGGAATAGTGGTCCAGACAAATAGTGATGATGAGGAAGAACAAACTCCTGAAACTGAGAATGAAACCACTAATGAAGAGTACCCGTTGATTGAGTTTTTCCCGATGTTTACTGTGAAAGAATTGCATGCAGATTTGCAGGGAACAGTGCAGGAAAATGTCTGGGACCTGACAGGTAAAGAAGTGGGTTTGATCAAAGGAGTGGAGCCGATTAAGATCACGTTGAAACTGAATGTAGTGCTTCCGCAGCTTCCAGAGTGTAACATGGCATAAGATGTTTTGATGAAAGTGGCACAAATAATTGGAGATTTTCTAAAAACAAGGGGTTTTGAAAGAAGTGTTGAGCAGTCCATGTAATTCACTGATAATGGGCTTGAAGAAGCCGTGTGGGAAAGTGCACATTGTGCAAGATTTGCAAAAAGTGAATGACATGGTGGTCAAGTGTTGTCCTGTAGTGCCGAACCCAGCAGTAATATTGTTTCAGATTCCATGCGATGCAGAGGGGTTCACAGTGGTTGATTTGTCACAAGCTTTCTTTTCTGTCCCTCTTCATGAGGATAGTCAGTTTCTTTTTAGTTTCAAATTCCTAGACAGAGTCTACAGCTGGTGCAGGCTTCCACAAGAGTATACGGAGTCACCGTCTCTGTTCAATCAGATCTTGAAAAAGAATCTGGAGTCGTTGGAACTACCGTACCAATCGACTCTAGTGCAGTACATTGATGATTTGCTCATTGCATCCAAGACAAGGGATGGGTGTCAGTATGACTCGATTGCCCTGTTGAACCAATTGGGAAAATTCTGACATAAGGTGTCACCTTTGAAATTGCAGTACTGTCAGAAATCAGTAAAATACGTGGGACACCAAATTGAGAAGGAGTCAAGGAGGATTTCCAAAGAAAGAATTACAATGATGTTGCAGAGAAGTCCACCAACTTCACAGAGAGATGTCAGAATGTTTCTCGGAATGGTAGGTTATTGTTGTCAGTGGATTCCAAATGTTGCTGAGATTGCTAAACCATTGCAGCAGCTGACACATAAGGAGGTTACAGATCCCATGACACTAGATTAGGACCAGATGAAAGCGTTTACTGAGTTGAGAGAGAGTTTGTGCAGAGATCCAGCGTTGGGAATGCCTGATTATACAAAGCCATTCACATTGTTTTGTCATGAACGTGATGCTTGTTCTTTGTCTGTTTTGACACAGGTCCATGGAGATGATTATCGCCCAGTAGCTTATTTTTCAGCTACCTTGGACCCAGTCGCAGCAGCCTTACCAGGATGTCTGCGTGCCGTTGCCGCAGTTGGTCAAAGCCTTTCTCAATGTGAGGAAGTAGTGATGGGATACCCTCTAACGGTAATGGTTCCTCACTCTGTTGAGATCATACTGACAAGGACAAAAACAGAGTTTTACTGGTGCCAGACTGACAAGGTATGAGGCGAGCATTCTAGGTGCTCCAAATGTAACATTGAAAAGCTGTACAGTGCTGAACCCAACAACATTACTTCCAAGTGATACTGTTGAAATTGAAAAAGAGGAAGACATTGAGCATGGTTGTCTCAAGGTAACTGAACTGTGTACAAAACCAAGGCCAGACATCAGAGATTCACGATTGGAAGAAAATGACCAAAATGTCTTTATTGATGGTTCTTGTCTCAGAGATGGTACAGGAACATTGAGAGCAGGATATGCTGTATGCACAATTACAGGGACATTAGAAGCTTCTTGGCTTTGAGGTGTATATTCTGCACAAGTGGCAGAATTGGTAGCTCTTACTAGAGTGCGCCATGTTTCTGCAAGATTGAGAGTCACAACCTATACTGACAGCCAATATGGATTTGGAGTTGTTCATGAGTTTGGTCAATTGTTGGCACAAAGAGGTTCCCTGACCTCTACTGGTTTACCAGTAAGAAATGGCGACAGAATAAAGGAATTGCTGTATGCAATACAGTTGCCTGAAGAAATTGCTGTGGTAAAATGCAGTGCACATCAAAAGACACAAGACTACATCTTACTTGGAAATGTATATGCGGATCAAGTCGCAAGGTTCTGCGCATTGAACTGTATATTATTTAAAGATAAGTGGGAATTGATGCCAGAAGAAGATGACCCATGTACAAGTTTTGCATTGAAAGTGATCGATACTTTAGAAGAATTAAAAACATTGCAAAGTAATGTTGACAAGGAAGAGAATCGACTCTGGTCCAAATTAAAATGTGTCCAACATCCTGATAAGATTTGGGTTTCTGTGGAGGGTCAGATGGTCCTGCCCAATAGTTTATTGTCACAAATGGCCCGTTATTATCATGGCCAGGCACACATTGGGAGGGATGCCATGGTTCGTTTGTTCAAGATCGACTGGTTTAATCCCAAGTTTAGACAGGCAGCAGAGGCAGTATGTCATCGCTGTATAATTTGTCAGCACCTAACTGTGGGAAAAGGGACAGTGAATTTGAGCCACATTGGAAGACCAGGAGGTCCATTCAGCAGAATGCAATTGGATTTCATTGAAATGCCTGCATGTGGAGGTTTGAAGTAATTGTTGGTGATTGTGTGCATTTTTTGTCACTGGAATGAAGCATACCCTACAAGAAGGAATGACAGTCTCACAGTAGCAAAGTTGTTACTTAGGGAGTTGATACCACTTTTCGGGTTTCTGATCTCTTTAGAATCAGATAGGGGAACTCACTTCAACAACAAGGTGATTAAACTCTTATGTGTAGCACTAAACATCGAGCAAAAGTTGCATTGTAGCTATCGCCCTGAAGCATCAGGACTAGTGGAACAGATGAAAGGTACCTTGAAATCAAGAATTGCAAAGATGTGTGCAGCAATGAATCTGAAATAGCCAGATGCATTGGCTTTGGTGCTGATGTCGATGAGAAATACACCTGACAGGAAGACAGGGCTGTCGCCCCATGAGATCCTCATGGGCAGAGCAATGAGATTACCAGCAGTTCCAACCAATGCACTTGTAAACATTACAGATTATATGGTGTTGGACTACTGCAAGGGTCTGGCTGATGTGGTTCGCTCTTTCTCTCAGCAAGTGCAGGCACCACCCCGCCACCCATCCACGATTCAGGGCACAATCTGAGAGCCGGAGACTGGGTCATTGTTGGAAAACATGTTTGCAAGATGTGTTTAGAGCCATGCAGGAGAGGTCCATTCCAGGTGGTCCTGACAACTACAGCAGCTGTGAAGTGTGCAGGACTCCCGAACTGGATACACGCGAGCCATACGAAGAGAGTGGTATGTCCGCAGGATCATGAAGAAGTGTTGTTGAGAGCACCAACAACAGCCAAACAGGTTGCCGCACCTGAACCACAAAAAGAGCCAAGACAGCCTGAAATTGAACCAGAGCTTGTGGAAGATGGCTCTATTACACCTGTAATAGACGAGAGTGAAGAATTACAGGAGGGTGCGAAAGAATCAATCTCAATTGATACAGCAGGAGAGTCTAGCTCAGTTGAGGTTCTCCCAGAAGCAGATGCTGCTGAAAAGCAGACGGAGCAAGTGCCAGACCTAGAGGGGGAAAGAGTTTAGATGGATCAAAGTCAAAGTGATCTGACTCCTCCTGAGCCCGTTGCAGGTCAATCAAAAGAAAACGAGAAAGAGAAGAAGAGTCCAATCCTGAGAAGAATATTGCCAAAGGATCAAGAAAAGGAGATAATTGGCCTGAGGCGCAGATAGGGAAGAGAAAGGAATTTGTCATAAATGAAACAATAGAGGAAGAAGTAGATATTACAAGAAAAGAAGAATTGAGTGAAGGAGAACTAAGTGGTGATCGAAAGTTGAAAAGAAAGAGAATAGCAAGTCGGCGTTACGCAGGTCCTGAATGGGCATATGCAACTACTAATGAATGGCAACATGAGTTTATGTCCTTTTGTTTTGATAGAGAAGTTCAGAGTCAGTACTTTGATGTAACCTAAAGGTGATCAAGAAGCTGATTTGTTGAGCTAATCTGGAGAAACCATAAAAAGACTGTTGAAAATAAACCTGGAAGAGACATTGATAATCTGATTTGACATTAAAAACCAGATGTGACAAGCTGCTAATCGATTTTTGACAAAGGAAAAGGGGTTCCTGAGTGTAAGACTGAACAGTGAGAGAAGAAGTTTTCTTTTTGATTTTTACTGCACTTTATATAAGAGTTACTTCTGCTTTCTGATTCTGTACAGATCATGGCTGAGTTAAATAATCAAGGTAGAAATGCTAGGCACTGTAGATATATGAGTGTTGGATTGACAATTATGTGTGGAATCTTGTTTATAGTGGTGATTGTGGGAATGTCTGTTCTTGATGCGAAAGGAGCCATTCATACTTCTGCTCCTGAGACTACTACACTAATGGTTTGAAGACCCACATGCTAATGCTAATCTGGATTAGGTAGGGTTCTTTTGGGTGACGCTGACAGTGACGAATGATTGACGAACGGATTGCTGGACTCTACTATTAATGTTGAGAAATTCATCTTTGTTGGCTTATGGTAAAGCATTAGAACATATGTTTGCTCAAGTTCTAATTAGATTATGTTATTGGTGGCCACTAATGAACTAATTCTGAGCTGATTGTATAAAGTTTGAATTAAACGTATGGATTAGTATTGTAACAAATAGGGAAATAAAAATTGTTAAAATGTATATTGAGTTGTGGTTATTCATGAAATGTTGTCACTATTGACTAATGATAAATGTTTTTTCTTAGTAGTTATTGATTTTTATATTGAATATCAATGATCATCAATTACTACATAGCTTGGATACTCCATGTGAATCAAAAGGTTCATCGGCCTATATGCGTCCCCTTGTAAGTTTACTTACTAAGGACCAGGCGCTCTAGCAGGTGTTTGGGACAAAATAAAAACAGATAGACTTGCGTCACTTGGGTCTGCTCTGCTGCCTTGCAACACAGCACATGAGGGTCTGTACTACCTGGACCTGTTTAGTGTTGATGCAAGGATAATGCACTGGAAACAACAAGAAGCGACTGTTGTCGAGTGTGAATTTACCTTTCAAACAAACGACATCAGGCAACTGGCAAACAGGAACAGTTCGTTAAACTTTATGGCCAGGAGAGCAGTTTCAGAACAGAGGTCTGAGGGCTGTCTCTCGATCTGCATACTTTTATACACTTCTCTGAATACCATCAAGCAATAAAAACATTCCTTTCTTGGTTAAAAATACACAGTTGTAATGGAGTTATAAATTCAGTTCCAGATAATTAATGTAGGTGGGTCTCGACCTTGCATGGACAAAATGTGGGTCAGTGAGTACATGACCAGTTGCCTGGCCTAGGGGACACATGGTTGCTGCGAGTGCTGTGTTCTGATTGGTTAAGTGTTCCTTACTACATGTGGCATCTAACTTCATGGCTTTTTTCGGAATGCACTCACCGCTCAGGCCATGTGTGTTTTATTGGGACAAATCTCTGGGGACTATTGTGGTGTTGTTGCACCTATCTGTGGGACCTGATCTACGTTTTCCTGTTTGTGTGTTTGTCTGCCGGCTAACTTTTATCCCACCTGTAATCTGTCAGTCGGTAACCACAGGCCTAGGTCTCAGAGTCTGCCTGACCACATACCTACGTGTCAGAATTGGCAGAGAGTTCACAACAAGGGAACCTGATGATGATGCAACTTTGTATATATGAATATATCGCTGTGTGCATCAACATTGGTTACTCTAATATTACCATTCTCCCCCTATAGTTGATTTTTCAATGACACCATCAAACACATGCATAATGACAGTCACATTGCTGGAAGCTTGTGGGGCAACTTGCCTTGTATCCTACCCAATTTGAGGACTGTGTTTTTAAAGCAGGAAATCCCCACTTGTAGGAAACCACACATAAACAGTAAAACTATGAAAAGGTGCAACAATGAGGTGCACCGATCGGTCAACTGCCAGGGGAGCCAGGAGTATCAGTTAATGAACCACTCCTGCTCAGTGCCACCTTCCTCTTCATGCATGTCTTTCTGTAGTCGGTGCAATGCTTGAAAGGCAAGAGTCAGGATTCCATTGTCTATGCCATTGCCAGGCATGAACGTACAGCAAGGTGCACCGATCTTTGTGTATACTCTACCCTTCATTGTGGTCATTAAGTCCAACATGTACCAATGTGGCATTATCATAAGGCAGATGGCCCTCAGTTCTTCCTTGATTGCTTTGAGGCAGAGCTCAGTACTGTTCATTATTATGAGATTTTCCACTTGGTTATTGGTAACCAGTGGGCATTTGCTTTTGTATGCAAGATGAAGAAGCGCATGGACCCTCCTTCTGATACTTGGGTGTCAGTGAACAGTCTAAATTCCCCTGCAATGTCCTTGTACTGAGCCCAGCCAAAATAATCAGCAGTTCTTCTGTCTCAAGCCTGATGCAACAGTGTTTTTTTTTTTCCTTAGTGGGTGTTGGTGCAGGTCTGACAGATCCCCTCGGGGGTTGAGGAAGGCTGGGGTATGTATGATGATGAGGGGCTGGGTGTAAGCAAAATCCCTGCTTTGCCAGTAGGTGTCCATAAGCGTGGAGGTGCCCTAATGCATGTCCGGAACATGCAGGATTGTACCAGAGTTTTAATTCGTGCCCAACCAAATTGTTCCTTTCCCTCTGCAACATGAGGAATACAGGGTGCGTTTCCTTTTAATTAGGGGTTTCCCCTTCCCTTCTATCCATTTTTACATACCTATCTCAATGTCCCAGATCTCCTGACAAAAGGTATCTACCCTATTTAACCCTCCCCTACAAGGCCCATTTCCCTTCATCTCATCAAGGTGAATGGCCCTGCACTGAAACTCTATGTCTGGGGTCCACTTGTTGTTTATGAAGACAGCCCCAGATACATTAAGGGCCATCCTGGGACCACAGATGGAAGCAGGAGCAGACGTGTGTGTGCACTGGTTAGGTGGTTTGGCTACCTTCAAGAATCTCTTCTCTGGGAAATCTTGGGGCCAAACAATACCCTCCCTATAGCTCCCTTTCTACACATTCTATCTAGCTCAGTTTGGATATTGCTAGAAGGTACAGCGTGGTTTGGGTTGGTCTCATAGAGAGTCATATTTACTACTACCCTGATCGTACATGGGAAGGGTCGGAAGGAGAAGGCCTTTTGCTTTTTCAGGGGATACCTCTTGGGATAAATAAAGCCTATCTGTGCCTATTGCATGTGGTATCAGCGAACAGGCATGACATGACCCGGCAGATGTCTGTGAATCCATGGTGGTCATGTGCTGATACCACGCGTTGTGTAAACGGTCGCTGTGTAGAGCATGTAGAATGCTAGTGTTGGGTGCTGTGTAATTATAGGTGAAGTGGGAAAGGTCCCTAAGCAAACGCTGTAGTGATTTTTTAATAGACTCCATTAGACAAGGACGCTTTTTGGAAATGCATGGATGGGGTAGCACCTCTAGTCAACAAGGGACGTATAAATGCAAAAACACACATAACTTGTGAAACATTGTAGGTCTTCAGATGGTTCCGGCGGAGAGGTCCGTAATCCTCTAGTGCGGAAAGTTTCTTGGGTGCAAATAGTTCGAAGAATACTTTGGAGCCAGATGTAGTTCGGTATCCTGTTGGGAATATTGATGTGGAAAGTTCTTAGAACAGTTTGTTTTTATTGATCCTGTTGGATTTGAAAGTTCTTGGAGCAGTTTGTGGTTCTCGATCCTGCTGGGGTACTGGTGCAGCTGCTGAGAAGGTGACGACCCACTGTAGATGTGGTGCACTTAATGGCTTGACTGCAGATCTGATAAATGAGAGCTATGTTTGGTTGTTATAAAAGGAAAAAAACATTATATCCTTGCATATCACTAATTATTCCTTAGGAATTCTTGTGTTTTCCATGATTTTAGTAAGGCGCCGGACGGTGGCCCCACTTGGGATGCCTAGTTTGAAAAAAAGGTTTATTGTTTAGGCACTTTGATTTTTATGGGTTGTTGGTCCTCCTCCCTCTCTGTGCCTGATTAAGTGTATGTCTGAAGGTATGCTTTACGGAGTGATTCTTGTGCATGTTGGAATTTTAATTTTTAGCTGGTGCTTTGCTGGCATTGCTAGCCCTCCAGTGCCCTAGTGTGTGCATGGGAATCAGTGTGAGCGGGGATGTGTAAAAGAGGAGGTGTGTGGCACTGAACGTTGGTCGGCGATCGCAACGTGCCCTGAGGTCACATGTGTACCCCTCTAGAGCTGGCATGTGCCTGCAACGTGACTCTCCCAAGTGGCGCCAGGTGTCTTGACTATGCCGTTTTATAGAGACTTCTTTATGGCTAGGTTTGAGATTCTTTTGTTTGGCCTTTGGGAACTTTCCTAGCCACTTGATCTTAACTGTTGTGAGCCGGAGGGGTTCAGAGATTTGCTCCACAGCCCCCATGTGCCTCTAATTTGTGCTGTTCAAAATTGGATTGCTGTTCCCTTCAGCTGGTGTGTATGATGCCTGGTGAGTTAGCTGATTGCTAGGCCTGATTCAGAGGTGAGCATTTAAATCTGCTCGGAGTTTTGATGGATATGTCAGACTCCTTTTTCCTTAGCAGCCCTCTCTCCCTCTGACCACATCTTATTTAGACCTGTGGTTCCCGGCAACTACTTGAAAAACTTTGATGGGAAGAAGGAGGCAGAAATGTCACTGTGTGGAGAGTCTGGGGCAAGGATTTGTTTAAGTTTGCCCGAACTGTGGGAGTAGACTGGGATGGCTGAATGTTGTAGTGGACCCCTACAATTGACTGGGTGCGATGCAGTGCTTTCCAATCTGCCAGAACTTGTGCTTGTACGGTGGGGATTATGGGGTCTTCGCTATCCCAACCGTGCAGGAAGCCTGGCTTCTGACACTGGAGGACAGCTTAGTTTTGAAACCAAAAAGGGAAGCTTCCATTTGGCTGAAGGCCATTAACTTTCTTGGGGCACTACTGCTGCTTTCTGGGGGCACTACATGACAAAGACATTTCAGTTCCGGCTGGGTGCTGAAGAATGGGGGCCTTTTGACTTGGACATTGAAACTCACACCAATTTGGCTTGTGGATACGAGGATCTGGGGCGCCGGCTATTTAAGCAGTGGTCAGAGAGCCGTCCAGCCCTCCTTTGTCAGACTGCCCTTCCCCTGGGTTGTGGCCAGCAGCAACGTGGGGCCTAAGCTCCTTCCTGCACCCTGAATGATGAACTCTAGTGAGGATACCTGATTGACAGCCACAGCAGTAATTCAGGTAGGGGAAATGGTACCACAGTTGTTATTGGGTGCAACCTTGCACAAGGTTGACAGGTGTTGATTCAGCTTTGGAAGGAACTATCAGCACCTCCTGCGAAGAGCCAGAGCAGTGTTTTGGAACTCTTTGGTCTGATGTGGCGTGGCTGTAGGCCCCAGAAACTTGGGTTTTGTCAAAACTAGCTGCATGATCAGCTATGAACTCAGACGGCTTTTGAAGATCAAAAGGTGTGACAAAGCTCCCACATTTGTTCAGGCGAATACCAGTGGAGGGAGGGGGCAAAATACTGCTTCAATATCTTGTGTTTCTTTTCTGACTTATAGGATGATTTGGACTGTGACAACGATTGGCATTTCGAATGGCTATGATGACTCCGGGAACTGGATCAAGCCTTCCCATCGGACCTCAGTTTGTAGTGGCCCCGGCAAATGCTCTTCTTATGCTTGGCAATGTAAATCTTCATCTCCTTGTCCCTGATGGCCTTCAGATTCATTGATGCACAGTCGCTGCAGGCCTTGGAGTCATGATTCCACCACAGGCGTACTTGGTGGGGATCTGTCAAAGACATTTGATTGTGACACACACTACAGGGCTTAAAACCTGTTGTGTTTTGGGGTGACATCCCTTGCACACTGAGAAAAAGTTAGGCAAATGTCTCTGAGAGACACAAAGGGAGCTTCGTATCTGTGTCTGGTGGCACAGAAAGAAAGAAACTGACCTCAGCGTGCAAGGGTGGCACCTATATTGGACCCGCATGCCATTCCTGGATCAGAACAGTGCCAGAGCACAGCAACACAGCACCATCTCATGGCGTGCTTAAGTACTGCTGAAAATTTCGGGATCTAGTCTGACACCTGGGGAATATTGTGGTAGAACTATCAAAACACATTTTTTACTCAATACACCTTTGCTAATAATCTGCCAAGATCTGTACCAGACCTTTCCCCTTCAATCTCTGCCCTGCTGCCGTAACTAGAACATTTTTGAGAGGTGGAGGAATTTCAAATCAATATTTCGAAATTGGAAGCCCTAGGTATTTTGGGCTAACCCAGCATATGAGTGGTGCTTATTATAACACTCCAACGAGATAGACAAATCTGTTAAATACCTCGGCATGCAGCTTTTCCTTTCTCGGCGGACTGTGTATGCATGTATACCTTTGATTTAACTGCTATATTAATTCACCCACCTTGTGCTATTAGTGATTGTTTATGTGCAGGAAGGGACACCTTCCCACACATAAACAATCAAACTCCTCAACGCAGACATCCTTGCACGACAGCGTTGGCGCTAGCAGCTAAACTTAGCGCGAATGCAGGGGACAACACAGGGGTGCGCCATATTCAATTAAATATGGTGCATCCCTGCGTTGTGAACATGACGGAGCACAGCGCTGCCAATTTTGGCGAAGCGTCATGCTCTGTCGTTTTCCCGTAAATATGGGCCTAGGCGTTCCACATCAATTGCAATATTATCAAGCCTCATTGTTTCCGCATATGGTGGAATGGGCCACAGATGCGTTGTGGTGCTTCACAGACCATATGCTAGCAGGGAGCCCATCTAGGAGGCACTCGTGGGTCCTCAAATTGCAACAACAGGTAAATGTACATGCCTCATGTGTCATGAGCACTACACTAAAGGTCTAGCATGCTTTCGGGGGCAACATCAGACAAGCCCCTTTCAGGCCACAATATAGCAACAAGGGCGTTAATCCTAGGTCTAAACAGAATAACCTTTAAAGCATTGACAGAAGGTGTCTGCACTGACTTGTGAAACTTTTTTTTGGCAAAGGTAACAAGCCATATATTTATATAAACCCATATATTTTGGAGTTGCCCACAGTTAGCGGGCACTTGAAAGGGCATTTGGATGATATAGAGACAAACCCTGAAACAATCATTTTAAGGGGACTGCTAAAGGGGACATACCACTTATATGAAGCAATAGAATAAGATGCCTCCCAATTAGTAATGGATTCCAAACAAATTATGCTTCACTTATGGGGCACATCTACTATACCTTTGCAAAACCCTTGGTTGCAAAGTATGCGGTCTCTTCTTTATTATGAAAAACTGCCCAGCGCAAAGACACAGTATACAGAAAAACAAACAAAGTCTTGGGGTTATTGATTTATGAGGCTGAACCTTGATGAAGCACATTTAGGTGAGAGCATCTTCCAATAAAACATTGGTATGCAATTTAATAATGCAGAAGGACGTGTTTTTTGGGGGGAGGGTGGAAGTGGGAGATGCAGTTTCCTTAAAAGATGGCAGACTTTGGTAATGCCTGACAGCTGTGTTCTTTTTCAAAATACTAATATACATTTGCTGAAAACTGAACTGAACTGAACACATTGACTGAGTTCTCAGGTAGGAACACTTTAACAAGACTACTATGAAAGTGAGTCTGCAAATACCTCAACACAACCAGCGCTGGTAAAGCCACCAGGTCTCGCCTGTTGGCTTTGCCAGTATGTTTTAGCCATGATGTACACCGGGGTGGTTGCTGTTCAGCATAGCGGAAAGTTAGTGGGGTAAAGGAGAGTGGCGTGGAGTGCCACAAAGTGGAGTAGAGTAGAGTGTTATTGAATGGCATGGCGTGGCTTAGAGTCGTGTGGTGTGAAGTGTTGTGGTGGGAGCAGAGTACAGTTGAGTGGAGTAGAGTGTCAGTGGAGTGGCATAGAGTGTCATGGAGTAATGTTGAGCAGAGAGGAGTGGAATACAGGCTGTTGCATAGAGTGGAGTACAGTGTCGTAGAGTAGAGTGGTGTAGAGCGGTTATAGATTATCAGAGAGTGGAATGGAATAGAGTTTCGTACTCTAGGAGATTGGAATGGCAGAGTGGAGTAGAGTGTTGTAGAGCTGAGTGGCATAAAGTGGTTTGTCACAGAGAATCAGGGTGGAGTAGCAGATAGTGGAGTGGAAAGGGTGGAGTGGAGTAGTGGCATTGGAGAGTGGCATTGTAGAATAGAGTGGAGTAAAGTGGCATGAGTAGCATGAAAGGAGCTGTGTAGGGCCTTCTAGTTGGAGTAGTGGTTGCAGAAATGCATAGAGGATTGTAGAATGGAGTGGCATGGCATAGAGTGCAGTAGAGTTTAATGGAGTAGGGCATCATAGAGTGGAGTATCAGAGTGTAGTGGAGTAGAGTGGCCTATAGTGAAGTGGCTTAAAGTGCAGAGATGCAGAGCAGATTGGAGAAGAGTGCAGTGGCGTAGAATGCATTTGTTTTGAGTACAGTGGTGTAGAGTGCAGTGACAGAGTTCAATGACAGAGTAGATTGGTGTATAGTGCAGTGGCATAGAGCAGAGTAGAGTGTGGTGGTGCAGAGTAGAGTGGTGTAGAATGGATTTTTCAGAGTAGAGTAAAGTAGAGTGGAGTGGATCAGGGTAGAGTGGCGTGGTACAGGATAGAGTGCAGAGGTGTAGAGTAGAGTGGTGTAGAGTGTAGAGGCATGGAGTGTAGTGATGTAGAACAGATTAGAGTGGTGTGGAGAGTGTAGGGGTGATGAGCATAGAGTAGAGTGGTACAGAGTAGAGTGCATTGGCCAAACTGCAGTGGCATAGAGTGCAGTGTTGCAGAATAGAGTTGCATAGACTGCCACAGAATGGAGTGGTGTAGAGTGCAGTGGTGAATTACGCAGTGGTGCATAGTAGAGTAGTGAAGGTAGAGTGCATTGGCATGAAGTATAGTGATGTAGAGAGGTATAGAGTGGAGCAGTGCAGAGTAGAGTTCAGTGGCGCACTGTGGTGTGAAGTAGTGCAGATTTGAGTGGAATATGCATGGTGTGGTAGGACAACATTTACAAACAACACTTCACCTATTGAAATGACCATTACATTAGTCCAGGCGTACAGTTTTAGTGATAAACATATACATCAAACAAACAATAATGAGGAGAAATGTCATCACATAGTGTACTGATTTGATTTAATCATATTAAAATCTTTGTTTCCACCACACCAGAATTACCATAAAACGTACTTCATTTGTGCTTTTCTAATTCATTTACAGATATTTAAATTTTGTTGTGTGCTAGAAAAAAAATAACATTGTACGTCCTTCTTCAAGCACTCCCCAGTAGCCAGCATGATTGTCACATAAATCCTATCACTCAGACAAAGAAAAGTAAACACCAAGTTACCTGGAAGACAGAGCTTGACATTTGAACCCTCTCTTTGAATGCAGAACAAAAGTGACAAGATAAGAACAAGAACTAAAGGCCTGTTTATGGAAATCCTGAACTGGTGGATGAATACAGTAAATAGGGTTTGGGCAAGGGAAGGGACAAACTCAAGCTGGACAGCCTAAAATAAAAACAGAACCAGCCAATAGAAGCAAGCAAATGTGAGTTTACAAAACGCAAAACCAATGGTAAGCAATGGGAGGAATGCATTCACAGGGAAGCTTTCAGAATGTCCCCAAGATGTCACTAGCAAACCATACAGCTGCGGTCTGGCAGGCTTCGACCTAAAAATAATACATCCATTAGGGAATAATTTACTGTTTTACATCCTTAGATAGTGTTTGAGATATTGTGTAGTCATTTATGATAACGTTGCCAAGGAAATTTCACTATACTGGCATATTTCAATCAACATTAATTTGTGAATTTAGACACAGATATGTTTGAATTTTACAACTGTGCGGAAGTTGGTCTATAAACATCTTTAAATTACTCTAAACTTGTCAGGGTTCGGGTTTAAAAATCAATTCTGAACTTTTCAAGAAGCAATTACAGGTTTTTTTTCCATACTTTAAATCAGGTAAATGGTAGAAAATCCAGTAGGACTAGTTTACAGTTATAAAATGGACCTATCGGCTTTGTCTAATCTACTGGGCATGCTGTCTGCAGGGGCTTGGCAGGCCCATTCAGGCACTCATTATGACATTGGCAGTAAGTCCCACCTACCGCCATGCCAACTGCCGCCAACATACCACGACCGCAGCGGTTTACCGCTACCCATATCATGACCCACACATAGCAATCCATCACTATACAGACACAAACACAAGTCCGCCAGCCCAAAGGTCAGTGATAAAATGGCAGTAGCAAAACCCACACCGTTACGCCAACAGAACTACGCCCACAGCATTATGACACACGAATCACCGTGGCGGACATTGAACTGCTGTAAACCATTTGCGGTACATATCGCCGTGCTCAAAATACACACACACATACAAAACAACACCACATTGGACAATTCAAACTACACACACCTGACACTCAGACACACACCACACCCACACCACTCTGAAACACACGCCCACATCTCTTTACGACTCAAAGAAATTGACAACTGAGAGAGAGAGGTACACCAAGAGCACCCACAGAACCAGAGCCACAGAACACCATCACCCATACACCATCCACGCACCTCACAGAACACACCCTTACACATCACCTCACACACACCACACACACTACGTCCATGACAGCACAAAGACACCTCAGGTTCTCCGAGGAGGAGCTAAGGGTCATGGTGGAGGAAATCATCCGGGTAGAGCCACAGCTATTCAGATCACAGGTGCAGCAGACATCCATTGAAAGGAAGATGGAGCTATGGTGGAGGATCGCGGACAGGGTCAACACCGTGGGACAGCACCCAAGAACAAGGAATGACATCAGGAAGAGGTGGAACGACCAACGGGGGAAGGTGCGTTCCATGGTTGCAAGACACCAGAAGCTGTACAGAGGACTGGCGGTGGACCCCCACCTCCTCCCCCAAAACTAACAACATGGGAGGAGCAAGTCTTGGCAATTCTGCATTGTGAGGGCCTGGCAGGAGTAGCAGAAGGATTGGACTCTGGTACGTCAACTCTTTACTACTTTCACCCCCCTCCCTGCATGCCATCACAAACCCCCACCCTTATCCTCACCTTCACTCCCATCATGCCACCACCTCCCAGACATCCCAAAATCACAACCCACCCATCCCAGTACCCAGCACTGCATGCACCACCAATGCATGGACACTACTCACAGACCTGCATGGACACCCATCACCACAGAATGCACACTAGAGAGAGTCACCTAGTCCACAAAATAACTACTCACACAAGGCAAAGCTCACAGGGCACTCACAACCATACAGGGCAGCACACTCATGCACAAGATTTCACACGCAGAAACAATAACACTGCATTTACATCCCCACAGGTCCCACACCCAACGTCACCGGAGAGGAGGTGCCAGCAACATCCAGTCCCCCCACAGAAGAGGCCCACAGTGATGAGAGCAGCTCTGGACGCCTGGATCAGGATGTCCAACCTGGCCCATCAAGAACCTACGGACAGTCGGTTACCCATCCACAGTCCCATACCACCACAGAGCCTCCCCCCTCAGGAAACACCACCACAGAAGCCACCCTGCAGGCCCATACCACTGTCTCCAGGACACATCAATCAGCAGTGTGTCCACCACCACAGGGACCCCAGGCAACCCCCCAAACACAGGACGATCAGGGACCTGGGGTCAGTGGCAGTGGGCACACGGTTCAGGGGACAGAGGAACAGGACAACAGGGAAGGTGGAAGGACTGCTGTGCGATAGGGGGAGGACAGGCCCAGGGAACCGACTCTCCACAAGGCACTCACCAACATCCTGGGAGCATACCACCATTCCCAGGAGACGATGGGCCAGATACTGGCCAAGCTGAAGGAGACCCAGCGGCTCGAGGAGGGACAGTACCTTGGGATTCAGGGAGGACCTGAGGGACATCCACACCACCCTGGTCACCATTGAAGGGGTGCTGGCAGACATGGCCAACACCATGAGGGAGGCAGTGGCACACCAACAGGCCTCTGACACTAGCCAAAATGATGAACAGCCCCCCACCTCCGCTCATGCTAGTGGACAGGAGGCCCCACCACAGGAGCAACAGGTCACCAGCACTCCTCTCCCTGCAGAAGGAGAACCACCCTGCAAACTGTCCCTGCGATCCAGGCAGAAGCCAGAGAACATTGCCAAGACCCCTGCCAGTTAATAAGACTCTCCTGAATGTCACCCTTGTGTCCCACTCTGTCACCCTGTCCACCTTGAACTGCCATTGCTCCACTTCCTATGCCCCCTTGGACAATGCACCTGTGATACCAAGAGACTGGACTCTATCCTGGACATTCCTCCACCATCACCCTAGCCCATCGCACATTCCTATTAAATTTTCAGCAAGTAAATAAACACCACTTAAAAAAATGCAAGTATGTAGTATGTCAAATGACTTAAGTATGTATTCCTTTTACAACCTGTAGACATTGCAAGTAGACTGTACAGCAATGTATACATAGGTGTGACTTGTATTGTGCTGCAGTCAATACACCAGGAGCCAGAGTAGGGCACAAATATCTGTGAATAGACATGACAAAGGGTACAGTAAGTGGCCATAGTAGTGGGAACAGCAGCCTGCCAGTGACAATTTACAACACAAAACTGAAATGGAAGATGAAGTTACATGTCTTACCTGTGTGTCACTGGAAGTACTGTTGAATGATAGATGTTCTGCTGTCCACATCCTCATCCTCTGCCTCCTCTTCGTCACTGTCCACAGGCTCTACCGCTGCCACACGCCCATCTCCAGCCTCATCTTCCTGCAGAAAAGGCACCTGGCGTCTCAAGGCAAGGTTGTGCAACATGCAACGATAATCTGGCACACCTTCTTGGGTGAGTAGCACAGGGATCCACCTGTTAGATGGAGGCACTGAAAACTGTCCTTCAGGAGGCCAAAGGTTTGCTCTATAATTCGTCTTGTTTGCCCATGTGCCTCATTGTAACGTTCCTCTGCCCTTGGTCTGGGATTCCTCACTGGGGTCAGTAGCCATGAGAGGTTGGGGTAACCAGAGTCACCTTTAAATATCGAGGGATACCTGTTAGCCAGACACTCACCTTTAGGGGCAACCCCACACCCATATACCAACATACACTGGGTGTGGACCATGGGCTCACCTATTAGCCACACCTGGTGCCTCTGGAGTTGAGCCATCACATATGGGATGCTGCTATTCCTCAGGATATAGGCATCATGCACAGACCCAGGATACTTTGCATTTACATGGGAGATGTACTGGTCCGCCAGGCACACTACCTGCAGATTCAGAATTAAAACTCTTTAGATTTCTGAACACCTGTCCATTTCTCCGGGAGGGGGGCTACAAAGGCAATATGTGTACCATCAATTACCCCAATAATGTTGGGGATATGTCCCATTGCATAGAAGTCAGCTTTCACTGTGGCCAAATCCTCCACTTGGGGGAAAACAATGTAGCTGTGCATGTGTTTCATCAGGACAGACAACACTCTGGTCAGCACGTTTGAGAACATTGGCTGGGACATTCCTGCTGCCATGGCCACTGTCACTTGGAAGGAGCCACTAGCCAAGAAATGGAGCACAGATAGGACTTGCACAAGAGGGGGAATCCCAGGTGGCTGACGGATAGCTGAGATCAGGTCTGGCTCCAATCGGGCACACAGCTCTTGTATTGTGGCCCTATCAAGTCCGGGGGCATACATTGATAACTTCGACATCTGTATGTTCCAGGAAACTTGGGCTACTGACAGCATGCATAGGCAGGGGTTTTGCTCTTTTTCTAAAAGAGCTAAACCGTCCCCCCTGGTAGAGCTGCTGGGGGCCTCATCACTTGGGTAAAAATGACGGAGGTGGGTGGGGTAAAGGCATTACAGGTAGATTCCCACAACATCTGGGCCATAATCATACAGCCAAACCCCGGTCCCCTTGTCCTGTGCTTAAATATTTACAACAAACTGGATTCCTCCCACCAGCAGTCTCCTACCATAGAGCTTCTGAACACCATTGCATTGAGTTTTCACCCAACGCACCATATTATTATAGCCGGGGACTTTAATGCTCCAATCGAGCCAAACTCTGCTTTTGCAGAGGTTACACAGATTGAAGATGCTATATGGAACATCCCTACCTATTCTCCTCAGACAAATCCCCCCAAAGCCAGTACTAGGGCCATGCAGATAATTGATCTTATGATACTCAACGGTCTTCGCCCTGGCAGTGGGTGTTTTCCTACTGATAACCCTGCAAGACCGACTTTCTTTAGGGGGCTTTATAGCAGTACATTGGATTTCATCCTTTTTGACCTAAGGGTCTGGCATCATATAAAAGATATGAAAGTGGGAAATCAGTATACTAGTGACCATGCTCCCCTTCTGATAGCATATGACAGACAATTCTCCTTAGGCACTGTGCCTCCCCCTGTTTCCGTATCCTTTGGAGCATTGAAGGTGTCCAGCAGTAGGCGTGTGGTGAGATGGGACTCCTTTCAGAATTCTAACAAATTGTGGGGCAAACTATGTATTTTAGTGTCTAGTCACCAGCTCTTATTTGATCATCTTTCACTTACCCCTACTGAGGTCATGTCTCTTCACTTGGACCTCTTTTCGACTCTTAAAAATGTGTTTTTTTAAATCTGCCAGGGTCGTAGTCCACTCATCTTTCCATCCCAGCAATAAGTGGCTTGACAAAAAATGTAGACAGGCCAAGAGTTCTTTGATAAAAAGCATTTAGAACAAAAGATAGAGAAGAAATTGTCAAAGCTAGACAAAACTATGCCTCCACATGTAAGTCTTTTAAAATGACTGGGAAGAGGAGCTATGGAGAGAACTGGCACAGGCCGCTAGGGTTTCCGACTCCAAACGTTTTTGGTCTCTGGTGGTCCGAAATGTTCAAAATCAGGCACCAAAACCAGAGTGTTACATTCCTCCTGAAGTTTGCCTTAACCACTTTAAGGAACTGTATGGATCACTATCCGACTGTGACTTTTTAAGTCCGGGCAGCCACTATCCCAAAATCTGGCCCTGTCTGTCCTGGCACCCTTCTCACTGAAAGAAACCGAGCTTGCCATTATTGGGCAAAAATCAGGGAAGGCTCCAGGGCCAGATGGCATCCCCTCTGATATGTATAAAGCTGACTTCAACAAATGGGCCCCGTACGTGAACAGGGTCTCAAATGCCGCTCTGGAAAACAGATCATATCCTCCATCTTGGAAAGAAGCAACCATTGTGCCTATACACAAAAAGGGAGAGAGAGGAATTCCAGGGAACTATAGACCCCATAAGTCTTTTAGATAATTTACAGAAATTGTTTTGCTATCAGCTCCTAAATAGATTTAAAAAATGGATAGTGGATAACCAACTGCTCAGCCATGTTCAGGCTGGGTTTAGAGATAAAGTGAGCACAATTGATCAGGTATTCCATTTCCTCTGTGTCAAATGGAAAACAGTTGATGTGAACTCAGGCCGTCTTTTTGTGGCATTTGTGGACCTGAAATCTGCTTTTGATCTTGTCCCACGTCAAAAGTTATGGGAAGTCATGAGCACCACAGGGGTCCCTGATTCCATGATAAACATAATTAAAGATCTTTACACCGATAATTGTGCTAGAATCCGTTGGGGCCCGAATGGTGAGTTAACATCTGAGTTTCCTACAAATTGTGGCATGAGGCAGGGCTGCGTCCTGGCTCCTACACTTTTTTTATTATTTATAAATGCTTGCATCACTTACCTTCTAGAATGCTCCAATGATGCCCCCAGACTGGGAGGGCAAAGGATCTCATGTCTGCTATTCGCTGACGACACATTGTTAATATCACAAACGGACACTGGTCTTTCCAATCTGCTTACGGCGTTCGTCGCTTTTTGTAAAGACCATGGCCTAGAAATTAACTCAAACAAAACTAAATATATGGTATTCGGGGATGCAAGGTACAAGATGAGGAGACACATTTGCCTGGAGGGTACCCTATTGGAAAGAGTGGAAGCCTTTGATTATCTAGGTTTAAAACTGGAAGATTCACATAAATGGCATGCCCGCCTCAAAAAATTAGCAATGTGCCTAAAACAAATTGCGGGTGGGATTGTGAGATTTGCAGCCGGGTCCCCCAGATTTGCAATTACTCCAGCTATAGAAATACACAAATCCCAAGCAAGCGGGGGGGGGCTCTTTATGGAGCCGAACTATGGGGTTACTGCAACCTGGAGGACCTGGAAAGAGTGGAAAACTCCTTTCTAAAGAAGCTATTAAGGGTTCCTCCTAGTACTCCATCTCTGCCAATTCGAATGGATCTAAATCTTCTTCTAATAAATCCGATTGCTGCCCTAAGGCCATTGTTGCACTGGATTCAGATCTGGACCTTGGATTCTCTTTTACCCTTACAGACTTGGGCTGAGAAACTTGGCAAAATTCTTCGAATCAATTTGGCCCTCCCGACTTGGAATTTTAAAAGGCAAACTTTAGCCATTGCCACAGAGAGCAGGCAATGTAACTATATAGCTGTGCAATATAATGCAGGACTAATTGTATAGACTAGACAATGTGTGCCCACACCTACTTATTTATTTAAACCTTTATGTACTTTGATTCGTTCCCTAAATTTTATTGTATTTTCAAGTTTTTTTCTCTTTTCTCTTTTAAAATAATAGATTTTATGTTTTATCTTCTTAAATGTTTTTTTTGTACTGTGCGTTTATGGTATATTGTTAGCGAAATAAAGCGGATGATGATGAAGAAGTCTGTAGGTGAGGCTAATGTGCCTGTCCTCCATTGTTGCCAAGTCCACCAAGGGCCTGTACACGCGGGGATGCCTCCATCCCCTATTCATCCTCAGCAGTTGTAATCTGGGGGGCAAAACGATGAGCATCTGTTCAGTTCTTAACATTTCCTCAATGTATATTGCATTGCATGTTGTGACAGAAACAGTATCTTTATGTTTATTGCCAAAATGTGCTTATGTCGGCTGTGATGCAGTTAGGTGCCGTGGCCTCCCCTCCGAAATGGTAGACGCCTGTCCTGTGTGGGGGGACAGGTGGAAATGAGGTAATGCTGCTGATGTTGTGTGCCGTTGCAGGAGGCGGTCGAGTACCGCCGTGCAACTCCTCATTGGTTATCATTGGGCCTTATGGGTTACAGTGGGCAATGGTGATGTACGCCGGTGGTGACGGTACGCACCGCCGCGGACGTGACTGACATTTTCTATCTGTTCACTCACTTGCTACCTGATCTTTAACAGGAGAGGACCTACACTGCAAGTGCTGCTGTGACGTGTGTCTGGAAGCAACCATAGCTCGAGTCACTAGGGAAAGGGCCCCTGCCTTCACTACTGCGGAGTTGGAGAAACTGATGGGTGGGGTCCTACCCCAGTACCGATTACTTTATGGGCCTCCAGACCAACAAGTGAGTACACTGTAGGCACGATCCATGGGGCATGAATACATGGTGTGATGTGTGCGAAGGCCTCATGTAAGGGGGGTCGGGGAGGGGTCCTGGGCAGTCTGCAGCATGTATGGTGGTCAATGTTTGTGTGTAAGGGGATGGGAGGGATATGGTGGGCCATGGGTGTAACAGGCTGGACGGTATGTCTGATCCCTTTTTCCATTTATATTTTTCTGCAGGTCAGCGCCCATCAGAAAAAGGGTATATGGCGTGCCATCACCAACGACGTGCGGACCCTGGGGGTCTACGGCAGGCGGAGCACCCACTGTCGGAAGGGAGCACCACAGCGGAGACAGGAGGGGACAGTTCTGACAGTGATACCTTCCCCGATGGAAGCTCCCTGCTGGTGGAGGACAGCTCTGTGGCCATCCCAAGTACAGGCACAGCTGCCACCCCCGTACCAGCACTGCCTTCCCAGCAGCCCCTCAGCGAGTTTCCCATGCCCGCTCACCCAGGAGGGTTGGCATCTCCTTCGCCCCAAGCACCTCAGGCCCTGCCCCAGTCACCCCTGCTTCCCTCAGTGAGGAGGCCATTGACCTCATCAGGTCCCTCACTGTTGGGAAGTCTACCATTTTGAATGCCATCCAGGATGTAGAAAGGCAGTTGCAACAAACAAATGCATTCCTGGAGGGCATTCATTCTGGTCAGGCGGCCCTTCAGCGAGCTCTTCAGACTCTGGCCTCAGCACTGATGGCAGCCATTGTACCTGTCTCTAGCCTCCCCTCTCCAACTTCCTCCACCCAGACCCAATCCCCTCTATCTCAGCCTATCCCAAGCACACCTTCAGATCAGCATGCACACACGTCAACACACAAGGGAAGCCCAGGGAAACATAAGCACCACACACCCCACAGGCACTCACGCAAGCATCACACACATGCAGACACACCAACATCCACTGCCTCCACTGTGTAGCCCTCCTCCTCCTCGTCCACCTCCCTCCCAGTAGCGTCTCGACTCACACCTGCATGCACTACATCCTCATCCTCTATCTCCATCACGCCGATCACTACACACCACTCACTGGTAGTCACCACCCCCACATCCATGCACACATCCCCTGTGTCCTCTCCCACTGTGTCTGTGGCCCCTCCTCCCAAAGTACACAAATGCAAGCACTCAGACACCCAACAGCCATCCATCTCACAACAGCATCCAGCCCATGCACCTGCACCTGCACCTGCACCCAAACACAGCAGACAGTCACCTCCTACAACCACTCCCTCTTCCTCCACTCCTTAGCCTTCAACCTCTTCCCACCCCGGTGTCCCTAAGAAGCTTTTCCTCTCCACCCTTGACCTCTTCCCTACCCATCCCCACCCCATCCTTCACTTCGGGCCAGGGTGGACAGAACCCAGGCCAGCACCTCAGCCACCCAGTCCACGGCCACTGTAGTTTCGGCAGCTACTGCAGGTGTGAACTGCTCCAAGGAGACACCCATCAGCACTGGCAGTGTGCCTGCACCTGCTGCCAGGGGCAAGGCCAAGGAACAACCACCAGCTACCAAGGGCAAGAAGGGACCACCAGCTGCCAAGGCCAAGGATGCACCACCAGTTGCCAAGGGCAAGAAGGCATCATCAGCTGCCAAGGCCAATGATGCACCACCAGCTGCCAAGGGCAAGGACGCACCACCAGCTGCCAAGGGCAAGGATGCACCACCAGCTGCAAAGGGCCTGGCCCTGCAGGCAGAAGGGACAGGAGGCCTGGTGTTGTGACAGGATCTGAGCCCCCACCACCAACCATGCGCTTCAGCCATCCATGACTGCAGGGGAAGGGCTGGAGCCTCCCCCACCACTGGCAGCAGACACCAGTACCGCCACCGGCACCTCCAGCAGCATCACCACTGGCACCGCCACCAGCACCACTGGCAGCAGCAGCCCCAGTGGGCAGCCGCCCGAGGCTCCAGGGAAAGGGTTGGAGCCTCCCCCCACCACTGGCAGCACCGACACCAGCACCGCCACCAGCACCAATCCTGCCTCCATGGAGTGTCATGCATCCCGCCCACAGCAAATCTCGTGGATCTGACATCCAGGTAAGAGACTGTGAGCTTGCACTCCCCATGTGCTGCATCACGGGGCAGAGAGCCCCCTCCAGAACCAGTGGAAGAAGGCATCCACTCACCCCCTCCTTGCCAGGATGAAGCACACTGGACAGAGAGCCCCCTCCAGAACCAGTGGAAGAAGGCATCCACTCACCCCCTCCTTGCCAGGATGAAGCACACTGGGCAGAGAGCCCCCTCCAGAACCAGTGGAAGAAGGCATTCACTCACCCCCTCCTTGCCAGGATGAAGCACACTGGGCACAGAGCCTCCTCCAGAACCAGTGGAAGAAGGCATCCACTCACCCCCTCCTTGCCAGGATGAAGCACACTGGGCACAGAGCCTCCTCCAGAACCAGTGGAGAAGCCATCCACTAGAGAGACTGTGATCTTGCACTCCCCAGGACCAAGCAGTGGGCAAACCACCCACCTGAGAGACTGTGACCTTGCACTCCCCAGGAACAAGCAGTGGGCAAACCACCCTATGTACTGATTCTGCCTTGCTTTGATGACGTTGGTACCGCCCCGGAAAAGGTGGCAGATTGGTGTGTCATAATACAGTAGGTGGGACCTTGTCTTCCACCTGGCTGTTGCCGGTTACCGCTGCGGTGCTTGTTGCTACTGCTGTGGCGGTCGGTGTGTTAAGGTGGCTGTCTGTGTTGGCGGTTTCCCCCATGGTCATAATTCAATTTTGTTTACTGCCGGCCTGTTGGCAGTATTACCTCTGCTTTATCTCCGACCACCAGGGTTGTAATGAGGGCCTCAGTCTTTTCGGCAGACAAAAAATTATATGGCTGCTAAGGACGCCAATAGAGCATTCTGCTAATTAAGACCAATAGAAGAACAACCCCTAGGGCATCCCAAGCAATTTGTTTTGCTGTAAAGTGAACCAATGTGAATAGTAGTGAACAAAATAACAAAAAAGATTACCCTTAATACACAGTGCATGTAAGAGAAAGAATTGAATGGAATACAAAAGTGTGATGACTTAGCAAACAGTTCAAATGTACACTAGCCACTCATGCATTCTAATAGAAGCAATACTTAGGAGGTGGATGGATACACCTAAAAAGTCAAGAGATCGACTGTGATTTAACCCTATAGGTGCATATGTTGGCCAAAGGCCCATAATCGGGAGGAATCTAATGGATCCTCCGGTGTGAGCACTGGCTGTAGGAGGCTGGCCTGGCTTATAGTGGGTATCTGATGGTACTTACACCTTGTGCCGGGTCCAGTTATTCCTTATTAGTAGATTAGTAGTATTCTAGCAGCTTAGGCTGATGGAGGTAGCTATAGCAAGTAGCTTAGGCTGAACTAGGAGACATGCAAAGCTCCTACTATACCACTTATATCATATAGGTACTTTATCATAAGAAACACAATACTCAGAGTTACTAAAAATAAAGGTACTTTATTTTAGTGACAATGTGCCAAAATATCTCAGAGTATATACTCCCTTAGGAGGTAAGCAAAATATACACACAATCCAAAATCAGGTAAGTAAACAGTTAGAAAAGTAGTGCAAACACTGTAGAATACAACAGGATGCAATTGGCCTAGGAGCAACACAAACCATATACTCTGAAAGTGGAATGCGAACCACAAATGGACCCCTAGTCTAGTGTAGTGTGTAGAGGGTGTCTGGGAGTGTAAGAAAACACTAAGATTGTCCAAGATACCCCACCCCAAAATCCTGAAAAGTAGGAGTAAAGTAATACTACTTTCCCAGAAACACACTAAATTTCTGATAGAGGATTCTGCAAAGACCACAACAGACTGCAAAGCACTGAAGACGGA
The DNA here is from genome assembly GCF_031143425.1 of Pleurodeles waltl. Taxonomy (NCBI): domain Eukaryota; kingdom Metazoa; phylum Chordata; class Amphibia; order Caudata; family Salamandridae; genus Pleurodeles; species Pleurodeles waltl. Next base: position 243,969,722 of record NC_090439.1, on the reverse strand, counting down.
TTCCTGGACCTGAGGACCTGCAAAGGATGGGGACCCAGTCCAAGAGTCGTGAAAGTGTCCGGTGGGGGCAGGAGCCCACTAAACCCCGGATGAAGGTGCAAAATGGCTGCCTCCAGATGGAAGAAGCTGAAGATTCTGCAACAACGAAAGGTGCTAGGAACTTCTCCTTTGTGCAGAAGATGTCCCACAGAGTGCTGGAGGATGCAGAGTTGTTTCTTTAGAGAAAGACCGCAAACAAACCTTGCTAGCTGCAAAGGTTGCGGTTGAAGAAAAAGGGTGCTGCCCGGGCATTGGAAGGACCATGATGTCGCCACTTGGGAGAGGAGACAGAGGGTACCCTCAGCAACACAGAGAGCCCACGCACAAGAAGGCAACACCTGCAGAAGCCCTTGAACACGGGTTCAAGAAGACTGAGCACTACGGTCGTCTCAACACTACAAAGGAGGGTCCCACGAAGAAGGAGGTCAACTCAGGGAGTAGAGCAATGCAGGACGGAGTGCTGGGGACCTGGACTAGGCTGTGCAGGAAGGATTCCTTGCAAAAGTGCACAGAAGCCCTAGCAGCATCAGTCCACGTGGTGCCCTGGATTACTGTCTGGTGAGGGGAGGCAAGGACTTACCTCCTCCAAATTTGGACAGTTGGGCCACTGGACAGTCTGGGTCACTTGGGTCCACCACCTGTGTTCCAGGGGCCAAGCTCGTCAGGATGAGATGGGTCCCAGAGTACTAGTGACGCTGAAATTTGGTGCCTGCTGGAGTAGGGGGAAGATTCAGTCAACCCACAGGAGATTTCTTCGGGCTTCCAGCGCAGGATGAAGGCAGACAGCCCCCAAAGCATGCACCACCAGGAAACAGTCGAGAAAGCCGGCAGGATTAGGCACTACAATGTCACTGGTAGTCTTTTTGCTACTTTGCTGCAGTTTTGCAGGCGTCCTGGAGCAGTCAGCGGTCGATCCTTGGCAGAGGTCAAAAAGGGAGATGCAAAGGAACTCTGGTGAATTCTTGCAAGTCGTTATCTGAGGAAAAGCCCACTGGAGAGACCCTAAATAGCCCTCAGAGGAGGATTGGCCACCTAGTCAGGTAAGCACCTATCAGGAGGGGTCTCTGACATCACCTGCTGGTACTGGCCACTCAGAGACCTCCAGTGTGCCCTCATACCTCTGGATTCAAGATGGCAGAGGTCTGAGACACCCTGGAGGAGCTCTGGGCACCACCTCTGGGGTGGTGATGGACAGGGGAGTGGTCACTCCCCTTTCCTTTGTCCAGTTTCACGCCAGAGCAGGGACTGGGGGTTCCCTGAACCGGTGTAGACTGGCTTATGCAAGGAGGGCACCATCAGTGCCCTTCAAAGCATTTCCAGAGGCTGGGGGAGGCTACTCCTCCCCAGCCCTTAACACCTATTTCCAAAGGGAGAGGGTGTAACACCCTCTCTCAGAAGAAATTCTTTGTTCTGCCTTCCTGTGACTGGGTTGCCCAGACCCCAGGAGGACAGAACCCTGTCTGTTCAGTGGCAGCAGCGGTAGCTGCAGAGAAAACCCCAGAGAGCTGGTTTGGCAGTACCCAGGGTCCATAGTGGAGCCCCGGGGATGCATGGGTTTGGCACCCCAATACAAGATTTGGCATGGGGTACAATTCCATGATCTTAGACATGTTACATGGCCATATTCAGAGTTACCATTGTGAAGCTACATATAGGTATTGACCTATATGTTGTGCACACATGTAATGGTGTCCCCACACTCACAAAGTACGGGGAAATTGCCCTGAACTATGTGGGGGCACCTTTGTTAGTAACTTTGCACCTAACCTTCACTAAGTGAACTACATATTTCCCCCAAAAAATAAAAAATAAAATAAACAATGTAGGTAGGTGGTCGACCAACTTAGGGGGCCATAGATATGTGTGTGTGATATATATATGTTTATCCAAGTAAAGTGCCACATATCACAAGCACCAAAAACTTGCACTCCAAAGCATGGTTCTGTTGCAAAAACTTGGTGACGCGTTTTGATCTTACAAAGATCTTCCTCACTTTGAGGTGTGTTGCTATTAAAATTGAACCTAGTGATAGCACTGTTTCACGAGAAGCCCACCAGAGAATACAACTGTAGGGCTACTATATGATTGTGTGCTTCTTGAGATCAGAGGTACATTTAAAACTTTGGGTAAATACTTTTATACTGGCAAATGGGCAGCGGCTCCCCCAACAAAGTTCTACATAAGCCATGACAAATGTATGCTGTGATATTAGGTATCTGGCAAGATTAACAAATACTGTGTCTTTTTTATGTCTTTGGAGAGCCTTCAGTTTGAGGAAAGAAGATAAATTAACTTTGTGTTTATTTACTGTTGCACACATCTCTCACAAACACACACACACACCGACTGATTGATTTAGAACAATACTCCTGCCTTCTACGTAAGACAGTGTTTTAGAATTGTGGATATAGCCAGTCAGCAGAGAGAGCACCTTGGTGGATGACTGCTGCCAGACTCTAAAGCGTGTAATGGAGGATAGCTCTGAGGCAGGATCAGAGACTGAGAGAATAAAATGGAGCAAAATCTGGAAGTGATATTTCAGTGAATAAAGTTTAATCCGACAACTCATGTTCTAGCAATTCTGAGGGACATGATGATGCCAGTCGTGCTGTCCCTTCGCAAGCAAAGTCTATGAAGTGAAACGACCTTAGCATGTTAGACCAACCCAGAAAGGAGGCACATTCAGCAATAAGCACTCGGTGAATGCTCGCATGGCAGCCCCTCAATTTAGTTCTGCCCCAAGTTCCTCATTTCACTGGTGACACTGGATGTAGTCGATACAAAAAAAAAAATTGCCAATTGACTACGTCTATTTTTTTGGGGGGGATGTTGACTTACTTGAGCAAATTGCGCAGCAAATACATTTTTGTACCGAATAATTTCTGAGGGAGCATGGAGGCTCTCTAGGGCCTCATTCTAGGACACACAAATGGTCTTGCACTTCACTTGAAGAGCTGAAAATATTTTTGGGCCTTACACTCAAAATGGGGTCAGTGAACAAATCATCCTTGCAGTCCTTCTAGTCTACTCACACGGATAGGGTAACCCCCATCTTACCACCGTAAATGAGCAGAGATCATTGTTTGCCATTGCAGTGTACTGCTTTCAATGACAATTCTGCTGCATTGCCCCACGACCATCCACACCATGAGAGGTTGTTCAAAATTCAGCTTGCTGTGGTACATTTGTGAGATAGTATGCCTTGGATTTAACCTCCTGGAAAGGATATAGCCATTGAGGAGTATTTTATCCTGTACAAAATGTGCCTGCTGTTCAGGCAGTACATTGCAAGCAAAAGAGCTAGCTATGGCATCAGTTGTACACGCTGTGTGATTGCTATACTGGCTATGTGTACAACTGAAGTGAGTATACAAGGAAGAACTCTACTCTAAGCCTTGAAGGGTTGCCCTCCCATGCTAGGAGTCACAGGAAAGACTGCATGGCAGCTTGTCCAACCACTCCTTCACAAAGGATATAACTTTTGTGGACAATTTCTATACGGAGAAGAGTTGTTCAGTGAAATGTACAAAGCTGGCAATGTGGCATGTGGTAAAGTTTTTGTTGCCACAAAGGATCCCCACAGGAGCTTGTTTGTAAAAAGCTTCAGAAATTCCAGAGTACTGCGTTGTATTCCAACTGCTCATAGTCAAGTTGTCAGGCAGGCGTGATGTGTACATGTTCTTTACTACAATTCATGATGAGTGCACTTCCCCCCTGTCATTCTTCTAGGTCAGATGGCCAAAGTTAACAAGCCGACCTGCATCCTTGATTACAACAAGTACATGTGCAGAGTGGATAAGAATGACCAGATTCTTCAGTTTTACAATACGAGTTGTGAAACTCGCACTTGGTATGAGAAACTATTTATCCACCTGATCGAGATGGCAACACACTATGGCCCTCATTATAACATTGGCAGTCCAGCTCCACCATGCTGGCGGTGGCGGTAACACCGCCGACAGCGTGGCGGTGCTGTACTGCCAGATTATGACCACGAAGGTGAACAGGCTACAAAGCAGCCAGTTCACCGCCTGTACCGCCAGGGCAGTCAGAATGCCGGAGCGAAGGTGGACTACCTTTACCCCGGCGGTCCACCATAGACCACCAACAGTATTTGGAGTCCCCTTTCCGCCAGGGATTTACTGGTGGCACCACTGCCAGGAAATCCCTGGCAGAAAGGATACTGGTGACGGAAATTTACATTCCTGTTTCCAGTATGTGACTCCCTCCCAGCACCCACCCACACAGCCACAGTCCCCATAAGCCCGTAGAAACCCCCCCACCCGATCAAAGAATGCACGCACCACACACACACACGCTATCACACATTTACGCACTCATACAGACACACCTACACTCACACACACCCCCACCACCCCATATTCATTCACGCACTCACACAATCAAAATCACACACATACACTCACACAAACACCACCCCTCCAATCACACAAACACACACCCCCGTGCACGCACACACACCACTGATCACCCCCCCTCCCCTATCGGACGGGCACTTACCTTTTCTCAGTGGTCGTCCGAGAGGGGATGGGATCCTTGGGGCCTGCTACGCTGCAAGCACCCCACCACCACAACACCGCCACACCTATTACCAACTCATAATAGGTGTAGCGGTGATGTGATGAAGTGGAGGTGCAAGCGGAGGGGGCTCCACTGCACCGCCGACGGCCAGTGTGGCTGCTGGCAGCTCTCCACCCAAATTCTGGCGAAGAGCCACCAGCAGTCATAATATGGTGGTCTGAAGGCCACCATCCCTGGCGGTCTTGTGGCTGGTGGGACTTCGGCGGTCTACGTTATAGTCCGCCAAAGTCATAATGAGGCCCTATGTGTTAGAATTGGGGTCTCTAGTTGGTAGTCTGTTTGCACCCTGTCCAAGTATGGACCCTTACTCTAGTCAGGATAAGGGAGATACCCGCTCAGATAACCCCTGCTCAACCCCTTGGAAGCTTGGCACGAGCAGTCAGGGTGATCTCAGAAGCAATGTGTAAAGCATTTGCACATAACACACAGTAATACAGTGAAAACACTACAAAAGGACACCACACCAGTTTAGAAAAATAGCCAATATTTATCGGTGTAAAAAAAGACCAAAACGATAAAAATCCAACATACAGTGCTAAAGATATGAATGTTGTAATATGTATCTAAAAAATACAGTTCCTTGAAGTCTACAGCTCCGCTGGGGCTATCACGGCGTTGTGATCAACAAAACCAACTGTTCAGGCCAGCTGCCGTATTGCAGGCCAGCTACGGTGTCTGGAAGCCCCGCAAAACAGTACCTTTGGAATTGCAGGGTGTCGCGATCCTTGTGGTGAGCTCTGGAGAGCAGCATAACTGTCATCGCGGTGTCGGTTCCAGAGGTGGTGTGGGAGTCGTTGGGCCCTTGAAGTCACACACGTGTGGATCGAACTACGGGCTGATGAAGTCAGGAGCCCTTGCGTGGATGGCGTCGGGGCTGCAGTGTGAAGCGGGACGATGCAACATGTGGTGCCAACAGTTCATGGTGCAGGCAGTGACTTGGTGACGCGTCCAGCGGCGTTGGTGAGATCAGGGCTGCGGTGTGAAGCAGGGCGGTGAGACATGCGTTATCACCAGGTCACGGTGCACGCAGCGTCGTTGCTGAAGCGATGTTGTTGGTAGGCCAAGCCAGCGGTGCGAGACGGTGCTTCGTGACCCTTACGAGCAGTATCCACAGGCCACAGTGGAGGCAGGATGACTAGTGACGACACTGGAGTCGATAGTGCTGGCGTCGGTGGACCGGAGCTGCGTGTGGGACTGGATGGTGCTTTGTGTACCTCACAAGTGGTGTATACAGGCCACACTGCGGGTAGCAGCACTGGTGTCAGCAGGAGCGGCGGTGTTGAGGATGCCCAGACAGCGGTGTGAGCAGGCAATGCCGGAGTGCGGGGCCCACAAGTCACGGTGCTAGCAATGGCTCGGTGAAGTCATCCGATGACCGCATCGGTGAGACCAGGTTGTGGTTAGAAGCAGGGCAATGCAACTCTGTGCGGCGTTGGCAGGTCATGGTGCAGACCAGGGGTGTCGTTGGAGGCGGCGTGGTGGTTTCTCCTCTTGAGAAGCACAAAACACACAGTTCCCAGTGCCGCAGGTCGAGGAAACTGAAGTCTTTGGTGTCCCTGAGACTTCCAACGGGAGGCAAGCTCTACTCCAAGCCCTTGGAGAACTTTCTCAAGCAAGACACACAGCAAAGTTAATCGTTTGCCCTATTTTCAGGCAGAAGAAGCAACGGTAGGCCAGTCCAGCAAAGCAACACAGCAAAGCGACAGTACTCTTCCTCCAGCTCCTCAGCTCTTCTCCTGGGCAAAGGTTCCTCTTGATTCCACAAAGATTCTAAATGTCTGGGTTTTGGGCCTTCTTCTTATACCCCTTTCTGTCTTTGAAGTTGGCAAACTTCAAAGCAAAGTCTCAAGTGTATGTGACATCCTTCCTTGTCTAGGGCAGGGCCCAGACACACACCACAGGTTTGGAGACTGCATTGTGTAAGGGCAGGCACAGTCCTTTCAGGTGTGAACGACCACTCCTCCCTCCCCTCTAGCTCAGATGGCTCATCAGGATATGCAGGCTACACCCGCCCCCTTTATGTCACTGTCTAGAGAGGTGCAAAACAGCCCAACTGTCAAACTGACCGAGACAGACAATCCTCAAACAGGCAGTTACAGGATGGTCTAAGCAAGACAATGCCTACTTTATAAAAGTGGCATTTTCAAACAGATGTGTTTTTAAATTGTGAGTTCAGAGACCCTAAACTCCACATTTTTATCTACTCTCAAAGGGAATTTGCGCTTTAAGGATATTTAAAGGCAGCCCCCATGTTAACCTATGAGAGAGATAGGCCTTGCACAGTGAAAATCAAATCTGGCAGTATTTCACTGTTAGGCCATATAAAACACACTAGAATATGTCCTACCTTAAACATACACTGCACCCTGCCCCTAGGGCTACCTAGGGCCTAACATAGGGGTGCTTGACATGTAGTAAAAGGGAAGGTTTAGGCCTGGCAAGTGGGTACACTTGCAAAGTCGAATTGGTAGTTTAAAACTGCACACACAGACACTGCGGCAACAGGTCTGAGGTACGTTTACAGGGGTACTTATGTGGGTGGCACAATCAGTGCTGCAGGCCCACTAGTAGCATTTGATTTACAGGCCCTGGGCACCTCTAGTGCACTTTACTAGGGACTTACCAGTAAATCAAATACGTCAACCACAGATACACCAATGAACAGTACAATTTACACAGAAAGCATATGCACTTTAGCACTGTTTTATCAGTGGTAAAGTGCCCAGAGTCGTAAAGCCAACAAAAACTGGTCGGAAAACTTAGGAGGAAAGAGACAAAAAGACTGGGGTTGACCCTGCAAAAAGGGCCAGGTGCAACACTATGCATATCCCAAGAATCCACAGTTTCTAGGGAACTTTAGTCAGATGCCTTTTGTTCTGATGAGACCCAAAGACTAACTATAGGTTGGAACATCGACATGCCCTCCCTAAGTTGCTTTCAAAACATTTTATGATTTGCCAGGGGATACCATGTATGAACAGACAGAATCTCCGAATAGGACTTTTTGAAATACAATGCTATCAAACTTTGGGATCTGCTATATCTTGTTCTATATTGCTGTCTATAAACTTGTTCAATGTCTGAGCACTGCGTCGTCTGCACTAATTTGGATACATAATGATAAGTATATTGTCTTCATACTAAAGATGTGAAAAAAATCATCTTACAAGATATTGCGTCATGGGTCCTTGATTATGATACAAGTTACTAATTGAGTTTTCACACTTTCACAGTAGAAGTGTTAGTGAATGAGTCCCACAGGACATTTGTTTGGCTTATTGCTTCAGAGAACTTAGGCAGTATTCCCCATAATGTTTGCCTTTGTTTCAAAGGTAGATATGCCTACTCAGGTTGAGGAATGAGGCCTCCGAGGAATACTCGGACCACCCCCAACCTGCATCCACAAACTGGAAGGAGGTGGATTTAGCATAGCAAGTGTGCTGAAGGTGCATGAAAAATGTTTTCTTGAACTTCAAGTAGCTAGCGATGGAAGGTGTTAGCATAGGTTCACTTGACAAGTGTACAGAATTAGTTAGGACTCTGATGAGGACAGACATGAATGGGCAAGGAAAGGTTAGGCTCGGCGTGCTTTCACAGGGATATTGCATAGGTAGAAGAGCGATAGTAAGGGTAGTACAGATACGCAACATCACTTCATCACCTACGGATTCAAACCGATTGGTGCTGCACTCGCTCAGATACTGAATTACTCCTTCACTCAGCTAAGCAAATAACTCCAAACCATACAGAATGCAGCAGGCAGCCTCTCCTCCCTCAACATCCCAACATGCACATACCCGGCACCTGAAACAACTTCACTGACCCAAGCCACAGCACTAGACTATTGTGCAGTCTCTAAAATTAGTGCATTCTGCATGAAGCTGAACACTTGGCTCTTCAACTAGGTTACTTCATGGATCAGCCCTGACTGCTCTTGCATTAGTGGCCGACTACCCTCTTGGGTGAGAGTGTGTTTGAAAAAAGATCATAACATGACAGAGAACTCTGTACCCAATGCTACGTGCACGGGTAAAATGTTTTTCTTGCTTGCTGTGTTCATCCTCCATCAGGACTCAGTATATGTTCAATTTACTGTATGACATGTTCATTACCTCCTGTCCCTCCCTCCCCTTCCTTACCAATGAGGCCCCTTGCCTTTAACAGACACCTCCCTCTCCCCTCCTCCTGTTCTTTTTTGTCTCCATTGGACTTACCTTATTCCATCTTCTCCCTTCAAGGCGTGGCCTGGGGCTGCGTTATTGTCTTCCCTGCTGCGAGCGGAGCTCTGGGCAGTGATTTCCTGGCTGAGTGGTGCTTCCGGTCTTCTGCATGGCGGAGGTTGGAGCACTGCCTGCAGGAGTCATGACTGAATCCGGCAGCCCTGCTGTAGCTGGGGCTGCGTTTCACAGTTGGCGCCTTGCAGGATCTCCGTGCGTATCAGGAGCATAGTGAATGGGCGATAGGATGGGGTTGTGCCCGTTTTTCTTTCTTTGTTGTAATGTTTGCTGGCCTAATGGTTTGTGCGGTCTCTCGGTTGCCTCCAGGTCCCGCTTCTGGTCTTGCTGAGCTCCCCTATGGCCTCTTGCATGGCTGCCACATTTTAGAGTGCTATGGGTGACTTTTTCTTACTTTCAGTAGAATTCTGAGTGTTATTGTCGCAGGTGAGGTCTAGCGACGTAGACAGGGGTACTTTAGTATTCTCATCATTTATTGAGAATCCTCTAACTCACGCTGTTCCCCAGCGACACCTTGTGGCCTTTGTTACCAGCACTTCTCGGGGCTTACTTTGCTGAGTGTGGCCCTGGTACCCCGTTTGTCCACACTTTGGGATGCTGTTTATTTGAGTGTTTCTCTTGGGCATTGCGGTGAAGAGGGCAGATAGCCGGATATGCATTATTCTACTGCAAGATGTGTGACTTTTGGCAGAGCTATCCAGGGTTCAGGTCTCCGTACCTCACACTGCCAGTTGTAGATTCTGGTCCAGGGGTGTCCAATATCCTTTCTCTTCTGTGCTGTCTTTCGGAAACATGGCTGTTGCTTTCTTTCATGGAGGACTGTGTTTGGGTTCCTTTCTTTCACTTCTCTGCAGTTCTTCCCGCAGCTTCGTCCTTGTGCCTGCTTTCTGGCTTTGCATTTGGTGGTTGGCAGTTGCTTTCCCGGTAGCTGGAATGGTTTTGTGGCCGTTGGTTGGGCTTTGGGGGTTCAGTCCCGACCCTCGCACTGCAGCCTGTATGTTCATGTCTTCCGTCACACTGTGTGTTGTAAGTTCTCTTACTAGGGTCTGTGTGGTCCTTTCCCTTCTTTGCGGTGTGTCGGTTGTACGTTCCCTGCTCTTCAGTGGTGCGTACTGTCGCCGGCTTCTGGGTCGTTGAATGTGCTATTCCCCACATCCAGAGCTTGTCGCTCTCTGTGATTTGGATGGGTGCACCTCTTCTGTGGGTGAGTTGTTGCGGGTCCTGGTTTTGGTAGCTGGTGCCTTTGGGCAAGGCCAGCTGCAGAGGCCCTGACTCACACGGTGTGCCTATTCTATTACTGCTTCCCGGCTGCTGTTTTGGGGCACCCTCTACTTCTCGGTGCAGTAGTATGTTTCCTGTATGGCGTGGTGGACTCTTCTAGCACCTGTGTAGGTTTTCTTTTGGGTGTTCTGTCCTTTTTGGCAGCGAGGTATGGGGGCTCTGTTTTCCCGCTTTTCTCTGCTTGCTGGTTTCCCATGACCTTCTGGTTCCTGTTGGGTCCTGGTTCTGTTGATGGGGCAGGTTGTTACTATGCTTCCTTTTCAATCACTTTCTGCGGGTGGGGGGTGGTTACTCCTCTAAACTCTATTTTTGTCTTCCCCGGCTTGGCTGCCTTTGCTCCAGTATGCTGAGCCCTCTGCTGCCATTTTTGCACCGTTCACCTCTGGTTTTAGGGCTGGTACTGCTGGGACACTGGTTTTGTCTGTTCGTTTTTTCTCAGCAGCTTTACATCTCTACTTGGTGCTTGTCTTCGTTTTGCTGGCTGTGGCCTTTTAGGGTGGCTGTGGTGTGCTCTGCTCTGTTGGCTGCTGTGGTACAGTGTGCATGGTTGTTACTGCCATTTAGTTGGCTGGCTTCTTTCTTCCCTGGGGATACAGCTGAGGTCAGGGAGTGATTTTTTGGCTCAATGGTCAGCAGTCCTGTGGGTGGCTGCCTTGCTTTTTCTTCTGTTGTGGGTTGGGCGCTCTTGGTGGGCGAGCCCCTGCCCTGTTCTCCAGGGATTTTCGTGCATGTTTGCTTGACGTGTGTCTAGTCATTGGGTCTGGGTCATTGCGGCCCGTGACTAAGCTGTGGGTTTGGTCCTGTTCTCTCTTCTGTCGGCGGTCTCCGCTCTCCAGTTCTGGCAGCTGTGGCCCTTTAGTTGGCATTCGGGGGGTTGTGGAGATATGGGGACTTGTGTAATATCTGTTTTTGGTCTAGAGGTCAAGGCTTCTTTCCTCCCATTTCTGTGTCTATTGGTGTCTGCAACATTTTTGCCAGCCTGGGTTGTCACTTCTGTCGGTCCCTGGGGGTGTTCTGTGCTATTCTGTGCCACGCCTGAGATAGTATGCCTATACAACTTATAATTATACCGGGTGTTGTTTACATCTGTGGGTCTCTGACCGCTCTGCCCCTGCCTTTTCGCTGTTCCCTTTCTGCAGGAGCGCCGGCTTGCTTTAGGGGGTGGCATGCCTTTTTGGATTTATGTTCTTCCCTGTGGCCTCGACTGGTTACCGTTTGTATTTGTGTTGGTTCTGGCTTTTGTTTACATCAAGGGAATGTTCATTCTTCCCTTTGTCTGTGGTGTGTTAGGGCATTCCCTTTTTTGTACCCCTGTTGGGGGTGCCTATGATGGGGTCCTACAGGGTTTCTGTGGTTTCTTGTCTTGGGGCTCTGTCATCTTGGTTGATCCGTTCCAGCAGGCAGCTCCGGTCTGCAGGGTTCTGGTGAAACGCTGTTGGGGGATGGTGTGATTGTTCTTTCTCTTCCGCCTCTGGTGGTGGTGTCATTAGGTGCCGCTTTCTCTGTGATGGTGCCTTGTTTTGGGTCGATGCCTGTCCTGGAGTTCTGGGTTCCTTGGGCCGCTCGGAGGTCTTCAGCCCTGTGGGTGTTTGGGTCTGTTCTACTGGCTCAAGTTCATTTGTGGATAGGCCTGTGGGGTCCGGTGGTGCTGGTTCAGACAGATGGTCTGGTGCCACAATTTTTCGTCCTTTGGCACAGCGGGGCCTGTTCCACATTCCTTGGTGTGATTGCTCTGGGCTTTTTGTGCCTGTCCTCTGGACTTGGTTGTCTCAGATTGATGTTTCCCTTCGGAGGGTAGCCCTGTCTGGATTTTTTTTGGGGGGGGTACCTTTCCACTCTTGTATATATTTCTCCCTGCACTCCAGCCTGTTCGTTATGTTGGTCGGTGGTGGGGTGTTCTGTTGTTGGGCCTGCTTGATTCTATTGTGTTTGACACAAGGCTTTTGTTTGTTCCAGGGGCCCTTTCTCTCCAGCCAGGGTGCCGGCTACTGGCCTTGACCCTGACCTCGTGGTCAGATTTGACCTTTTACGCCTTCCCTGTTGGTCTGGCAGTTTCTTGTGCAGGGCTGTTTGTGGGGTTTGATGTTTTTGTTCTGCCCCATGGTGGATCTGGGGCAACTTTCACTCGCTTCCCTTCTCCAGTCTCCCCTCTTCTTTCCAGCTCTTCCTCTGGAGGGGGTAAGGGGGGGGGGGTGTGAATGGACCATAAAGCGGTTGGTGACTTAACGCTGCTTTATGGCTCACTTTCAGTAGTCTTGGTTTCGATATTCAGATACTTTGATAAGTATTTGTGTTTTGAAGCTACCTTTTCTGGAGGTGCTAAAACCAACCAGTGGTGGATTAACTTAAAAAAAAAAAATTAGTAGCAAGTTTATATCTGTGGCAATAAGGATTCTCCGTCACAATGGCAACATAGTATCCTTACCGTGAAGATAATAGTATGTCCACCGATATACATGTGGACGGAGCATTGGTGCGACTGTGGGGGAAGACTACTCCATCTGTGGCATGGCTGCACCCCTCCCATGTCCCGACTGAGTAAGGGCCATCTGCAGCTGACCTCTGGGTCTGTCCACCTAATTTAGATGTGCAGACATACAGGTCAGTTTTCACTGCCCGTCACCACCTGGAGAACCATTGTAGTAATGGGCACTGAAACCTGACTAATGCCCTTGTTGCCATAGGAGATAACTCACATGGTGAGACAGGGTTTTTTTTTTTCTAAAAAGAAAATCTGGCTTCTGGATTTTTAAATAACCTTTTTTTCTGAAAAATTGATATGGATGTCTCCATCACATTGATGGAGTAGCGCATTAAACGTATAAAAAGGCATTTACAGGAACCACCATTTTGGCAGCTCCTGTCAATGTTTTTTAATTGATTGCCAGCTTGGAGGTCATTTATAAATTTGGTGGGTGGAGTAGTCTCACCATGGCAGACGTTAAGCCAGGGCGACAGTCTTCTTTGCCAGCCAAAAAGTATATGTGGCACTCACTAATGTCTTTTTTTATGGGTAGCTGGATTTTTGGCCGTAGCTCAGTGGGCACCTACAGAGCAGCCCAACACACAAGTTTGGGGTGAAGCACAACAGGTTTTTGTGTTTATTTTGTCCTTGGGACAAGTAGCCCGAACCCCCTGCCGCACAAACCCTTTAACTCCTAATTTCCAGTATCACATTATGGAGCATGGAAGGGAGTTGTCTGCCGTTGGGGTAATATTTGTGTCCGTATGTCAATGCTGTTCAAACTTGAATTTTTATGGGTCATTAATGCAAAGCCTTTATTATTGGGCTAAGTGCTCTAAATAAAGGCTCAAAGCTCATATTTCACTATTGACAGTGGTTCCAATAAAAACATTGTGTACACACATTTGCAAAGTTTAACAATATAAGGCTCCATTAATGTTCCCCGAATGCTCTCAGATTAGAAGCAAATATTTGCAGAAGCTTGAATGAAAGACTAGTGCTTCTTTGCTCTCAAAATACAATGATCACAAAAATTGCAACTTGGAAAAAACATTTTGCTAAGCTGAGAAATTTTAGGTACCATTTCCTAGAAGCATCATTTAGTAAAATGTGTTGATGCATGCTAGTATTTCCAAAACAGTCATAATGGAAAATCAGTGTAACCAGTTCCAACAAGATTAGGCGAAACAAGAAAATATACAAGCATTGGCAAAGCCATTAGGTCTGACACTGATGGTCAGTCTTTCGGCTTTGCCAATGCAGGTCTTGTTTTGCCATGGTATAGGAAAGTGCCGCCTATGACATGGTTACTTTTACCTGGTACATGTGACTGCGACTGAAAGTGAACTGGGTTCCTGCTAATCAGGTCCCCAATGCCAGATCTCTTTCCCAAAACTGCACAGTTGTTTCCCCAGCTGGTAAACTCTTTAGCACCCTCTGTAAGTCCCTAGTAAATGGTACCCCTAGTACCTAGAGCCCAAGGTACTAAACAGGGGCCCTAAGGGCTGCAGCACAAATTGCATCACCCTGAGGGACACCTCACCAAGCACATGACAGGCTGTCACTGCAGACTGCACGTCTTGGTGCAGACAAAAGTGAAAACATGACATGCCACAAAGCCAGGGTGCCATGTCCCCTCAAAACTGCTTGCAATATATGCAAGTCACCCTCTACAGCAGGCTTGACAGCCCTAAGGCAGTGTGCATTATATTACATGTGAGGTCATATTGGCAAGAGTAGATTATGCCCCCGTCATATTGGTAGATTCTTAGGCATAGTAAGGGTGCCGGGAAGCCATTTTAAAAACATGTACTGGACACTGGTCAAATCAAGTCCTCCAGCTACATGATGGCTTCACTAAAAATAGGGCTGTTTGGTATCAAACATATCATATTGATAAGCCCACAATGATTCCAATGATGGAATTATCAATACCTGCACTCTGAGGGCACTTTGGAGGTGACCTCTGAAAACCTACCAGCCTCTGGGTAGGACCTCCTAGGGTGACAGCCTTTGCTCTTGGCCAGTCAGCTCCAAAGCCTGCCCTGGGAGGGGGTGTTGCACCCCCCCACCCAACAGCATGACCTGCAAATCTACATTCCAAGATGGGATGCATAAAACAAGCCCTCTGTTCTTGGCACGCAGATTTGGCTTTCCTCACAAGGGAAATGCCCCCCCCCCCCCCCGGGCCAATTTGGCACTTGGGCAGGCAGAAAATGTAGTATTCAGGAAGGCAGTTCCATTCCTAAGATGCCTGATGTGGAGAATTTGCCATCTTGGTGTTGGCAGATTGAGGAATTCTGGGGCAGGGTTATGCCCACTTCCTACAGGAAGTGGTCATATGGGGGTGTAGTGACTCAAAGGGTACATAGCCCATTAGCTACTACCCTACACTCCCCAAAACACCCCTATCCAGTAATTAGGGGAGCCCCTGGCACCAGAGAAGCAGATCCTGATGACTTAAGAAGCCCAAGGACACCAAAGAGCCACAAAGGCAGAAGAAAAAAACCAGCTGATTTGGTACCAACTCCACCGGCCTGCCTGCTTACCTTGCTGAAATCTGCACTAAAGTCGACTCGTCCTGAAGCTGTGACTCCAGAACGCCAGGAGGACTGTCTGCCTTCAAAAAAGGCTCAAGACCTTATGAACAGCAGGAATGTTCTCCAGCAAACTCCAAAGAAGGGACTCTAAAGCCTCTGGAACCACCAAAAAAACAGACACCTGAAGTCACCACTGCACCTACTGTCTCCGACCAGAGTTGAAGTGGCCCACTGAGGCCAACAAGGTTCCTCAGCACTTCAGAGTCAGAATCTCCTATGGTTTCACTACTTCTGGACTCCCTGACAACGCCTGCAGCCTCTGTACGCAGCCCCACCTCTACCATGACCGCTCGGGTCAGAAAAACCTGACACCTGAAGACACCTCTGCACCCGTCGCCCCTAAGCTGTGGAGAAAAGGACCAAAGGTGCCCTACCTGTGCCCAAGCATCGTGAAGCCTGAGCCCAGCTGTTTCAACCCGACTGGCCAGAGCCTGCAGCCTCTTTTCGCAGTGACAGATCTCCATTGAAACGCGTTTGGCACCCAACAGCCCATGTGCTTCTGGGGGTGTACTGCTGGTGCTGCCTTGGACCCTGCCCACCACTCACATTAACTCCTGGAGCTTGGTCTTGTAAGTCACTGTAATCTACCCGTTTGCAGAACTTGTTTTTCCTCCTATACGATAACACTGCACTGTGTCCATTGTTTTTAAAGTGAAGTGAATTTATATCTAAAATTGTACTTATCTGAACAATTTTTCTTTAATGCCTAAACATGTATATGTGTGTGTGTGTGTGTGTGTGTGTATATATATATATATAAAAAATGTCACTTACCCAGTGTACATCTGTTCGTGGCATGAGACGCTGCAGATTCACATGCTGTGCATATCCCGCCATCTAGTGTTGGGCTCGGAGTGTTACAAGTTGTTTTTCTTCGAAGAAGTCTTTGAGTCACAAGATCGAGGGACTCCTCCCATTTCGGCTCCATTGCGCATGGGCATCGACTCCATCTTAGATTGTTTTCCCCGCAGAGGGTGAGGTAGGAGTTGTGTATATAGTAATAATGCCCATGCAATGGAGTAAGTATGTATGTACATAATGTGCTTAAAAGCGTTATATTTACAATATTTCAAATGTACAAGTTTAATTACGGTCAACTTAAAACGGCCACAGGCTCCCGGTAAGGTGGGAGGGCGCATGTGAATCTGCAGAGTCTCATGCCACGAACAGATGTACACTGGGTAAGTGACATTTTCCGTTCGATGGCATGTGTAGCTGCAGATACACATGCTGTGCATAGACTAGTAAGCAGTTATCTCCCCCAAAGCGGTGGTTTAGTCTGTAGGAGTTGAAGTTGTCTGAAATAATGTTCTTAGTACTGCTTGTCCTACTGTGGCTTGTTGTGTTGTTAACACATCCACGCAGTAATGTTTAGTAAATGTATGAGACGTAGACCATGTGGCTGCCTTACATATTTCTGTCATTGGTATATTTCCTAGAAAGGCCATTGTGGCGCCTTTCTTTCTAGTGAAGTGTGCCTTTGGTGTAATAGGCAGTTCTCTTTTAGCTTTAACATAACAGGTTTGAATACATTTAACTATCCATCTGGCAATGCCCTGTTTGGATATTGGATTCCCTGTATGCGGTTTTTGGTAAGCTACAAACAATTGTTTTGTTTTGCGAAACTGTTTAGTTCTATCAATGTAGTACATTAGAGCTCTTTTTATGTCTAATGTATGTAATGCTCTTTCAGCTACAGTCTGGTTATGGAAAGAACACTGGGAGTTCCACAGTTTGGTTTAAGTGGAACAGTGATATAACTTTTGGCAAAAATTATGGATTTGTGCGTAGAACCACTTTATGTTTGTGTATTTGTATAAAGGGTTCTTGTATGGTAAAGGCTTGTATTTCACTCACTCTTCTGAGGGATGTGATAGCTATTAGAAAGGCTACTTTCCAGGTTAAGTATTGCATTTCACAAGAGTGCATGGGTTCGAATGGTGGACCCATGAGTCGCGTTAATACAATATTGAGGTTCCACGAAGGAACTGGTGGTGTTCTTGGTGGAATGATTCTTTTTAGACCCTCCATAAATGCTTTTATGACTGGGATTCTAAATAGTGAAGTTGAATGTGTAATTTGCAGATATGCTGGAATTGCTGAGATGTATTTTAATGGGCGAAAAGGCTAAGTTCGATTTTTGTAAGTGTAGTAAGTAGCTTACAATGTCTCTTGCGGACGCGTGTAATGGTTGAATTTGATTATTTTGACAGTAATAAACAAATCGTTTCCATTTATTTGCGTAGCAATGTCTTGTAGTAGGTTTTCTAGCTTGTTTGATGACCTCCATACATTCTTGTGTAAGGTCTAGGTGTCCGAATTCTAAGACTTCAGGAGCCAGATCGCTAGATTGAGTGATGCTGGACTCGGGTGTCTGATCTGTTGTTTGTGTTGAGTTAACAGATCTGGTCTGTTTGGTAGTTTGATATGAGGCACTACTGACAGGTCTAGTAATGTTGTGTACCAAGGTTGTCGTGGCTAAGTTGGTGCTATTAGTATTAGTTTGAGTTCGTTTTGACTCAATTTGTTTACAAGATACGGAAGGAGAGGGGGAAAAGCGTAAGCAAATATCCCTGACCAACTCATCCATAACGCATTGCCTTTGAAGTGAGGCTGTGGGTACCTGGATGCGAAGTTTTGGCATTTTGCGTTTTCTTTTGTTGCGAATAGGTCTATTTGCGGTGTTCCCCAGTTTTGGAAGTAGGTTTGCAGTATTTGTGGATGAATCTCCCATTCGTGGATCTGTTGGTGATCTCGACTGAGATTGTCTGCCAATTGGTTTTGAATTCCTGTGATGTATTGCGCTATTAGGTGAATGTGATTGTGATTCGCCCAATGCCAAATCTTCTGTGCTAAGAGACACAGTTGTGATGAGTGTGTGCCTCCCTGTTTGTTTAAGTAATGCATTGTTGTCATGTTGTCTGTTTTGACAAGAATGTGTTTGTGTGTTATTATCGGTTGAAATGCTTTCAACGCTAAAAACACTGCTAGTAATTCTAGCTGATTTATGTGAAGTTGTTTCTGCTGAGTGTCCCATTGTCCCTGGATGCTGTGTTGGTTGAGATGTGCTCCCCATCCTACCAGGGAAGCATCTGTTGTGATTACGTATTGAGGCACTGGGTCTTGGAAAGGCTGCCCTTGGTTTAAATTTACAGGATTCCACCATTGAAGCGAGGTGTGTGTTTGGCAGTCTATCAACACTAGATCTTGAAGTTGACCCTGTGCTTGTGTCCATTGTGTTGCTAGGCACTGTTGTAAGGGCCGCATGTGTAATCTTGCGTTTGGGACAATGGCTATGCATGAGGACATCATGCCTAGCAATTTCATCACTAATTTTACCTGATACCTTTGGTTTGGGTGCATGCTTTGTAGTACGGTTTGGAATGCTTGTACCCTTTGTGGACTTGGTGGCAATCCCTTTTTTTGTGTTGATTGTTGCTCCTAAGTATTGTTGCATTTGATACGGCTGTAAGTGTGAGTTTTGGTAGTTTAGTGAGAACCCTAGTTTGTGAAGGGTTTCTATGACGTATTTTGTGTGATGAAGACACTGTTTCTGGGGTTTGGTTTTGATTAACCAATCGTCTAGATATGGGAATACGTGTATGTGCTGTCTTCTGATATGTGCCCTTACTACTGCAAGGCATTTTGTAAATACCCTTGGTGCTGCTGTTATTCAGAATGGTAACACTTTGAACTGGTAATGTACTCCTTGGAATACAAACCTTAAGTATTTCCTGTGTGAAGGATGTATGGGTATATGGAAGTACGCATCTTTGAGATCTACTGTCGTCATGTAATCTTGTTGTTTGAGTAGGGGGATTACGTCTTGAAGTGATACCATGAGAAATTGATCTGATTTGATGTAAAGATTTAGTGTTCTGAGATCTAATATACGTCTTAGAGATTTGTCCTTTTTGGGTATGAGAAAGTACAGGGAGTAAATCCCTGTCGCTTTTTGATGACTGGGTACTAGTTCTATTGCCTCTTTTTGTAACAACGCTTGGACTTCTATTTGTAATAGATCCATGTGTTGTTTGGACATGTTGTGTGTTTTTGGTGGCACATTTGGTGGTAATTGTAGGAATTCTATGCAATAGCCATGTTGGATGATGGCTAGGACCCACAAGTCCGTTGTTATTTCCTCCCAATTTTGGTAAAAATCTGTTAGTCTCCCCCCACACCGGTGCTGAGTGTTGGGGATTTGTGACACTAAAGTCACTGTTTGTTTTGAGGGGTCTTGGGACTTTGGAACTTCCCTCTAGTCTTAGGGAACTGTCCCCCTCTATACTGTCCCCGCAAGCCTCCTCTCTGATACTGGCTCTGGTATGTGGGCCTGGTTTGTGAAGTTGAGGGTTCTGTGGTTTGAGCCCGAAACCCCCTTCTAAATGGTGTCTTCCTAAAAGTGCCTCTGCTCTGTGGGGAGTAGAGCGTGCCCATGGCCTTGGCCGTATCTGTATCTTTCTTCTATTTTTAGATAGCAGTGTCCACTTCCGGCCCAAACAACTGCTGGCCATTAAAAGGCATATTAAGCACAGCCTGTTGGATTTCGGGCTTGAATCCTGAGGTGCGCAGCCATGCATGTCTCCGAATTGTCACCGCTGTATTTACAGTTCTTGCAGCTGTGTCTGCTGCATCCATTGCTGAACGTATCTGGTTATTTGGATACTTTGGCCTTCTTCTACCACCTGTTGTGCACGTTTTTGGAATTCTTTGGGCAGATGTTCAATAAAGTGTTGCATTTCGTCCCAGTGGGCTCTGTCATATATTGACAGCAAAGCCTGTGAATTCGCAATGCGCAATTGATTGGCTGCTTGTGCTGCCACTCTTTTTCCCGCTGCGTCGAACTTGCGACTTTCGTTATCGGGTGGTGGTGCATCCCCGGAGGTGTGTGAATTCGCCATTTTCCGTGCTGCGCCAACTACTACAGAGTCCGGTGTCAGTTGCTGCGTAATGTACATAGGGTCTGTTGGTGGAGGCTTGTACTTTTTCTCCACCCTAGGAGTAATAGCCCTGCCTTTCACGGGTTCCTGAAATATTTATCTTGCGTGCTTTAACATTCCCGGTAGCATTGGAAGACTCTGGTACTGACTATGTGTGGATGACAGAGTGTTAAATAAAAAGTCATCCTCGATTGGTTCAGCGTGCAGTGTGACGTTGTGAAAGGCAGCTGCTCTGGACACCACCTGCGTGTAAGCAGTACTGTCCTCAGGTGGTGATGGTCTTGCTGGGTAACAGTCAGGACTGTTATCTGACACAGGCGCATCATAAAGATCCCATGCATCTGGGTCATCTTGGCTCATGCTCGTGTGTGCTGGAGACTGCACCATCGGTGGGCTAGCGACTGGTGATGATTGCGGTGAGCGTTGAGGTGATGGTGGCGGAGTTACTTGTTTTGCCACCTTTGCTTGTGGTGGTTTATCCTTCTCTTGGAAAGCCAGTTTCCTTTTCATCCTTATAGGAGGGAGAGTTCTTATCTTCCCTGTCTCCTTTTGTATATGGAGCCTTCTCTGTGTATAATCTGGCTCCCCTGCCTCTAGTTCCTGTCCGAATCTATGGCTTTGCATTTGTGTGGAAAGCCCTTGCTCTTCCGTGTATGAACTAGTTTTCGGCTCCGAAGCCGGATGTTTCGGGATCGAAACTTTTTCCACCATCTTTTTCGGCTCCGAAGCCACTTTTTTGTGTTTCGGTGTTCCGATCTCCCGTGCCGAGTAGTCTCGGTGCCGATATCTCGATGTCGAGATTGTTCTGACTCGGTGTCGAGTCTTTACTGTGCCGGTATCTCGACCGGAGTCGGATGACTTCGACACATGCGTGCCCTTTTTTGGTGCCGATGGACGGTCACCGAGTTTTTGGTTTAAGCCATTGCCTGCAGGCGGTGGCGTCCCCTGGGCTCTGATGAATTTTCTGTGAGTTTTGGCTGGAGCAGTTTTACTCACGGTTTTCAGTGTCTGTTCTGTTTCGTCCGAGTCCAAGTCAGCGATGGAGAAGGTTTCTTCTTCCTCCAAGTCTTGGTGTCCTGACGGCGCCGATGCTATTTGAAGTCTTCTCGTTCTCCGGTCCCTCAGTGTTTTCCTCGATCGAAACGCTCGACAGGCCTCACAGGTATCCTCTTTGTGTTCTGGAGACAAACACAAGTTACAGACCAAATGTTGATCTGTGTAAGGATATTTGTTGTGGCATTTGGGGCAGAAGCGGAATGGGGTCCGTTCCATTAGTCTTGTCGACGCACCTGGTCGGGCCGACCAGGCCCCACCGGGGAACCGAAACCCCGAAGGGCCACCGGAGCTCTTCAAAATTCGGTGTCGATCTGTGTTAACTAACCCGATACCGAACGCAAACAATACCGTTGAATTTTTCCAATATCTAACTAATCTTCCGAACCGAAACACGAAGCGTAGAGGAACACGTCCGAACCCGATGGCGGAAAGAAAACAATCTAAGGTGGAGACGACGCCCATGCGCAATGGAGCCGAAATGGGAGGAGTCCATCGATCTTGTGACTCGAAAAGACTTCTTAGAAGAAAAACAACTTGAAACACTAGATGGCGGGATATGCACTGCATGTGTTTCTGCAGCTACACATGCCATCGAACATATATATATATATATATATATATATATATATATACACACATATATATACACACACTTGCTATTTTAATAAATTGGTGCGGATCTCCTTTTTGAGTCGTGTGTCTCATTTATTATCCATTGTATGCATGTGTGGAAGTCTTCCACTCCTCTGCATTAAGCCAAGGCTGCTCGAACACCCTACCTCCAAATGCAGCACTTTGGGATTGTATAGCAAGCCCTGTGCATTCAATGGGGAACCCCTAAACTCTTCACACCTTGTATCTATTTACTGGTATACTACATAAAGAGCCAGCTTCCTACACATGGCATTTGTAAAACTTTATTGTTGTGTGGGGTGCTAGGCCCTGACCATTGTAACAAACATTGGCAAAAAGCAAACTGTTTTTGGTCTCATAAACCACATATTGCCACAGTAGTTGCTGGAACTTAACACAATTACTTTGTGTGCAGATATACTCCTTGTGAAAGAGCAGAATGCCATCACTCACACTGAAGCCATCCAATAGGTGAATCGAGAGATGGAATCTTGATGATAAAAAAAAAAGGTCTTTGTTAACGCCAGACTTAATTAAGGGCCTAATTATTGAAGAAAGTGACAAAAGTGCACCCATAGAATATGTATTTGCATTAATGTAAACTTAAGTATTTCATGAATTCACAAGAATTTACAGCAGAAGATCAGGAAATCATACTCCCAGAAAATATTTCTGAACTGTATTTTAGCAAACAAATACGCTTGGGTAGATTAGCTTTTTCAAAAAAATAAAATAAATCTGTTGGGCGTTTACAAGTTCACACCCCCCACCACCACTTTTTTTTCCCGAACCTTGGAAGAAGTTTGACTTCTGCCCTCGCAGTAGCAAATTCATAGCCTTTTTCATGATGGAAGAAAAATAGAGAAGAGCTAGTGAAAACCCTGTGAACATGCAGGGCAGTAGGTTTGCACAGACTAAAAAGAGCATTCCAAACCCAGAACCATTGGATTACTGCTTCCTCCAACCCCACTATGTAGATCTGCAGAAAGGTGGCAAAATAAGGATATTGGTAGTATTCAAGCCCTACTATAGTATTAGCCCTAACATAAATCAGAGAGGCTATTATCAGAGCTCTAATATAATGAGACTGCTGCCATAATTTGTCACCTCACCACATCGCACCAAAGGGACAAGTAGTGTTTTTTTGTTTTTTACAGGACAAGTAGATTCATGAAGCAACCTGTCCCATAGACAAGTATATATATTAATAAATTCCAGACCCCTGTAGGCAACCTGTACATTTTTGGAAACTAGACAACCAGGGGAGTTGAGGGGTGCATGCCTTGCGTGGTTCTCGCCAGGTAATTTTACCCAGAAGCCCTTGCAAACATTAAACTTTGGTAAGAAACACATTTTCCTCACATTTCTGTGACCGAAAAACCTTGAATCTGCAGGGACCCTCAGGTTTCCTACCACCCTGAGATCCCACACATCTTTCAATAAGAATGGTACCCCACTTGTGTGGGTGGGCCAAGAGAAAATGACACAAAAGACCCTAAATTCCTTTGTTGAGAGATAAGCAAGATGGGTAGGTGCTGTATTTGTACAAAGCTACAAACAACAGGCATTTCTGAAAACTAAACAGGTGACTCCAGGGTGATGTTCTTTGCATGGATTCCACAGGGTTTTCTGACCCACAATGTTCTTCACACCTCAAACTCTGCCTAAAATCATGCATTTTTCTTCCATTTCTATGATGTAAACTTCCAGAATCCACAAAATTACTATAACTCTGCACTATCTCACTTGTGCCAATAAAAACAGACCCACATGTGTGCCTGGGCCTAGTGCCTGCAACAAGAACAGCTCAAAAGAAGGTAAATTGAAGCCCTCACCAGGGGACTCCCAATGACCTTGGTTTGAGCCATTTCTGTCATGAGCACCAAGCCTAGTTACGCAAGTGGAGTTCCATTTTTTATCGGGAGACTTAAGTAAATTCCAGGTGGGTGGGCGTTAGTGGCTCCCTGCAGATTCCAGAACTTTCATCACAGAAATGTGAGGAAAGGATGTTTTCTAAGAAAAAAGTTTTAGATCTACAAGGGATTCTGGGAAAACAAAATCTGGTGCGAACCACTCAAGTCACCCCATCCTGGACTCCCCTAGTGTCCAGTTTTTAAAAAAAGGACCATTTTGCTAGGTCTCCCTAGGTACTGGATGAACAAATGTGCAAAATATTCAGCTACCCTGTGAAAGAAAGTGTGCTTTCAGTGAAAAAATGGTGACAGCCACAAAAGTCATACCACCCTAGATTCCCCCAAGTGTCTACTTTTCAAACATCTACAGCCTTGTTAGGTTTCCCTAGGTGGCAGCTGAGTAAGGGTCCAAAATCTATACCCACATTGGAAAAAAAGGGTATGTTTTCAGTGGAAACATGTCATGCGTCCATGTTGTGTTATGGGGCCGTTTCCTGTTGCAGGAACTGGGCTTACCCACATAAGTGAGCTAACATTTTATCAGGAGACCTGTGGGAGCACAGAACAGTAGAACACTTGTTATTAACAATTGGACTTCTCTGCATTTGTGCCTTTCAAATGTAAGCCAGTGTACAAGAAAGAAGGTATTTTGAAAACTACTGTCTAAATCAGGCTTTTACAATGAGTAGCTCGTGACATACTGGTTCCTCTCCAGCTACATGTAAGTAGCTCTCCTATGTGCAGCCTAGCATACTGAAATAAAATATTTTGATTGTTTGAATTACTATGGGAATACCAAAATTGAGAGAGCATATTAGAAACAAAAATGAGTTTATTTTTAGAACTAAAACTGATATTAAGAGGAAAATAGCTGAATTTCCCAAAAATATTTAAAGCTGATATTTGAGTGATAAATCATGTGTCATTGGGGAGAACAAATGACAGTACCTTGGGGCCAGAGTCATTGCAGCTATATCTGTTATATATTACTATGTATGGGCATTCATATTTTTTTACATTACTGAAGGCATTCCTGCCTAATGCACTGAAGTGTTAGTAATCTTGCATACGGTGGCCACAACTATTACAACACTAATAATATCAGTAGCTCTCATAGGTTTCATTGAACACAAGTAATCTCATTACAGAGAAGGTTGGAGACCCCTGTTTTAAATCAGACACAAGTCTGAGTACCCACAAATTCAGAGCTGTACAAGTGACCACTGCTCCTAAACTCCATGTCTGGTGCCCATTTCAGAAATACATAGATTTTTTAAATACCCATTTTTCACTTTAAATGTTTCACTATATAAATTGGTCTATACTCTGTACTCAATGAAAAACCATTGTACGGTGCAGCTCAGTTGCTGGCTCTGGGTACCGTGGGTTCTTGGAGAACCTACAAACCCTTTATTTATCTGCAACCAGAAGGGTCTAGTGGATGAAATGTTAAATTGCTTTTGTAAATCTGCCATTGTGACAAAAAGTTACATGGAAATGTCCCAAATGGCCTTTTTTCCAACTCATTTTCAGTATTTCAACCAGGATTTTACTCGGAAAAAACTTGAGGATGTACACATTTGACCCTTTGCTGAATTCAGAATTGTCTACTTTTCAGAAATCTATAGCTTTCCTGAATCACCCATGGGTCTCACACTGGTTTCCACCACAAACTGGAAGTAGGGCGAGAGCGCAAAAAATAGGAAAAAGGGGCTACCTCTGAATAATGCCAAAACTGGTACAAAATTAGGTTTTACGAATCAGCTCTGCATGTTCCTGAAAGCTGGGAAGATGGTGACTTTAGTACAGCAAACTGTCCATTGATGCCATGTTATAGGGAAAAACAGGCACCTATCTTGAGCACTTTTTCCCCATTTTGCCCCCAACATTCTCAAATGTTTGCTATATTTTGCCTATTATCTCAGTCCCCTGCAGGGGAAACCTCAAACCCTGGTTACTTTTAGAATCCCCAGGATGTTGGGAAAAAAAAAGGAAAAAAGAACGCAAATTTAGCATGGATACTTTATTTGGAAAATAAGTCACAGATCTTTAATTGTGAACTACCCCAAATATCCAAAAAAGGGCTCAAAACGGTGGGGTGTGAACAGGCCAGCAGCTAAGGGGTTAAATGCTCCACGAGGCCATTTCAAGATGTGATTGGCAATATCTGAAGCCAAGGGTTGAACGGCACTTACCTCAAACATGCCAATGGGTTGAAGGGGCTGACCCAAAGCCTTTTCTGTGTGCTGAAAGCAGATACTGGATCACCATACTTATAGAATTCCAACACTGGAACATATTAACAGAGGCAGCTCATCATCATAAACTAGTACTCATTTTATTATTAAAGTACTGAACGAAAACGGACAAACTTGTTCTTTACCTTGTGGCTTGACAACTTAATTTCACAAAAAAGCAGAAAAATATATACATACAAATGTAAATAAACAAAAGTGTATTCGAACATTCAAAATATCCGTTTTTCACACTTCTTCAGCCCTTACAAAATTAACACTGGAAATAATGTCACACATGAGTTTGCAATGTTTACCTCTACCAAAATCTGATAAAAGATCTGGTTTCGAACCACCAAATAAAGTCTATTAGTACAGATAAAAGGGCACTTTTAATCCCATTTTGAAAACTGTGACAAGATGTTCCCTTCAGGTTGAACAGCATCCTTGTTCTGCAATGCTAATAAGAGTAGAGCCTGCACTCCTCCATCAAAGAGAGCCTTGAGGGAAAACCAATGTCCTTTCAAAACAAAAGGCATCTTCCTCAAGCAAATTGAGTCACAAGGGGGTTGAGGTCACTACTGTTTATGACGGAGAGTGATCTTCCCCTCTGATAGTTTTGTACTTTGCCATGTCCTCTGGAAATACTTTACTCAACTCTTGAATCAATAAACTTTTAAATTTCTAGAAAAAACAAAAAACAAAAGCAATATGAGATTAGGTTTCAAAAACTGTACCTTCTGGCCCTCATAACAATTTAAAACGTTTAACTTTTATTGCTATAGTAATATTTCCTCCGTCGTTTATTGGCTAAACCTTCAAGCTAACACCAATTGAAGCTCAGTACCCAAAATGCATTTAATGGCCAAGACCATTTAGAGAAAACAGTTGATGCTTAGTTCTGAGTACATCTTTAGCTGACAGAACTCAGCCAATAAATGCAATCAAGCTTCTGTCCATGGGCACTGATGTCTCTGCTGACCGTCTAAACAAAATTTCAGTGAGCAGCCAGTGTGTCATTGGTCAGCGGTGATCCTTCCGAATGAAAGATTTTAAGCATGGAAACTTCTTGAGTTTTTAACCTAACAAAGTCCTGGAAGATATGATACTTTGATTTCTCGATATGAAGAAAATAAAACCATCTTATCTGTAACTGCAGTTCTTCATTATTAGTTTTCCAATCAATGACAGTTGTTAAATTCATTTTCCAAGGTCAAGTAGGATTTCAGAAAGTTTCAAGACATGAAATAGAAAACGAAGCCGGATTTTAAACAAAGCAAAAAACAAAACAAAAGTACACAAGAAGTCCACTTTGACTTCTACAATGCATATGATCACAAACACTGGAGAAGAGTTATCAGCAGCAAGCTGGGCATTATCGGCTGAAGCTCAACAAGTGGGCCGTCATGGAAGGAGGCTGGACCTATTGTTCAGTGTAACCTCCTGAAGTCGCAAAAACAGATACGATACTCTGGTGCCTCAAAACGCTCCGAGGAAGAAGACTACACTTCCCAATATTTCGCTGCCCTCTCACCCAGAAATAAAAAGAAAGCTCAACTTCATGGTGCCATGGTTCACTAAAGCCTCCATGCCCAGGAAGAGAGAGAGCTTCAACTCGATGGTAAAACAGCAGCCGTAAAACTGTGGTAAGTGCAGACCTCACAAGTCTTCTTCTCCTGGATAACACATGTTCCTTCCTATAATCCTGAAAAACAGATCTGAAGAAAAGCTCACTAGGTCAGAGGGAACAACTGACCTATGGGCAGTGAAGGTGACCTACGTAAGTGAGATCCTATTGGGATAGCACCATACTTACTCACGGATAGTGCTGCACTCAATTTCGGAGAATGTCTTATCTTAACATTCTTCCAATTAAACGTTTATTTTACGCTGCAAATACACCAGAAAGTCTTAAAGAGATTTTATCCCAACAGACGTACGGAGAAACAGCAGTGGGAGAAATTTCTACTCTCCCCTCTTGGCAGCTGAGAACCCACAGAACAGGAATGACCAAGGGCGTTAGGGAAGTAACAAATTCCATATCCTGCACAAACGGAACAGTTAAACCACTGCATGGGCAACTTATTGCAAATGAAACACAAATGAGCACTGCAGCCTGATTTTTTCAGTTAATCCAAATATTTCAGACTTAAGATTGCACAAAAATGCTAACACATAAAATACTATTGTTTTGTATGGTAAGAGTGTCCCTTCTAAAATACTGCACCCATTATACTAGTTTCAACTACAATGGAGTAAAAGCTCTAACCTTATGTAACTCATGTACGAGTCTCAGGATTTCAGAGTGAGAGGCACATTATTTGCTCCCTGATGTACGGGCTCTAAGGGCACCACATGTTGGAACTTGTTCAGAGTTTTTAAACAAGCATTGGCAAAGCCAATAGGTTTCGCCTGTCTTTTTCTATGTAACTGGGGTACAAATACATACAACAAAGTTATAAGAATGTTTGTTTTATTAAATTAAAAACAAACATGATATTTTTCTAATAGTTGTAAGCCAGTTACACAGAAAAAAAAAGACAAAGGCGAAATGTACTGGCATGTGGGAAAGATGTAAGATGGTGGCAGAACACAAGGAACACAAAAGGATGATGGACAGAGTGCTGAAACTTTTCAAATATTTAAACCCAGGTCTGTGACGGGGTAATCAATCATTCTTTTGCTCACAATGCTACTCCAGTTTGGACCTAGCCATATGCAAATCAGTATTGACCCTGTCCCCATGGGAACAGTCCAGCCCGAACTGCCAGGCCTTCCCTGGACCGGAAACAAGCAACCGTCCATCATCCTTTAGTGTTGCTAAAGCCACCGTAAGTGGTCAGGGTATGTGCAGACGTGCATCACTTGCTTACTGTGCCACTGGATTCAAGCTAGCCTGGCTGAAGAGGGGTGATACCCTGAAACCGGTCCCAGGATGCTTGTTTCCAGTCCCAGGAGGACCTGGCAGGACAGTTTGGGTTTCTGTTCCCATGGAGAGCAGGGTCAAGACTTGCATATGATTGGGTCCAAACTGGGGTGGCATGGTGAGAAAACGAACAATAGATTAAACCCAGATCTGTGGCTGAGGGTGTGTGTTTGAAAAGTTTCAGCACGCCGTCCATCATCCTTTTGTGATGCAGAACCCAGAGGAAGACAGCAGAACACAGAGGAAGACAGCAGAACACAGAGGATTGCAGAAGAGAGAACATGAAAGAAGAGAGAAGACGGGGAAGGCAGAAAAAGAGAGAAGACGTGAGAAGACAGAAGAAGGGGGAAGACAGAAGACAGGAGAAAAGAAGACATGAGAAGAATGCAGACGTGTGAAGAGTGCAGACTTGAGAAGACAGAAGGCGGCATGCAGTAAAGAAGACAGAAGACGGTATGCAGAAAGGAAAAAATAAAATAGACGGCTACAAAGATAGAAGACAGAAGAAGGCATCAAAGAAGAAGGCGTCAGCGAAGTAAGACAACAACATTCAGGAAAAAAAAAAAGAAGAAGACAACAACGAAGAAAGAAGACTGAGACGACGTCAGCGAAGAAGGAAGACGTGTCGCATAGACTGTCATTCTAATGAGAATGCTGGATTTTGAGCAGCAGAATCGCCCGCGGCGTGGGAGACGAAGTCTGACCCACTGCGGGTGACACCTGTCGCTCCAATTCGGGTTTTGCTCCAACTAACTAGCAGTGCCTCATCTCTACCCGAGGGCAGGGATGACTGGGCAGCCGAGCGCATGACAATTGCTTTCTCAGGGAAGCCGTGGTCATTCAGGTCTCATCCGTTTCTCTCAGTTACCTTAGTCTCATATATATATATATATATATATATATATATATATATATATATATATATATATATATATATATATATATGACAAACAGAGGCAGTTAATGTTCGAATAAAGATTTAAATAAAACTACTGCATCTTAGATAGCAAAGCGTGAGCTGCAATTACCAGGACGACACAGCATGACATTATTAAAATTTTACGAGGAGAGTGAAGCATAGAAATAACACTATCATATTGTCACTATGGTCAATAGACTAACTCCTACCTCGGCTTTGATAGAGTACAGCATGTTTAGCTCTAAATCTGCCCTTCAGGTTCCCCCAGGGAAGACATCATCCCCTATACCTGAGCAAAGGCCTGCGGTCTGCGTGAGCATCAATAGCGGAGCATACGGCAACCAGCATACAGTCTTGGTTCTCTGGCTGGAATCTCCCTCTAACGTGTAAGGGACAAGGAAGTGTTTTTCTTTTTTTTAAACAACACAGCTGATGTTCTGAGAAAAGGTCCCTATGTAAGGATATGTGTTTTCTAGGAATGTTGGAGACTAAACTTCTACCCAGTTCACCGCCAATGTACTGTGCTGTAGCCTTGGAAGAAGCACAGAGTGAGCAAGAATGTCTTGTTTTAGAACAGATTGCTGGCCTAGGAAAAAACAGTTAGATAAACAGAAAATAAAACAAGACCGTAAAAGTGGCTATTGTAACAATAATAAAATAAAGTCAAATAAAATATATCTAGGTTAGAGTGCAGAGTGGCTTGGCCTAGTGTGTTAAAATAACGTGCATGGAGCTATAGCTAAAACGGCTACACAACAGCAGCACACAAGAAGAAAAAAAGAAGTACCTTTAGTATTGCAGCTAGCAGAAAGGACACTGGCCAGTGTCCAATAGGAAGTAACCGGAAGGCGTACTAGGTTCACAGACAACTCTACAGCAAGACTGGCGAAGAAGACAAAGACGACAGCAGGAAGTGACGTGAAGACGTTGTGCTGGTCAATCCAAAGCAGGTAAATCAGAGCGGCGTTGGAGTGAGCCAATGGTAAGCTCAGGTAAGTAAAGGGGCTGGTTCCAAGCCCCTTTTAAGTTTTTTTACCAACTAAAGATTACACAAGAATGGGCACAAGCGCGCAGGAGAAACCCAAAAAGAGGGATTTGCTACCTAGCAATGAATTAAAGTAGTGACCAAAGCTCCAGCTGGAGTAATGTGGATGGGGCAGGTGTGATACAGAGTTATGCAGCTTAACCCCTTCGCTGCCAGGCCTTTTCCCCCTCCTGTGCCAGGCCTTTTTTTGCCTATTTGGGGCAGTTCGCGCTTAGGCCCTCATAACTTTTTGTCCACATAAGCTAACCAAGCCAAATTTGCGTCCTTTTTTTCCAACATCCTAGGGATTCTAGAGGTACCCAGACTTTGTGGGTTCCCTTGAAGGAGGCCAAGAAATTGGCCAAAATACAGTGAAAATTTCGTTTTTTTCAAAAAAATTGGAAAAAGTGGCTGCAGAAGAAGGCTTGTGGTTTTTCCCCTGAAAATGGCATCAACAAAGGGTTTGCGGTGCTAAACTCAGCAGCTTCCCAGCTTTCAGGAACAGGCAGACTTGAATCAGAAAACCCAATTTTTCAACATAATTTCGGCATTTTACTGGGACATACCCCATTTTTGCACTTTTTTGTGCTTTCAGCCTCCTTCCAATCAGTGACAGAAATGGGCATGAAACCAATGCTGGATCCCAGAAACCTAAACATTTCTGAAAAGTAGACAAAATTCTGAATTCAGCAAGGGGTCATTTGTGTAGATCCTACAAGGGTTTCCTACAGAAAATAACAACTGAAAAAGAAAAATATTGAAATTGAGGTGAAAAAACATAAATGTTTCTCTACGTTTTACTCTGTAACTTTTCCCTGCAATGTCAGATTATCGAAAGCAATATACCGTTACGTCTGCTGGACTCCTCTGGTTGCGGGGATATATAGGGCTTGTAGGTTCATCAAGAACCCAAGGAACCCAGAGCCAATAAATGAGCTGCACCCTGACGTGCGTTTTCATTCTATACCGGGTATACAGCAATTCATTTGCTGAAATATAAAGAGTAAAAAATTGCTATCAAGAAAACCTTTGCATTTCCAAAAAGGGCACAAGATAAGGTGCTGAGGAGCAGTGGTTATTTGCACATCTCTGAATTCCGGGGTGACCATACAAGCATGTGAATTATAGGGAATTTCTCAAATAGATGTCTTTTTTACACACTCTCCTATATTTGGAAGGAAAAAATGTAGAGAAGGACAAGGGGCAATAGCACTTGTTTTGCTAATCTATGTTCCCCCAAGTCTCCCGATAAAAATGATACCTCACTTGTGTGGGTAGGCCTAGCGCCCGCGACAGGAAACGCCCCAAAGCGCAACGTGGACACATCCAAAATTTTGGGAGAAAACAGAGGTGTTTTTTGCGAAGTGCCTACCTGTAGATTTTGGCCTCTAGCTCAGCCGGCACCTAGGGAAACCTACCAAACCTGTGCATTTCTGAAAACTAGAGACCTAGGGGAATCCAAGGAGGGGTGACTTGCGGGGCTCGGACCAGGTTCTGTTACCCAGAATCCTTTGCAAACCTCAAAATTTGGCTAAAAAAAACACATGTTCCTCACATTTCTGTGGCAGAAAGTTCTGGAATCTGAGAGGAGCTACAAATTTCCTTCCACCCAGCGTTCCCCCAAGTCTCCCGATAAAAATGATACCTCACTTGCGTGGGTAGGCCTAGCGCCGGCGACAGGAAACACCCCAAAGCGCAACGTGGACACATCCCTTTTTTTTTTTAAAGAAAACAGTGCCTACCTGTGGATTTTGGCCTGTAGCTCACCCGGCACCTAGGGAAACCTACCAAACCTGTGCATTTCTGAAAACTAGAGACCTAGGGGAATCCAAGATGGGGTGACTTGCGGGGCTCGGACCAGGTTCTGTTACCCAGAATCCTGTGCAAACCTCAAAATGTGGCTAAAAAAACACATGTTCCTCACATTTCTGTGGCAGAAAGTTCTGGAATCTGAGAGGAGCCACACATTTCCTTCCACCCAGCGTTCCCCTAAGTCTCTCAATAAAAATGGTACCTCACTTCTGTGGGTAGGCCTAGCGCCCACGAAAGGAAATGGCCCAAAACACAACTTGGACAGAACATATTTTTTCACAGAAAACAGAGGTGTTTTTTGCAAAGTGCCTACCTGTGGAGTTTGGCCTCTAGCTCAGCCGGGCCCGGGAAGGGGGGGGCCGAAATGCCCTAAAATAAATTTCCCCCCCCAGCCCCCACCCCCCCCCCGGGAGCGGCCCTTGCCTAAGGGGTCGCTCGCCCTGCGTGACATTGGCGCCAAAAAACAAATCCCAGGTGCCTAGTGGTTTCTGCCCCCTTGGGGGCAGATTGACCTAAAATCGGCCTATCTGCCCCCAAGTGGGGCAGAAATGGCCTAAATACAATTTGCCCCCCAGGGGAGCGACCCTTGCCTGATGGGTCGCTCCCCATCTCGAAAAAAACAAACAAAAAAAACAAACACAACAAAAAAATTTGCCCTGGTGCCCTGAGGGTTCTGCCCCCCCCTGATAATAGGCCGATCTGCCCCCAGGGGGGGCAGAAATGGCCTAAAATAAATTCCCCTCCCCCCCAGGGAGCGACCCTTGCCTAAGGGGTCGCTCCCTTTGCGTGAAATTCACGCAAAGAAAAAATTCCCTGGTGTCTAGTGGTTTCTACCCCCTTTGGGGGCAGATTGGCCTCATCAAAATAGGCCAATCTGCCCCCAAGGGGGGCAGAAATGGCCAAAATATAATTTTCCCCCAAGGGGAGCGACCCTTGCCTAAGGGGTCGCACCCCACCAAAAAAAAAAAAGAAATGAAACATAAAAAAAAAAAAAAAAAAAAAAATGGTCCCTGGTGCCTAGAGGTTTCTGCCCCTAATAAGGGGGGGGCAGAAAAGGCCTTCTCAAAAAAATGCCCCCCCTGGGAGCGACCATTGCCCAAGGGGTCGCTCCCTTTTGTCAGTTTCAATAAAAAAAAAAAATCCCTGGTGTCTAGTGGGGTTTCAAAAGCCGGATTGCAAGCAATCCGGCTTTTGAAACCCTCGGAGGGACTTCAAAGGGAAGGAAATACTTTTCCTTCCCTTTGAAGCCCCTCCGGGCCTCCCAAGTGATTGAAAAAGAAATGCTTTTGCATTTCTTTTTCAATCGCGCTCGAAGCAGAGCTTCCAGCGCGACTAGGGAGGCCCCTGTGACAAATCAGCGCACGCTGACGTCACGGGGGGGTGGGGGGGGTCGGGGGTGGAAGGGGAAGGTCTTCTCCTTCCATCCCGACTTGGGGGGGGGGGGGAGGGGAGTGCACGGGGCCGCGCTAGCACGCCCCCAAGTTCCCCTGTGCCATGGACGAGATGATCTCGTCCAAGGCACAGGGGAACTGTAGCCTTGGACGAGATCATCTCGTCCAAGGCACAGAACCGGTTAAGCTTCAGCACAGAGCATTTGATCTGCTCTTCTGCCACTGTCCTAAAAATCTGTGGCACTGCTTGTTTTGTTGTCTGTTGTTGGACTGAGGAGGGGCAAGATTTGGAAGGAATAAAACAACGCAGCCCTTATGGAGGCCTAGTTTCCATCCAATGTTTAAAAGAGGGAAAAAAACAGCCTAAACACCATCTTGCGTATGGATCTGCCAAAAGACCATAACTCGTCATGGACAGTGCTACCTACCTTCCTTCCGTAAGATTTTATAATGGTTGATGCTTATGGACAATATTAGAGAGAGAAAAAGCTTTGAGGGGAAAAAATAAGACCACCATCTTTAAGTCTTGTTTACAGTTTTCCAGGCAGAAACTACATTGTCTAGTAGAGCACCAATGTTATTCAAGTGTACAATTCAAAGAATTTTTAAACATGAAAAGTTGCAGTGTCCAATTACACGCAAACCTTGAAAAGCAAAATAATTTCACTAAACACCCATTCAACAGTTCACCTGTACTCTGCTTTACAAAGCCTAAATCTCAAAGGTTACTTTCATGTTCATTCTAAGCGCCTCTACCTTGGTCGACAATTGAGGAAATAAGGAGAACTACATATAAAATCAACATATGCCTATTCCATCTTGATCAATAGGACTAATGTACAGGGGTGGAGGAATTTATCCACTTTTCTTATAAACCTCTAGTAACTTCAAGAGATCTGTTCCTTATTATTTTCATGTCATATTTCAGCATTTCGTTGATTACAACAGCTTGGCAGATAGCTAAATATGGGCAACACCAAAACCTTTACCTACTATAGTAATCTTTGAGATTCTATCCAACAAAATACCCATCTACAAAATTTAACACACTTATACCAATCCACCCGTAAAGGTAAATTGGCTTGAACATGTGCTAGTCAGGCATGCGGTTTTGTTGTAACTTTTCAAACCAAACAGATGAGGCCTGCGCTTTGATCACTGGCTTATAACCATAGCAAACCCAGTCCTGTTGGAATATAAGCATTTTTGTCAGCAAAAGCCCACAATCTCTGCCCAATCAAATGCTATAATCTCAATCTCTCTCTCAATCTCTCTCTCAATCTCTCTCGTTCTGTTTTTCACAAAGTCTGGTGACAGCTGTGCTATTGTGTCAAACCTGAAATGGAAGGCTAGTGCTGCCCTCGTAACATAGCCGAGGTAGTGTAGGTGATTTAAGCCCTAGTCGCCCCTCGGCAAATAACCGTGGGCCTAAGAAAATACCCTGGGAAGAGCTGCGGGATCAGTGGCAGGAACAGTGGTGACAGGTCAGTATGGACAATATCACTGACCTTAGGTGATGGAGCAAGGCCTAAAAAAAAAAAAAAAAAAAATAGTATATAGCAAAACAAGGCCCTCGCTCCTGGCAACATCAAAACTTTGGAGAAAGTTTCTGAAGGCCCACCGGACACTGTAGTGTGACAAAGGTAAGCAGCTCACGGCCTAGAGGATCAAGGAGCTTTGGAGTGTGCTGGGGGTGGAGTCTGTGTTTCCCTGGGCCTGGCCTGGGAGATGTGGGACCCTGTAGATGTACGGGCGGACCAGCTCCAAGTAACTGTAGTGAGAAATGAGGAGCACGGTTCCAAGTTGCGCCTCCCAGCCCAAAATAAGGAATGAAGAGGTTTGGTGAACGGTTGAAGCCCCATGACAGGCAAAGGTATTAGAGTTATGCGGACAGGAGGCCGCAAACACAGTTTGCTAATTTTTGGACACTTGCAGGAAAGACCTGACAGCAGCAGTGACCAGCCAAGAACAGAGGAGGTGGCAGAAGTATGCTTGCAACACAATAATGTATGGTTCGCCGGTTTGCTGGAGAAAATGGAAGGACAAAGTGTAGATCTATTCCCAGAGAAACAGTCAATCCTAAATATACACACAAGAAAACTCCTTTGACCTTTACTGTGGAAAGGGCATATCTAGTAAAAGGGCACCTGTCCCTACAATCTGCTCCCCCTCCCCCCCAAGAGAATCCTCCTAGACACATGCTGCACAAGCTACTAAATTTTAAAGAGAAATCCTGTAACTTAAGTATCCCAAATTCATAGTCCTTGTACAGTGGACAACAGTAAAGCACACTTCTTCAGAGACTGCACAGCAAAGGTAACTCCTCCTTGAGGTTAAGACAAAACTGAGGCAACTGGGACTTCCAAATGCTCTACTAATTACTGCTAAGCTCGGTGTGATCAAGAACAAGACCTCCTTCACCAGTTGACATGTGGCAGTGGCTAGGGCGAAATGGAACATCTGGTGACAGAAAAGTATGACCAGCAAAAACATGGAACCAAGATTGAAAAGATGTAATGCATGCAGCAAAGCACAAATCTGGTGGAGACCATTGAACCAACAAGTGAAGACTGAGTGAGGAAGGGTGGCTGCCAATGTGGAAAGCTACAAACACTTGCAGGAACTGGCATCACAAGGAATCCCAGAGTCCTCTCGTAAGAGCTTGGACTCAAAGGAGGAAGAGAGAACAGCCCTCCTGAGACAGGGCCCTTTAATGACATCCATGGCAGCAGTAAATGACTTGACTAATGTAATGGCTGTGATATGTGAGGTATTGGGCCTCAGGGGAAGGCAGTTGGCAGCTAATAAGAATATGGCAAAGAAGTTGAATGGTGGACACAAATAATGACGGGGACTGGGAAACAAGATGTGCATTGATTTATATACAGAATTTTCTCAGGCCCCCTCCCGTTAACAAGTTACACACAATGTTTCAATAGGAAATTGGGAGCACTTAGACTTGTTTGGTGGGCTAAGATTAAAAACAAGGTTAAAGGTTCACTATAGGGGTTGGGAAGGCAAAAGACCTTTTTGTAGTTCGCCAAGCAAGTAGTTTCAAGCTCATACTGCGCAAGTAGGGACAAGGGGATAGGGACAATGGAAGTGAGGATGTTTGTTAGCAGACAAGTGGGAGAAAGAGAGCAGAGCGGGAAGCAGGGACAACAGTCACTGGAGGTAATGGAGGG
The DNA here is from genome assembly GCF_031143425.1 of Pleurodeles waltl. Lineage (NCBI taxonomy): Eukaryota > Metazoa > Chordata > Amphibia > Caudata > Salamandridae > Pleurodeles > Pleurodeles waltl. The sequence continues at coordinate 243,932,468 of NC_090439.1, read as the reverse complement.
TGGCCTGACCCAGATGTAAGATGGTATTTCAGAGATCCTATGAGACTGAATATTTTCTCATGGAACATCAATGGCCTGGGCAATAAAATCAAGAGGGCGAGTATGGCTCAATATATCAGTGGACATCTGCCTCAATTGAAGAGGACAGAACGTAAAGTCTTGGGAAAAGGCCAATATACTTCATTGGTGCATGCTGGTTTTACCCGAAGGGCTAGAAGAATAGTAACACTAACCAAGAAAAACCCTCCCTTCATTGTTACTAAAACTTGGTCAGACTCTAGGAGGTGTGTTGTGGGAGTATAAGTGACTAGGGGGGAATCTCTGCCTCGCCATAACTAATGTCTGTGTACCGCCAAGACTGCAAAAGGAGGCACTGGAGAACACTAGTTAGAACCTGCTTGAAGTAGAGTTTACCCTATTGATTATAAGGGGGGGACTAAGAAGGGCAAATAACAGAATCCCCCAATGTCTGAGAGCCCAACCAGATGCCACTGGCTCAATGCGTCAGAACATTAGGCCTGACAGACATTGGAGGGTAAAACATAATCAGATAGGCAGTAATCTTATTTCCGTGAGGCGCACAAAACTTTCTCAAGAGTTGACCATGCGTTCTAACCAGCAGGGGAAGCAACACCCCCACACCCCCTCCAACTCTTTCCCCCCTGATAACAGAGGTAGAATATCTGCCACATGGGATGTCTGATCAATCACCACTGATTAGGGTTGAGGGTAAATACTAAAGCTTTTGGGACTAACTGGAGGGTAAATGCCTGAGAGCTGAGAGACCTGGAAACAATGGAGGATATATGGACTGATTATGTTGAAACAGTTGATTATTCGATCCTAGTCTGGGAAGCTCAGAAAACCACGCTATGGGGTAGAATACAAAGCATAATAGTAAAAAAGAAATGGAAGTCCGGGAGACTTAGAACACTGGAGAAGCAGGTACTGGACTTAAAGAGGAAAGTGATAGCACAGCCAGACGTAGATCAGACCTGGGAATTACAGCAATGGTAACAACAGAATATCTAAATGAGGCGCACAACCCATCACTTCTGCATTATCTGATGAGACGGAGGAAGCTGTATGCAGTAGGAGATTAGGCAGGCCACCTCCTAGCCTGGTTGAGCTGGTGGGCAGACTAAGTCGGATGGGATGGGGAAATAATAAATAAAAAAGGGAAGAAAGTGTCACAGGCAATAGAAATAGTGCAAATGTTTACAACTTATTACTGTGATTTCTATAAAGCCAGTAAGAACAAGTCATTGTCAAGTCCCTGAGTTTATTTGTACATTTGTTGGCTTGTGGCAATTAATAGCTTCACTTTGACACATTTGTTTGCACATATTAGTCATTTCTGCTATAGCTAACCAAAGACTTTAGTTTGTGGAGAGAGAGCCAGCAACGCCATGTTTCGTGCTACTGCTACGTAGGGTAGCAATGTACTATATGTATTTTAATTAATCTGAATATATATATATATTTGAACAACAAGCTTAGTAGATGCACTAGCCTGAAAGCATCACTGCCTCAGAAAATAAAGTTAATATTGACCTACATTCATTTCTAACTGTATTTAATCTGGAAATCAAGGCAAATTAGCTTTCCACGTTTTTGCCTGCACATACATTATTCAGGCAAGTGAACACTGAATCCCAGTAGAGCTCACTGGTGGGGCAGCTGCACATCATATGGAAAAATGTTCCCACTTGGCTGCAGTTTCGCAGATGTGGATGCACATGCCTCAAACCATTCATTGTCTTCCAGGCCCTAAGTCGAGTGAAGGTACTTGGGGGCATATTTATACTCCGTTTGCGCCAAATTTGCGTCGTTTTTTTCGACGCAAATTCGGCGCAAAACTAACGCCATATTTATACTTTGGCGTTAGACGCGTCTAGCGCCAAAGTATGAGTAAAGAGCGTCATTTTTTTGCGTGAACGCCTTCCTTGCGTTAATGAGATGCAAGGTAGGCGTTCCCGTCCAAAAAAATGACTGCAACGCAAATGCGTTGTATTTATACTCCCGGGCAAAAATCACGCCCGGGAGTGGGCGGGCCAAAAAAACCCGCATTTGCGCCTCTTTTTAACGCCTGGGTCAAGGCAGGCGTTAAGGGACCTGTGGGCTCAAAATGAGCCCACAGCTGCCCTCCCATGCCCCCAGGGACCCCCCCTGCCACCCTTGCCCACCCCAGGAGGACACCCAAGGATGGAGGGACCCACCCCAGGGACATTCAGGTAAGTTCAGGTAAGTATATAAAAAAAAAAAATTATATATTTTTTTTTGGCATAGGGGGGCCTGATTTGTGCCCCCCTACATGCCACTATGCCCAATGACCATGCCCAGGGGACATAAGTCCCCTGGGCAAGGGGGCATGACTCCTCTCTTTACTAAGACAGGAGTCATGTAAATGGCGTCTGGGCATCGTAAAAAATGGCGCAAATCGGGTGGAGGCGATTTTTTTGCGTCAACCTGACTTGCACCATTTTTAAGACGCCCTAACGCCATTTTTCCCTACGCCGGCGCTGCCTGGTGTACGTGGTTTTTTTCCACGCACACCAGGCAGCGCCGGTCTGCTAGCGCCGGCTAACGCCATTCAATAAATACGCCGCCCGCATGGCGCTTCAGAAAGGCGTTAGCCGGCGCAAAACGTTTTGACGCTAAACTGCGTTAGCGCAGTTTAGCGTCAAAAAGTATAAATACGGGCCTAGGTGAGTTGTTGATTAGCTTACCATAGGTAAGGGAGACTGCTTTTCTGGGCATGTGCTCGTCCAATAATCTATCCGAAGGGATGAGGATTTAGGGAGCTCCTCCGACTTCAGTAATCTCCTTTGCAGTGCATGGTGAATTTGCAAGTACTGGGAGGTTTCAGTGAGTGCCAGTTGGTACTCATGTTGAAGTTCAGAAAACAGGGTCACCCCCTCACCCCTTGTGACCACAGATATGCCTCTCTGGAGAGGACAATAAGGTCCCACCTGTCGAAGCCACACTGGGTCCCCAGTGTGCCCGCTGTGTGGTATCCCAGATGGGAGTGGCCTTTGAAATTATCCCTTGCCAGCCCAAGGCTTTGAGTGCTGCATGCCAGAGAGTGAGTGCGACTGCTGTTGGCGCCAGCAAGGACGCAGTGTATGCTCCACCATGTAGGGCCCTAAGGTAGCCCCCTCTCTATCCATATGGTAGGCCTGTTCTCCCTCCGCGAGATCTACCTAGTGGTTGATGATTAGTTGCGCCGTCCAGCAATATTTCTGTATGTCAGATAGGGCAATACCCCATCATACCAGCTTCTTGTCAAATTTTTAAGAGCTATCCACGCTGGACCCCCATCCAAGAGTAGTGTACGTATTTCAGAGTCAATTGTCCGAAAGTAGGATACTGGGACCAGGTACACCACGATTTGAAGCACAAGGAGAAACCAGATTAGTGCCATCACTTTGAATAGAGCTGCTTTCCCCAATAACGATGCAGGCCGGATTCTCCAATGTTGGACATCTCTTGAGAGGCACACGACTGACAGCTCAAGGCTATGGGTGTAGAAAACATTTGGCTCTGTAATGACTTAAATTCCTAGGTAATGAAAAGCCCTCCTCTGCAATGTCAGATGCACAACCTCGGGTGTGGACCAGGTCTGGGACATAAAGCAAGATATCATCAGCGTAAAGAGAGATCCTGTCCTTCCAATCCTCTGTCCATATCAGTCCTCTTATCAGGGGGTCATGCCTAAATTTAAGTCTCAACAGGCTCCAGAACCAGGATAAATATTAAAGGGTTTAGTCATGTTTTTAGGCACATTATTTTAGCAACTAGGCCTGCCGCTTATGCCCTGTAGCCCAGTTATATTTAATTCCGCTTCATTTTATGCATATGCCACATTTGTGCTTTCCGCAAGGCTGCAGCAAGGTAGAGTTGCCGGCAAAGTGTTACACCGAGTCTCCAACATTCACAGGAACATACACGTCCTTACGTGAGGACATTTTCTCAGAACATCAGCTGTTTTATTATAAAACACTTTTCTGTTCCACACACGTTAGAGGGAGATTCCAGCCAGATGACCACAACCGCATGCTGATTGCCTTCGCTATAGCCGCTTGCTTAGACTACGGGACCCCTGGCCTACATGGGGATGGAGTCTTCCTAGACAACTTGCTCAGGTATGGGGATGATGTCTTCCCTGGGGGGAAACCTGAAGGACGGAATAGGGCTTATCAGGCTGTGCTCTAGCATAGCATAGCATAGGTAGGAACCACATGTATTATGCATAGTGACAGTATGGTGGGACTTTTCCCGTATTTCACTCTCCTGGTCACCCTTTTGCTTTTAGCGTGTTTTACCATCCTAGTGCAGCTAAATCAATAAATCTTATTGAACTATTCTCTGCCTTGGTTTGTCTTTGCATGTGTGAGACTAATGTAACAGAGAAAAGGATGAGATCTGATCCACCACGATTTCCCTGAGAAGTCATTCCTGTCATGTGCAGGGTTGCCACAAATCACTCCTTCTCTTGGGGAGATGAGGCGTTTCTAGTTGGCCTGAAACTGGATTAGGCAGACAGTTGTCACATGGTGTGGGATTGGACTCCGTTCCTCACAATTCAGGTGATTCTGCCCCTCAAATCTAGCAGCCTCATTAGGATAATGAGCGCCTATGTGACATGGCACTGCCAGCGTTTGGTCAGACACTAATTTTCAGATCCTCCTGAGCAGCTCTGGCTCACTACGTGTTAAAGGCACCTCAATACTATAGTAACACAAAAAGATGATGGACGGAGTGCTGACAATGCAAACACTCACCCCCAGTCACAGATCTGGGTTTAATCCATCGTTCTTTTGCTCACCATGCCACCCCAGTTCGGACCCAGCCATATGCAAATCAGTCTTGACCCTGTTCCTCATGGGAACAGTCCAGCCCGAACTGCCAGGCCAGGTCCTCCCTGGACCGGAAACAAGCATCCTGGGACCGGTTTCAGGGTATCACCCTTCTTCAGCCAGGCTAGCCTGATTCCAGTGGCACAGTGAGCAAGGGACCTACGTCTGGGCATACCCTTCCCACTTAGGGCAACATTAGTAACACAAAAATGTCAATACTATATACAGAGACGTCCATGGTATTGAGGATTTCCTCCTAAGCTAGGTAGGTAGTACCTACCCAACGCTGTAGGTCGTTCAAGCTTGAACCTTAAAAGGATCAATCCCAAACTTGGTGTCCTTATCGCTGAACCTGCACATTTACCATGGCGAATCCACAATGGGTAGCAATTGCAGTAAACATGTGACCACCCCTCACTGCTCATTTGCTAGGAAATGGCCTCAGAGCAAAGGGGGGATGGGGGAGTATTGGGGGGGGGGGAGGGGGTAGATGGTCTTGTAACATTTGTAGTTGAGGCTCATCCAGCCCACAGAACAGAAATACTCTACTCTTGGGTCACTTTTCCAGCAGTTGATGGGAACACTAATACATTTCATCACTACACACCTGCACAATACAGTGCTTATGCATACTTAAGATACCGCTATCTTTTCAAGACCATAATAACTGGATTGATGGTGCCCTACCACACACACACAATACTACACGTTAGGTAATCTGTGTAATGATGGTCCTACCTGGCCTTTATTGGCCACATATACACTGCATCCTGATGCAGAAATCTTGGCAGTAGCTGAGGTTCGCCGTTTATACACAGAGCTTCCAACAATTTACAGACTTTTAGTACAGTTTAAAATTTTAGACATTAAATACTCACTGAAGATGAAGGACGTGTCCCTATTCATCATCACAAGCCAGAGAAGCAGTGTATAGGAGTTGCACCCATATTATGAAATGTAAGCCAAAGCCCAGCTTGGCTAGGGCTTCAAACATGAACAGCCATTCAACTGTGTCAAAGGCCATTCATGCATCAAGTAAGAGCACAAGGGCATCTTCCTGAATTCCGGCTGCGTACCCTAGGACTCCTTGCAATCGACGTAGATTGAGGGAAGTACTTCTTGCAGACATCAAGCCAGAATGATTAGAATGGACCAATGTTGGGACCACCCGAGTGGCTAATAGTTTTGCCAAGATTTTTACCTCTGCATTCAACAGTGAGATCGGCCTGTATGACGTACAGTTGTCCAGCAGTTTGCCCCCTTTATGTACAACTACTATATTAGCTAGCCTTTCTTGCTTCTTTTCTTAAAAATAGGCAGGAGATGGGGTGATACCTTAGATGCAGTGAGATTATAGAGTTCCATAGGCAGGCCGTAAGGGCCCATCACATTGCCCAAAGTTAGGTCTCTAATTGCCTGAACTACTTCCAATTCTGTAGGCTCCTGTTCTTGGTGTTCTCTGTCCGACTGGGAAATCCCTGGTAGTGGTATATCCAAAATGGCACTCAACACACTTCAGCTGTGGCAGTGAACGCCAGGGAGTAGATGTGCATGTAATAGCCCACAAAGGTATCTGCCATGTAATCTCACCTGCTCTCCCCTTACAGTCAGTATTTTGAGGACCCATTAGCTAGCTCATTCCTTCTTATCTAGCTAGGCCAAAAGTTGCCCTGCCCTATTACCAACCTTGTAGAAGCGATGCTGGGTCGTGCTGTGGCTGGCCCTAGCAGCTTCCGGAGCCATGTCCCTGTATTGCCTGCTCTAAAGTTAAGGTGTGTTGCAGGATATCTTGGCTGCAGTTGATGAGCCTGGACTATCTCTAGAATCTTCTGTTCAAGTGTCTCCAGATGGCCCTATTTGTCTGCTATGAGCGAGAGGCCCTCGCCCTTAATAAATGCCTTATACGCCCTCATCCAGGGTCTGTGCTGAAGTCATCAAGTCATGATTCTCATCGTAGTATCTCTCTGTGGCTTTGAAGAGGCCCACGCGGATAAGGGATATCTTTAGGTACCAGGGGCTAAGCACAATGTGCTGTTGATTATGGGGATCAAGCAGACCGTAGATCGCCCAGACTACGGGATGGCCAGATATACCTCTGGCAAACTGGTGAACCTCTCTGAAGTGCTGGATTTGACAGGATAGTTTAAAAAATGCAATGTATATGTCAGGCGCTGCTTTGCCCCCAGAGTGGTATGTGTATTGCTGTTTTGTAGGGTTAAGGGAGCACCATGTGTCAACGAGCTCCAGGTCTAAAACAAAGTCCACCAGGGGAGAGCAGGAGTGCCACTCCCGCCTGTGGCGCAGTCTGTCTCTGGAGTCACAAATGGCCATGTTGAAGTCCCTGCCCATCACTAACCCACCGTTGAGGAAGAGGAGAGCGCAGAGCTCTGGGAATACCCCACCATGTCTTTACAGTGGGGTGGGGGGTATAAACAGATGATGTTGAGTGTCTGTTCCTCCCAGCAAGTGCCACGCATTTCCCCTGTGTAACCCTCCAGATCTTCTGTACAGTGAGTAGCAGGGACCTACACAAGAGGATACCTACACCCATCAAGCCCAAAGTACAGCCTGCATGGGCCATCACCTTATACCCCCCACCACCCCCCCATACAGCCAATGATCAAAAGGTGTTTCCCTGGCGATGCATCTCCTGTAGGATAACCACACCTGGAGAGTGTCTCTTAAGGAATTGTAGTACCGCCCCTCTTTTGATTTTGTCACTCAATCCGTAAACGTTCCAAGAGAGTGCTTTGAAGCTCAGGGCAGCTAGTGTGGTTGCCATGGGTGTTTAGGGAAGATGGTCTGTGTGTGAGACAAAGCCCCTGCTGAGGGAGTCCCAGCCGTGTCTGCAACATGGTGTTGCAAACTTACAGTATGTCAAGAACACAATCAACAGAAGACATAAAAACCCCAACAAGACACCCATCTACCTAGTGGACCTGGGACTGCCCCCTCAAAACTCTGCGGAGCGCCTATCGCCCCAAGACAACATGATTAACAATAGGTGGCTAAGTCCAAAGAGCCCTCCATCTGTCCCTCCCCAAATTAGATGAAGGGTTACCAATGATATGTAAGTTACCGCAGAGTCATGCAGTTGCCAATAGAGGCAGCCTTCTCATACGCGCTTAGTCAAATTGACTGCAAAGACAATAGGATGTCTTGATCAGCAGATCAGTCTCAAATGGGGAACTGTCTTAGATGACCCTAGTGCAGACGTTCACAATGTCGGTTGTTGCAGGGAGCCGCATCGCTTCTGCTGGCTACTGTTCTCACTCCGCGGCTCCGGCATGTCAAAGTCTCGTCCTAGCCTCTATGATCATGCCCGCCAACTGTCCTCAAGCTATCTAGCTAGTCCCGTGCATCTTCAGGAATTGAAAAATACCCAGTCTTGCCCTCAGCCGCGACACCCAGTTTCACAGGAAGGGTCTTTGAATACTTGATCCCCCGGTCTCTCAGAGCTCTTTTATCTTCACGAAAAATGTAACGCACCTTTTGGACTTCAAGCGTATAATCCCGGAAGAAGGTAATGGTGGGGTTTTCAAAGTTAAGTGGCAGGGCACTGTAGGTCATCTATAGTATGACACTGTGACCCTGATAATTGAATATCCTGTCTATTATTGGTCTAGTTGGCATTCCTGGATTCGTCTGGCACTAGGGACTCGATGAGAACGTTCCACTGAGTAGTGGGAAAGCCCGCGAGATAGCAACATTTTCAGAACAAGGGCCCTCCACAAACAGATCGACTGCTGGCCCCTACCCCCGTTCACACCCCCCACCACCACTTTTTTTTCCCGAACCTTGGAAGAAGTTTGACTTCTGCCCTCGCAGTAGCAAATTCATAGCCTTTTTCATGATGGAAGAAAAATAGAGAAGAGCTAGTGAAAACCCTGTGAACATGCAGGGCAGTAGGTTTGCACAGACTAAAAAGAGCATTCCAAACCCAGAACCATTGGATTACTGCTTCCTCCAACCCCACTATGTAGATCTGCAGAAAGGTGGCAAAATAAGGATATTGGTAGTATTCAAGCCCTACTATAGTATTAGCCCTAACATAAATCAGAGAGGCTATTATCAGAGCTCTAATATAATGAGACTGCTGCCATAATTTGTCACCTCACCACATCGCACCAAAGGGACAAGTAGTGTTTTTTTGTTTTTTACAGGACAAGTAGATTCATGAAGCAACCTGTCCCATAGACAAGTATATATATTAATAAATTCCAGACCCCTGTAGGCAACCTGTACATTTTTGGAAACTAGACAACCAGGGGAGTTGAGGGGTGCATGCCTTGCGTGGTTCTCGCCAGGTAATTTTACCCAGAAGCCCTTGCAAACATTAAACTTTGGTAAGAAACACATTTTCCTCACATTTCTGTGACCGAAAAACCTTGAATCTGCAGGGACCCTCAGGTTTCCTACCACCCTGAGATCCCACACATCTTTCAATAAGAATGGTACCCCACTTGTGTGGGTGGGCCAAGAGAAAATGACACAAAAGACCCTAAATTCCTTTGTTGAGAGATAAGCAAGATGGGTAGGTGCTGTATTTGTACAAAGCTACAAACAACAGGCATTTCTGAAAACTAAACAGGTGACTCCAGGGTGATGTTCTTTGCATGGATTCCACAGGGTTTTCTGACCCACAATGTTCTTCACACCTCAAACTCTGCCTAAAATCATGCATTTTTCTTCCATTTCTATGATGTAAACTTCCAGAATCCACAAAATTACTATAACTCTGCACTATCTCACTTGTGCCAATAAAAACATAGACCCACATGTGTGCCTGGGCCTAGTGCCTGCAACAAGAACAGCTCAAAAGAAGGTAAATTGAAGCCCTCACCAGGGGACTCCCAATGACCTTGGTTTGAGCCATTTCTGTCATGAGCACCAAGCCTAGTTACGCAAGTGGAGTTCCATTTTTTATCGGGAGACTTAAGTAAATTCCAGGTGGGTGGGCATTAGTGGCTCCCTGCAGATTCCAGAACTTTCATCACAGAAATGTGAGGAAAGGATGTTTTCTAAGAAAAAAGTTTTAGATCTACAAGGGATTCTGGGAAAACAAAATCTGGTGCGAGCCACTCAAGTCACCCCATCCTGGACTCCCCTAGTGTCCAGTTTTTAAAAAAAGGACAATTTTGCTAGGTCTCCCTAGGTACTGGATGAACAAATGTGCAAAATATTCAGCTACCCTGTGAAAGAAAGTGTGCTTTCAGTGAAAAAATTGTGACAGCCACAAAAGTCATACCACCCTAGATTCCCCCAAGTGTCTACTTTTCAAACATCTACAGCCTTGTTAGGTTTCCCTAGGTGGCAGCTGAGTAAGGGTCCAAAATCTATAACCACATTGGAAAAAAAGGGTATGTTTTCAGTGGAAACATGTGATGCGTCCATGTTGTGTTATGGGGCCGTTTCCTGTTGCAGGAACTGGGCTTACCCACATAAGTGAGCTAACATTTTATCAGGAGACCTGTGGGAGCACAGAACAGTAGAACACTTGTTATTAACAATTGGACTTCTCTGCATTTGTGCCTTTCAAATGTAAGCCAGTGTACAAGAAAGAAGGTATTTTGAAAACTACTGTCTAAATCAGGCTTTTACAATGAGTAGCTCGTGACATACTGGTTCCTCTCCAGCTACATGTAAGTAGCTCTCCTATGTGCAGCCTAGCATACTGAAATAAAATATTTTGATTGTTTGAATTACTATGGGAATACCAAAATTGAGAGAGCATATTAGAAACAAAAATGAGTTTATTTTTAGAACTAAAACTGATATTAAGAGGAAAATAGCTGAATTTCCCAAAAATATTTAAAGCTGATATTTGAGTGATAAATCATGTGTCATTGGGGAGAACAAATGACAGTACCTTGGGGCCAGAGTCATTGCAGCTATATCTGTTATATATTACTATGTATGGGCATTCATATTTTTTTACATTACTGAAGGCATTCCTGCCTAATGCACTGAAGTGTTAGTAATCTTGCATACGGTGGCCACAACTATTACAACACTAATAATATCAGTAGCTCTCATAGGTTTCATTGAACACAAGTAATCTCATTACAGAGAAGGTTGGAGACCCCTGTTTTAAATCAGACACAAGTCTGAGTACCCACAAATTCAGAGCTGTACAAGTGACCACTGCTCCTAAACTCCATGTCTGGTGCCCATTTCAGAAATACATAGATTTTTTAAATACCCATTTTTCACTTTAAATGTTTCACTATATAAATTGGTCTATACTCTGTACTCAATGAAAAACCATTGTACGGTGCAGCTCAGTTGCTGGCTCTGGGTACCGTGGGTTCTTGGAGAACCTACAAACCCTTTATTTATCTGCAACCAGAAGGGTCTAGTGGATGAAATGTTAAATTGCTTTTGTAAATCTGCCATTGTGACAAAAAGTTACATGGAAATGTCCCAAATGGCCTTTTTTCCAACTCATTTTCAGTATTTCAACCAGGATTTTACTCGGAAAAAACTTGAGGATGTACACATTTGACCCTTTGCTGAATTCAGAATTGTCTACTTTTCAGAAATCTATAGCTTTCCTGGATCACCCATGGGTCTCACACTGGTTTCCACCACAAACTGGAAGTAGGGCGAGAGCGCAAAAAATAGGAAAAAGGGGCTACCTCTGAATAATGCCAAAACTGGTACAAAATTAGGTTTTACGAATCAGCTCTGCATGTTCCTGAAAGCTGGGAAGATGGTGACTTTAGTACAGCAAACTGTCCATTGATGCCATGTTATAGGGAAAAACAGGCACCTATCTTGAGCACTTTTTCCCCATTTTGCCCCCAACATTCTCAAATGTTTGCTATATTTTGCCTATTATCTCAGTCCCCTGCAGGGGAAACCTCAAACCCTGGGTACTTTTAGAATCCCCAGGATGTTGGGAAAAAAAAAGGAAAAAAGAACGCAAATTTAGCATGGATACTTTATTTGGAAAATAAGTCACAGATCTTTAAGTGTGAACTACCCCAAATATCCAAAAAAGGGCTCAAAACGGTGGGGTGTGAACAGGCCAGCAGCTAAGGGGTTAAATGCTCCACGAGGCCATTTCAAGATGTGATTGGCAATATCTGAAGCCAAGGGTTGAACGGCACTTACCTCAAACATGCCAATGGGTTGAAGGGGCTGACCCAAAGCCTTTTCTGTGTGCTGAAAGCAGATACTGGATCACCATACTTATAGAATTCCAACACTGGAACATATTAACAGAGGCAGCTCATCATCATAAACTAGTACTCATTTTATTATTAAAGTACTGAACGAAAAAGGACAAACTTGTTCTTTACCTTGTGGCTTGACAACTTAATTTCACAAAAAAGCAGAAAAATATATACATACAAATGTAAATAAACAAAAGTGTATTCGAACATTCAAAATATCCGTTTTTCACACTTCTTCAGCCCTTACAAAATTAACACTGGAAATAACGTCACACATGAGTTTGCAATGTTTACCTCTACCAAAATCTGATAAAAGATCTGGTTTCGAACCACCAAATAAAGTCTATTAGTACAGATAAAAGGGCACTTTTAATCCCATTTTGAAAACTGTGACAAGATGTTCCCTTCAGGTTGAACAGCATCCTTGTTCTGCAATGCTGATAAGAGTAGAGCCTGCACTCCTCCATCAAAGAGAGCCTTGAGGGAAAACCAATGTCCTTTCAAAACAAAAGGCATCTTCCTCAAGCAAATTGAGTCACAAGGGGGTTGAGGTCACTGCTGCTTATGACGGAGAGTGATCTTCCCCTCTGATAGTTTTGTACTTTGCCATGTCCTCTGGAAATACTTTACTCAACTCTTGAATCAATAAACTTTTAAATTTCTAGAAAAAACAAAAAACAAAAGCAATATGAGATTAGGTTTCAAAAACTGTACCTTCTGGCCCTCATAACAATTTAAAACGTTTAACTTTTATTGCTATAGTAATATTTCCTCTGTCGTTTATTGGCTAAACCTTCAAGCTAACACCAATTGAAGCTCAGTACCCAAAATGCATTTAATGGCCAAGACCATTTAGAGAAAACAGTTGATGCTTAGTTCTGAGTACATCTTTAGCTGACAGAACTCAGCCAATAAATGCAATCAAGCTTCTGTCCATGGGCACTGATGTCTCTGCTGACCGTCTAAACAAAATTTCAGTGAGCAGCCAGTGTGTCATTGGTCAGCGGTGATCCTTCCGAATGAAAGATTTTAAGCATGGAAACTTCTTGAGTTTTTAACCTAACAAAGTCCTGGAAGATATGATACTTTGATTTCTCGATATGAAGAAAATAAAACCATCTTATCTGTAACTGCAGTTCTTCATTATTAGTTTTCCAATCAATGACAGTTGTTAAATTCATTGACGGAAGCGCGTCAAGAGGTGTGTCCAGGGGCAGGAGCCCTTTAAATTTCAACAGCGCTCCCGCCGTCGCGGGAAGCGCGTCAAGAGGTGTGTCCAGGGGCAGGAGCCCTTTAAATTTCAACAGCGCTCCCGCCGTCGCGGGAAGCGCGCGGGCGGCGCCCGGGCAAAGCCCGGGCCAAGGGCGGGCCCGTCCTTGCCAGGAAGAGGCAGGGCAGGGCCACCCCCCTAACTTTCACATCAAGACACTCGGCCTAGGCAGCTCATAAGTAGCTGGCCGTCTGAAGGTACTGTGCCAAAAAGGTCCTTTTATAGAGGGCCTTAGGTTGGAAGCAACCCTCTCCCAGCAAAGTGCTTTTCTTATTATTACCTGCTAGATTTGAAGTGGGTCCGGGCCGGGTCGCTGTCTCTCTACTGTATTACAAGAAATGTACTTGTAATTTTTGAGTGTTAAACCTTTACTTAAATACCTGTCATATTCATTGTTAGTATTTATCATTTAGGCTTACCCCCACTAGACTTATTTCTACTCTTGTCCATAAATACATATTTGTCCTCGGGTTTCATTAGAGCTGAAGTATCATATAGGTGGCTCAAAGCATGGGAAAACGTAAGGCATCAGAACCCCCAAGGGGAAAAGAGAAATCTACAAAAAAACTCAGGAATGCGGGCGAGAATTGCACTATAGACGAAATTGATGATCTTATTGAGGAGGTAGAGTCATTATTATGTAGTAGGGCCACTGTCCGGGAGGGACCTGATAAAAAGATTACCTCTTACTACACAAAGAAAGTTGAACTAAAGGAAGATATAGTGATAGACACTATTAGTCACCTAGAGGGGGAGGTATCACCCGATATTAGGTCTGGTAGCCCTAAGGATGCTACAACTCGATCCAGACATCCATGCTCCATAGATAGTACTAGGATGAAGGGCCACATACAGGAGTGTGAAGTTGTATGTTCCAATAAATATGCAGTCTTGGCAGAACTTGATAGTAATAAAGAACAGAATACACAAGAGGGAGAATTGCTGAACGAGTTATACCCAACTATTCCAATTGTACAGGTACTTAGAGAGAGGATCTCTCCATGCAACTTAGAACCAGTGAATCCCCCAAAACATAAAACAAGAACTATAGCAGACCTCTATGACCTACTCTCTGGATTAATACAGGAAGTTAAGGACCTGAAACTTGAAGTAAAAACCCTATCAGATATTGTGGAAAAGGAGGGGGGTAGGGGTACCCACAAAGCTCAGTGCGAAAAGGAGACCCCCCCTATATCACTTCAGCCACAAGGTAGACCCACACGTTCTCAAAATTTGACTACTAACCCCAACCCTACCCCAGCTATAGCCAAGATTTTTCAGCAACCGCAGGGATATACGAGAGGGGTAAACGGGGAAAATACTGGCCCACGCAATTACCCTAGAAGTAATGCTAGTGATCTATGCCAAAAAATAGGGAATCCACGAAGAGAATCCCGTTTGGTAAAAGGGCCCCAAAAGGGGAATGTGGAGCTTACCCAGATCACCCATCCCCAAGCATCTCATGACCGTAACTATTATACTACATGGAATCGGCATTCTGTGGGGGATAGGTTTCCCATTAGGAACAATGTTGTATATCTATTAAATGTCCCAAAATTGGCCATAGATAGTAGTGAAGACGAAGATTCCTTAAAGAATAAGCTTACACATTGGATTAGGACCAAAAGACACTGTCTATCCATAATTCATTCAGATATTAAGAGGGCAGAAAGAATCTCAGGGGGGTTGGGGCAACATGATGTTATTGCATTAACACTTAAGGATGGAAGCTTATCCAGAGGCCTGATCGACATGGAACAGAGAACCGCCGCCCCCACGATCAATGCCATGAGGTTCAGTTCGGAACCTTACACTACCAAACCCCTAGTCCCGAGGCCTAAGTATAATGAAATGGAGGGACTGCAAAATAGAAACTCCGATTCCAATCTTGAAAGAGTAGATTGACTACTCCAGATTGATCAGGCACAAGTGGGACTAATTGGGGACCCAATAGTAGGTGAGCCCCTCATAGGGTTTGATCCTCATGTAACAGGGGCAGGGAATATAGTGGAGTCTCTGCCCCGTAGGATAGATTCGACAGCATATTTGAGCCCTACTTCTAATGCTATTACCCCAATCGGGAGGGGTCCTATCACTATGATCTCCTGGAGTGTAGCAGGCTTAAAAAATAAGCTTACAGACCCGGAATGGCAGGACTATATTGATCAATATCATGTCTGTCTCTTTCAAGAAACTTGGCTTAAAGACCCACCGTATAAGCTAGGATATAAAACCTACTTTATTAGTGCAATTTCAGCTGCCAGAGGGAGACCGTCGGGGGGACTGGTTGTCTGGGTGAAAATCTCACTAAATGTTGAGATACGTATGCAAGACACAGAGTCAGATGACATTTTATGGTTGGTAATGGGGGGAGAAAATAAGATAATATCCCACTTATTCAATGTATATATAAGACCTAGAAGGACAAACTTGGAGTCGCCTGAAATAACTTTATTAGACGATCTGCTTAAAATGATCCCAGGAGGAGAGACAATTATGATAGGGGGCGACCTTAACTGTAATTATGAACCCATAACTGGATTTGAACATCTAGCAGAAGAAGAGGATAGAGCCAGAGCAATTCCTTATTTAACAATAGAAAAAACCGTCCCAGGCACAGTGGCTGCATTGCAACTTATGGGCCTTACATTAAAACATGGACTGAGGGCATGTAATGGTAGAGTGGGTGAAGGAGGCCTTAATTTGGATACCTTCCAGAGAGGCAACTCTACCTCGAAAATAGATTATATTTTACATAGTATAAGTACATGGGGAAGATTAGTGACTTTTAAAATAGATAAAAGAAGGGAAAGTGACCACTTTCCGTTAATAATTGAACTTAGCGCCCACCTCCTAGATTTGGATTTGGAATATGCAGAACATAATAAGGTGGAGTTACAACCTTCCCTCAGTAACAACAGACGGGATATAAAATGGCCTGCAATAATAGGCAATCTGGAGACTATGACAAATATTTACCATACATATTCTAATCTCCTAGAGCCTTATGTTGAAAATGAACTTACTGATATCCCCATCACGGCCATCCACCAAGCAATGAGTATTGCACTAAGACCCTTCCTGACCAAACAGCCACGGTACAAGCCCAAAAAGGAGAAGGTGCAGATCACCCCAAGCAGCCCATGGTACACTATTAAATGTAGGGAGAGGAAAAAAATAGCTGATAGAGGCTCTAAAGCAAAAGAACCAATTGGCCATACAACAGGCAAGGGCCAGCTACAAGAAAACACTGGCAACTGCCCAAAGCAACTGGGAGGATCAAAAATGGCAAGATCTCCTGGAAGCAGCAAAAACCAGTGACGCTAGGAACTTCTGGAAAATAGTTACCCATGGTAGTAAAGAGGGGATAATTTCTACTGATCATCATATAGATCCCAATACATGGGTTAACCATTTCACTCACCTTTATTCTGACCCCCCCAGCCTTGATTTCTATCCCTCAAGACATATAACACTAGCTACTCAGGGCATCTTACCCGAGTTACAATTTAGCCTGGAGGAGACGGTGAACGCCATTGAAGCAATCAAGCTGGGGAAAGCCCCCGGTTTGGACAAAATCCCGGGGGACCTGTTCAAACATAGTTTAGAAATTTGGGCACCCTATCTAAATCTTTTAAGTAACGCTATAGCAAGGGGAGGTCTTGTCCCCGAGACATGGAAAGGGGCAGAAATAATCCCAGTCTTCAAAAAAGGTTCCAGGGATGAACCAGGGAATTATAGACCAATTAGCCTCTTAGATGTCACGCAAAAAGTATATGCTAGACAGCTGCTGAATAGGATTAACAGCTGGATAGATGGAAACAGCATACTGACCATATACCAAGCCGGCTTTAGACACCAGACGAGCACAGTCGATCAGGCCTTTAGGCTATTGACGATAATGTGGAAATATACTAGACTAACGAAAGGCCATCTCTATATCGCATTTGTGGATCTGCGCGCAGCCTTTGATCTAGTGCCAAGGGACTCCCTATGGGCTGCGTTAGGGAAACAGGATATGCCAGGGAACCTTTTGAGCCAGCTAGAGAGACTACATGAGAATACATTTGCAAAGGTTCGGTGGGGGCCAAAGGGAGAGTTGACAGACCCAATACCTATTAAGAGGGGGGTGAGACAGGGTTGTGTGCTTGCCCCAACCCTCTTCTCACTATACATTAATGATCTGGTTCATTTTCTGAAACAAAGCAACCATGACTCACCAAGATTGAACGGTGATCCTGTCCCCGCCCTCCTCTTTGCAGATGATACTATCCTATTATCTCAAACTCCCATGGGCTTGCAAACTCTATTAGATACATTTAGCGAGTATTGCAGCCTGAAGGGATTAGAAATTAACACAAACAAGACCAAATACCTGACTGTTAACCCTCATAAAGCACTCAAGGGAAACATTCGGATTAGAGGGCAGGCATTGGAACGAGTAACAAATTTCAATTATCTAGGGATACTCCTTGATGCCAAATTGTCATGGACACCGCATGTTAATAAAGCTGCTATTTCCTTGGCGCATAGCTCCATGGCAATTAGCAAAAATTACAAATGCTCAAGGTCTAGTATTGTTTCACCAGTATTTGAGATCTATAGGTGCAAAGCACAGGTTGCTGCTCTATATGGTGCTGAACTCTGGGGATTCATAAATCTAACCCCATTGGTTACCCAGGAAAATAATTTTATGAGGGGGGTACTCTGTCTCCCTCCATCTACTCCACTGATTCCTTTAACCTATGATATCAACATGAAACAAATAGGTAAATTGGCAGCCTTGAGGCCCTTGCTTTACTGGTGTAGACTTTGGTCTAACCCTGAATTAATCCATTATAGGCAAGCGCTAATTGAGATTATAGACTTGGACAAGGCAATTTCCCTCCCGTGGCTCCATTATATAAGACAATGCTTTTACACTCTTGGCCTAAAATTTTACTGGGAAGAACCATACACACTAACAAAACAATCTAAGATTCAACTAAAACAAGTATTTTGGGACTTTACCCTAAACAGCCCTCTCTACAGCAAGGATCTAGGTAGACTCACTTTAAGTTTCCTGGATATGAAACCATTACCGTATGCTGAGGAATGGATAGATACTATCCAACCTAGACGAGCAAAAGTCTTATTTATGAAGCTTCGATATGGGACTCTCCAGGTTAAGGCTTTTACTTCTAAATGGGGCCCCTTCAATGGGAGAACACAAGAGGTGATTTGTGGGCTGTGCAATATGGAGACTCCTGAAACTACGGACCATGTCCTTTTAAACTGCAATGCCTATGATAAACCAAGGAGGAAATGGCTTCGACCTATCTGCAGGAACGTTGGAATCAGGAACTATAATGAAGCAGCAAGATTCTTGAGATCTAGTACGATACCATATGTTGTCTTTGGTTTAAGCCGGTTTTTACTAGCAATTTCATTTATTAGAGACAAGGCGGGCCTAAGGCTCTAGGATTCAGTTATTTATTCACTTTATTTAAATAGTCCTCCCCTACCTAAGCAAAATAAGTGCCTGATGGCACTGGAGGCAAATTCTAAGGGTTTTATAAAAATGTAATACTGTAATTGATTCTTATTTATAGCTTTTAAGATTAATATTCCCTTTTATCCAGACAGTCGGCTTTTAGTAGCCAAATGAGTGTTAATTGCTGATGGAATAATGTGTCTTTTGTAATACTTGATTGTTTGCCTTTTATGGCTTTCAGCCGAACATAGGCATGTATGGGAAAAGAAATCGTTGGGCATTAGGGATTCCCTTTCAGCTCTTAAAAACTAGTAAAACAAGACCACATGCGATGGTGGAAGGCACATTGCCAAGATTCTTAGAGGCACTTTGGTATGCTAAGGACAAATGTCCTACAAAAGAAGCACGAAATTCTATTCTTACAATGGTCATTATTTGTGCTTACTTATAGTCCTAGAGACCAAGTGAACTTTCTTGCCAGTACACAGCCATAGCTATTAACAGTCAGATATCAATCCCATTTGCTTTGTGCACACAGATTGTATTTATGACCACTCTATAATATTCTTGGTGATTTGTAAAGTGATGTGTACTGTGTATTTTTATAATGTTTTAATCGATCAATTACTTATTCCTTTTCTTTTATCTAACTGTACTGTATGACCTAGGGGGAGTCCTGGATTTTATTTTTTTCTTCTTATAATCTTTTGATGGGTCTGGTTTTACTGTTTTTACCAAATTGCTTTTGTTTTCTTTTAGAAATGTATGAATTGTGTTGGCATGCTTTTATGGTATTGTTTTACCGAAATAAAGCTGAATTGAATTTTCTTTAAATTCATTTTCCAAGGTCAAGTAGGATTTCAGAAAGTTTCAAGACATGAAATAGAAAACGAAGCCGGATTTTAAACAAAGCAAAAAACAAAACAAAAGTACACAAGAAGTCCACTTTGACTTCTACAATGCATATGATCACAAACACTGGAGAAGAGTTATCAGCAGCAAGCTGGGCATTATCGGCTGAAGCTCAACAAGTGGGCCGTCATGGAAGGAGGCTGGACCTATTGTTCAGTGTAACCTCCTGAAGTCGCAAAAACAGATACGATACTCTGGTGCCTCAAAACGCTCCGAGGAAGAAGACTACACTTCCCAATATTTCGCTGCCCTCTCACCCAGAAATAAAAAGAAAGCTCAACCTCATGGTGCCATGGTTCACTAAAGCCTCCATGCCAAGGAAGAGAGAGAGCTTCAACTCGATGGTAAAACAGCAGCCGTAAAACTGTGGTAAGTGCAGACCTCACAAGTCTTCTTCTCCTGGATAACACATGTTCCTTCCTATAATCCTGAAAAACAGATCTGAAGAAAAGCTCACTAGGTTAGAGGGAACAACTGACCTATGGGCAGTGAAGGTGACCTACGTAAGTGAGATCCTATTGAGATAGCACCATACTTACTCACGGATAGTGCTGCACTCAATTTCGGAGAATGTCTTATCTTAACATTCTTCCAATTAAACGTTTATTTTACGCTGCAAATACACCAGAAAGTCTTAAAGAGATTTTATCCCAACAGACGTACGGAGAAACAGCAGTGGGAGAAATTTCTACTCTCCCCTCTTGGCAGCTGAGAACCCACAGAACAGGAATGACCAAGGGCGTTAGGGAAGTAACAAATTCCATATCCTGCACAAACGGAACAGTTAAACCACTGCATGGGCAACTTATTGCAAATGAAACACAAATGAGCACTGCAGCCTGATTTTTTCAGTTAATCCAAATATTTCAGACTTAAGATTGCACAAAAATGCTAACACATAAAATACTATTGTTTTGTATGGTAAGAGTGTCCCTTCTAAAATACTGCACCCATTATACTAGTTTCAACTACAATGGAGTAAAAGCTCTAACCTTATGTAACTCATGTACGAGTCTCAGGATTTCAGAGTGAGAGGCACATTATTTGCTCCCTGATGTACGGGCTCTAAGGGCACCACATGTTGGAACTTGTTCAGAGTTTTTAAACAAGCATTGGCAAAGCCAATAGGTTTCGCCTGTCTTTTTCTATGTAACTGGGGTACAAATACTTACAAAGTTATAAGAATGTTTGTTTTATTAAATTAAAAACAAACATGACATTTTTCTAATAGTTGTAAGCCAGTTACACAGAAAAAAAAAGACAAAGGCGAAATGTACTGGCATGTGGGAAAGATGTAAGATGGTGGCAGAACACAAGGAACACAAAAGGATGATGGACAGAGTGCTGAAACTTTTCAAATATTTAAACCCAGGTCTGTGACGGGGTAATCAATCATTCTTTTGCTCACAATGCTACTCCAGTTTGGACCTAGCCATATGCAAATCAGTATTGACCCTGTCCCCATGGGAACAGTCCAGCCCGAACTGCCAGGCCTTCCCTGGACCGGAAACAAGCAACCGTCCATCATCCTTTAGTGTTGCTAAAGCCACCGTAAGTGGTCAGGGTATGTGCAGACGTGCATCACTTGCTTACTGTGCCACTGGATTCAAGCTAGCCTGGCTGAAGAGGGGTGATACCCTGAAACCGGTCCCAGGATGCTTGTTTCCAGTCCCAGGAGGACCTGGCAGGACAGTTTGGGTTTCTGTTCCCATGGAGAGCAGGGTCAAGACTTGCATATGACTGGGTCCAAACTGGGGTGGCATGGTGAGAAAACGAACAATAGATTAAACCCAGATCTGTGGCTGAGGGTGTGTGTTTGAAAAGTTTCAGCACGCCGTCCATCATCCTTTTGTGATGCAGAACCCAGAGGAAGACAGCAGAACACAGAGGAAGACAGCAGAACACAGAGGATTGCAGAAGAGAGAACATGAAAGAAGAGAGAAGACGGGGAAGGCAGAAAAAGAGAGAAGACGTGAGAAGACAGAAGAAGGGGGAAGACAGAAGACAGGAGAAAAGAAGACATGAGAAGAATGCAGACGTGTGAAGAGTGCAGACTTGAGAAGACAGAAGGCGGCATGCAGTAAAGAAGACAGAAGACGGTATGCAGAAAGGAAAAAATAAAATAGACGGCTACAAAGATAGAAGACAGAAGAAGGCATCAAAGAAGAAGGCGTCAGCGAAGTAAGACAACAACATTCAGGAAAAAAAAAAAAGAAGAAGACAACAACGAAGAAAGAAGACCGAGACGACGTCAGCGAAGAAGGAAGACGTGTCGCATAGACTGTCATTCTAATGAGAATGCTGGATTTTGAGCAGCAGAATCGCCCGCGGCGTGGGAGACGAAGTCTGACCCACTGCGGGTGACACCTGTCGCTCCAATTTAGGTTTTGCTCCAACTAACTAGCAGTGCCTCATCTCTACCCGAGGGCAGGGATGACTGGGCAGCCGAGCGCATGACAATTGGTTTCTCAGGGAAGCCGTGGTCATTCAGGTCTCATCCGTTTCTCTCAGTTACCTTAGTCTCATATATATATATATATATATATATATATATATATATATATATATATATATATATATATATATAAATATATATATATGACAAACAGAGGCAGTTAATGTTCGAATAAAGATTTAAATAAAACTACTGCATCTTAGATAGCAAAGCGTGAGCTGCAATTACCAGGACGACACAGCATGACATTATTAAAATTTTACGAGGAGAGTGAAGCATAGAAATAACACTATCATATTGTCACTATGGTCAATAGACTAACTCCTACCTCGGCTTTGATTGAGTACAGCATGTTAAGCTCTAAATCTGCCCTTCAGGTTCCCCCAGGGAAGACATCATCCCCTATACCTGAGCAAAGGCCTGCGGTCTGCGTGAGCATCAATAGCGGAGCATACGGCAACCAGCATACAGTCGTGGTTCTCTGGCTGGAATCTCCCTCTAACGTGTAAGGGACAAGGAAGTGTTTTTCTTTTTTTTTAAACAACACAGCTGATGTTCTGAGAAAAGGTCCCTATGTAAGGATATGTGTTTTCTAGGAATGTTGGAGACTAAACTTCTACCAAGTTCACCGCCAATGTACTGTGCTGTAGCCTTGGAAGAAGCACAGAGTGAGCAAGAATGTCTTGTTTGAGAACAGATTGCTGGCCTAGGAAAAAACAGTTAGATAAACAGAAAATAAAACAAGACGGTAAAAGTGGCTATTGTAACAATAATAAAATAAAGTCAAATAAAATATATCTAGGTTAGAGTGCAGAGTGGCTTGGCCTAGTGTGTTAAACTAAGGTGCATGGAGCTATAGCTAAAACGGCTACACAACAGCAGCACACAAGAAGAAAAAAAGAAGTACCTTTAGTATTGCAGCTAGCAGAAAGGACACTGGCCAGTGTCCAATAGGAAGTAACCGGAAGGCGTACTAGGTTCACAGACAACTCTACAGCAAGACTGGCGAAGAAGACAAAGACGACAGTAGGAAGTGACGTGAAGACGTTGTGCTGGTCAATCCAAAGCAGGTAAATCAGAGCGGCGTTGGAGTGAGCCAATGGTAAGCTCAGGTAAGTAAAGGGGCTGGTTCCAAGCCCCTTTTAAGTTTTTTTACCAACTAAAGATTACACAAGAATGGGCACAAGCGCGCAGGAGAAACCCAAAAAGAGGGATTTGCTACCTAGCAATGAATTAAAGTAGTGACCAAAGCTCCAGCTGGAGTAATGTGGATGGGGCAGGTGTGATACAGAGTTATGCAGCTTAACCCCTTCGCTGCCAGGCCTTTTCCCCCTCCTGTGCCAGGCCTTTTTTTGCCTATTTGGGGCAGTTCGCGCTTAGGCCCTCATAACTTTTTGTCCACATAAGCTAACCAAGCCAAATTTGCGTCCTTTTTTTCCAACATCCTAGGGATTCTAGAGGTACCCAGACTTTGTGGGTTCCCTTGAAGAAGGCCAAGAAATTGGCCAAAATACAGTGAAAATTTCGTTTTTTTCAAAAAAATTGGAAAAAGTGGCTGCAGAAGAAGGCTTGTGGTTTTTCCCCTGAAAATGGCATCAACAAAGGGTTTGCGGTGCTAAACTCAGCAGCTTCCCAGCTTTCAGGAACAGGCAGACTTGAATCAGAAAACCCAATTTTTCAACACAATTTTGGCATTTTACTGGGACATACCCCATTTTTGCAATTTTTTGTGCTTTCAGCCTCCTTCCAGTCAGTGACAGAAATGGGCATGAAACCAATGCTGGATCCCAGAAACCTAAACATTTCTGAAAAGTAGACAAAATTCTGAATTCAGCAAGGGGTCATTTGTGTAGATCCTACAAGGGTTTCCTACAGAAAATAACAACTGAAAAAGAAAAATATTGAAATTGAGGTGAAAAAAACATAAATGTTTCTCTACGTTTTACTCTGTAACTTTTCCTTGCAATGTCAGATTATCGAAAGCAATATACTGTTACGTCTGCTGGACTCCTCTGGTTGCGGGGATATATAGGGCTTGTAGGTTCATCAAGAACCCAAGGAACCCAGAGCCAATAAATGAGCTGCACCCTGACGTGCGTTTTCATTCTATACCGGGTATACAGCAATTCATTTGCTGAAATATAAAGAGTAAAAAATTGCTATCAAGAAAACCTTTGCATTTCCAAAAAGGGCACAAGATAAGGTGCTGAGGAGCAGTGGTTATTTGCACATCTCTGAATTCCGGGGTGACCATACAAGCATGTGAATTATAGGGAATTTCTCAAATAGATGTCTTTTTTACACACTCTCCTATATTTGGAAGGAAAAAATGTAGAGAAGGACAAGGGGCAATAGCACTTGTTTTGCTAATCTATGTTCCCCCAAGTCTCCCGATAAAAATGATACCTCACTTGTGTGGGTAGGCCTAGCGCCCGCGACAGGAAACGCCCCAAAGCGCAACGTGGACACATCCAAAATTTTGGGAGAAAACAGAGGTGTTTTTTGCGAAGTGCCTACCTGTAGATTTTGGCCTCTAGCTCAGCCGGCACCTAGGGAAACCTACCAAACCTGTGCATTTCTGAAAACTAGAGACCTAGGGGAATCCAAGGAGGGGTGACTTGCCGGGCTCGGACCAGGTTCTGTTACCCAGAATCCTTTGCAAACCTCAAAATTTGGCTAAAAAAAACACATGTTCCTCACATTTCTGTGGCAGAAAGTTCTGGAATCTGAGAGGAGCTACAAATTTCCTTCCACCCAGCGTTCCCCCAAGTCTCCCGATAAAAATGATACCTCACTTGCGTGGGTAGGCCTAGCGCCGGCGACAGGAAACACCCCAAAGCGCAACGTGGACACATCCTAAATTTTGGAAAAAAACAGAGGTGTTTTTTGCGAAGTGCCTACCTGTAGATTTTGGCCTCTAGCTCAGCCGGCACCTAGGGAAACCTACCAAACCTGTGCATTTCTGAAAACTAGAGACCTAGGGGAATCCAAGGAGGGGTGACTTGCGGGGCTCGGACCAGGTTCTGTTACCCAGAATCCTTTGCAAACCTCAAAATTTGGCTAAAAAAAACACATGTTCCTCACATTTCTGTGGCAGAAAGTTCTGGAATCTGAGAGGAGCTACAAATTTCCTTACACCTAGCGTTCCCCCAAGTCTCCCGATAAAAATGATACCTCACTTGTGTGGGTAGGCCTAGCGCCCGCGACAGGAAACGCCCCAAAGCGCAACGTGGACACATCCAAAATTTTGGGAGAAAACAGAGGTGTTTTTTGCGAAGTGCCTACCTGTAGATTTTGGCCTCTAGCTCAGCCGGCACCTAGGGAAACCTACCAAACCTGTGCATTTCTGAAAACTAGAGACCTAGGGGAATCCAAGGAGGGGTGACTTGCGGGGCTCGGACCAGGTTCTGTTACCCAGAATCCTTTGCAAACCTCAAAATTTGGCTAAATAAACACATGTTCCTCACATTTCTGTGGCAGAAAGTTCTGGAATCTGAGAGGAGCTACAAATTTCCTTCCACCCAGCGTTCCCCCAAGTCTCCCGATAAAAATGATACCTCACTTGCGTGGGTAGGCCTAGCGCCGGCGACAGGAAACACCCCAAAGCGCAACGTGGACACATCCTAAATTTTGGAAAAAAACAGAGGTGTTTTTTGCGAAGTGCCTACCTGTAGATTTTGGCCTCTAGCTCAGCCGGCACCTAGGGAAACCTACCAAACCTGTGCATTTCTGAAAACTAGAGACCTAGGGGAATCCAAGGAGGGGTGACTTGCGGGGCTCGGACCAGGTTCTGTTACCCAGAATCCTTTGCAAACCTCAAAATTTGGCTAAAAAAACACATGTCCCTCACATTTCTGTGGCATAAAGTTCTGGAATCTGAGAGGAGCTACAAATTTCCTGCCACCCAGCGTTCCCCTAAGTCTCCCGATAAAAATGATACCTCACTTGCGTGGGTAGGCCTAGCGCCGGCGACAAGAAACACCCCAAAGCGCAACATGGACACATCCCTTTTTTTTTTTTAAAGAAAACAGTGCCTACCTGTGGATTTTGGCCTGTAGCTCACCCGGCACCTAGGGAAACCTACCAAACCTGTGCATTTCTGAAAACTAGAGACCTAGGGGAATCCAAGATGGGGTGACTTGCGGGGCTCGGACCAGGTTCTGTTACCCAGAATCCTTTGCAAACCTCAAAATGTGGCTAAAAAAACACATGTTCCTCACATTTCTGTGGCAGAAAGTTCTGGAATCTGAGAGGAGCCACAAATTTCCTTCCACCCAGCGTTCCCCTAAGTCTCTCAATAAAAATGGTACCTCACTTCTGTGGGTAGGCCTAGCGCCCACGAAAGGAAATGGCCCAAAACACAACGTGGACAGAACATATTTTTTCACAGAAAACAGAGGTGTTTTTTGCAAAGTGCCTACCTGTGGAGTTTGGCCTCTAGCTCAGCCGGCCCCGGGGAGGGGGGGGGGGGGGCAGGAATGCCCTAAAATAAATTCCCCCCCCCCCAGCCCCCACTCCCCCCGGGAGCGGCCCTTGCCTAAGGGGTCGCTCCCCCTGCGTGACATTGTCGCCAAAAAACAAATCCCAGGTGCCTAGTGGTTTCTGCCCCCTTGGGGGCAGATTGACCTAAAATCGGCCAATCTGCCCCCAAGTGGGGCAGAAATGGCCTAAATACAATTTGCCCCCCAGGGGAGCGACCCTTGCCTGATGGGTCGCTCCCCATCTCGAAAAAAACAAACAAACAAAAAAAACAAACACAACAAAAAAATGTGCCCTGGTGCCCTGAGGGTTCTGCCCCCAGGGGGGGCAGAAATGGCCTAAAATAAATTGCCCTCCCCCCCAGGGAGCGACCCTTGCCTAAGGGGTCGCTCCCTTTGCGTGAAATTCACGCAAAGAAAAAATTCCCTGGTGTCTAGTGGTTTCTACCCCCCTTGGGGGCAGATTGGCCTCATCAAAATAGGCCAATCTGCCCCCAAGGGGGGCAGAAATGGCCAAAATATAATTTTCCCCCAAGGGGAGCGACCCTTGCCTAAGGGGTCGCTCCCCACCAAAAAAAAAAAGAAATGAAACATAAAAAAAAAAATGGTCCCTGGTGCCTAGAGGTTTCTGCCCCCAGGGGGGGGGGCAGAAAAGGCCTTCTCAAAAAAATGCCCCCCCTGGGAGTGACCCTTGCCCAAGGGGTCGCTCCCTTTTGTCAGTTTCAATAAATAAAAAAAAATCCCTGGTGTCTAGTGGGGTTCCAAAAGCCGGATTGCAAGCAATCCGGCTTTTGAAACCCTCGGAGGGACTTCAAAGGGAAGGAAATACCTTTCCTTCCCTTTGAAGCCCCTCCGGGCCTCCCAAGTGATTGAAAAAGAAATGCTTTTGCATTTCTTTTTCAATCGCGCTCGAAGCAGAGCTTCCAGCGCGACTAGGGAGGCCCCTGTGACAAATCAGCGCGCGCTCGCGCGCTGATGTCACGGGGGGTGGGGGGGGGGTCGGGGGTGGAAGGGGAAGGTCTTCTCCTTCCATCCCAACTTTGGGGGGGGGGGGGGGGAGGGGAGTGCACGGGGGCCGCGCTAGCACGCCCCCAAGTTCCCCTGTGCCATGGACGAGATGATCTCGTCCAAGGCACAGGGGAACTGTAGCCTTGGACGAGATCATCTCGTCCAAGGCACAGAACCGGTTAAGCTTCAGCACAGAGCATTTGATCTGCTCTTCTGCCACTGTCCTAAAAATCTGTGGCACTGCTTGTTTTGTTGCCTGTTGTTGGACTGAGGAGGGGCAAGATTTGGAAGGAATAAAACAACGCAGCCCTTATGGAGGCCTAGTTTCCATCCAATGTTTAAAAGAGGGAAAAAAACAGCCTAAACACCATCTTGCGTATGGATCTGCCAAAAGACCATAACTCGTCATGGACAGTGCTACCTACCTTCCTTCCGTAAGATTTTATAATGGTTGATGCTTATGGACAATATTAGAGAGAGAAAAAGCTTTGAGGGGAAAAAATAAGACCACCATCTTTAAGTCTTGTTTACAGTTTGCCAGGCAGAAACTACATTGTCTAGTAGAGCGCCAATGTTATTCAAGTGTACAATTCAAAGAATTTTTAAACATGAAAAGTTGCAGTGTCCAATTACACGCAAACCTTGAAAAGCAAAATAATTTCACTAAACACCCATTCAACAGTTCACCTGTACTCTGCTTTACAAAGCCTAAATCTCAAAGGTTACTTTCATGTTCATTCTAAGCGCCTCTACCTTGGTCGACAATTGAGGAAATAAGGAGAACTACATATAAAATCAACATATGCCTATTCCATCTTGATCAATAGGACTAATGTACAGGGGTGGAGGAATTTATCCACTTTTCTTATAAACCTCTAGTAACTTCAAGAGATCTGTTCCTTATTATTTTCATGTCATATTTCAGCATTTCGTTGATTACAACAGCTTGGCAGATAGCTAAATATGGGCAACACCAAAACCTTTACCTACTATAGTAATCTTTGAGATTCTATCCAACAAAATACCCATCTACAAAATTTAACACACTTATACCAATCCACCCGTAAAGGTAAATTGGCTTGAACATGTGCTAGTCAGGCATGCGGTTTTGTTGTAACTTTTCAAACCAAACAGATGAGGCCTGCGCGTTGATCACTGGCTTATAACCATAGCAAACCCAGTCCTGTTGGAATATAAGCATTTTTGTCAGCAAAAGCCCACAATCTCTGCCCAATCAAATGCTATAATCTCAATCTCTCTCTCAATCTCTCTCTCAATCTCTCTCTCAATCTCTCTCTCAATCTCTCTCTCAATCTCTCTCGTTCTGTTTTTCACAAAGTCTGGTGACAGCTGTGCTATTGTGTCAAACCTGAAATGGAAGGCTAGTGCTGCCCTCGTAACATAGCCGAGGTAGTGTAGGTGATTTAAGCCCTAGTCGCCCCTCGGCAAATAACCGTGGGCCTAAGAAAATACCCTGGGAAGGGCTCCGGGATCAGTGGCAGGAGCAGTGGTGACAGGTCAGTATGGACAATATCACTGACCTTAGGTGATGGAGCAAGGCCTAAAAAAAAAAAAAATAGTATATAGCAAAACAAGGCCCTCGCTCCTGGCAACATCAAAACTTTGGAGAAAGTTTCTGAAGGCCCACCGGACACTGTAGTGTGACAAAGGTAAGCAGCTCACGGCCTAGAGGATCAAGGAGCTTTGGAGTGTGCTGGGGGTGCAGTCTGTGTTTCCCTGGGCCTGGCCTGGGAGATGTGGGACCCTGTAGATGTACGGGCGGACCAGCTCCAAGTAACTGTAGTGAGAAATGAGGAGCACGGTTCCAAGTTGCGCCTCCCAGCCCAAAATAAGGAATGAAGAGGTTTGGTGAACGGTTGAAGCCCCATGACAGGCAAAGGTATTAGAGTTATGCGGACAGGAGGCCGCAAACACAGTTTGCTAATTTTTGGACACTTGCAGGAAAGACCTGACAGCAGCAGTGACCAGCCAAGAACAGAGGAGGTGGCAAAAGTATGCTTGCAACACAATAATGTTTGGTTCGCCGGTTTGCTGGAGAAAATGGAAGGATAAAGTGTAGATCTATTCCCAGAGAAACAGTCAATCCTAAATATACACACAAGAAAACTCCTTTGACCTTTACTGTGGAAAGGGCATATATAGTAAAAGGGCACCTGTCCCTACAATCTGCTCCCCCTCCCCTCCCCCCCAAGAGAATCCTCCTAGACACATGCTGCACAAGCTACTAAATTTTAAAGAGAAATCCTGTAACTTAAGTATCCCAAATTCATAGTCCTTGTACAGTGGACAACAGTAAAGCACACTTCTTCAGAGACTGCAGAGCAAAGGTAACTCCTCCTTGAGGTTAAGACAAAACTGAGGCAACTGGGACTTCCAAATGCTCTACTAATTACTGCTAAGCTCGGTGTCATCAAGAACAAGACCTCCTTCACCAGTTGACACGTGGCAGTGGCTAGGGCGAAATGGAACATCAGGTGACAGAAAAGTATGACCAGCAAAAACATGGAACCAAGATTGAAAAGATGTAATGCATGCAGCAAAGCACAAATCTGGTGGAGACCATTGAACCAACAAGTGAAGACTGAGTGAGTAAGGGTGGCTGCCAATGTGGAAAGCTACAAACACTTGCAGGAACTGGCATCACAAGGAATCCCAGAGTCCTCTCGTAAGAGCTTGGACTCAAAGGAGGAAGAGAGAACAGCCCTCCTGAGACAGGGCCCTTTAATGACATCCATGGCAGCAGTAAATATTGTCAGAATGACTTGACTAATGTAATGGCTGTGATATGTGAGGTATTGGGCCTCAGGGGAAGGCAGTTGGCAGCTAATAAGAATATGGCAAAGAAGTTGAATGGTGGACACAAATAATGACGGGGACTGGGAAACAAGATGTGCATTGATTTATATACAGAATTTTCTCAGGCCCCCTCCCGTTAACAAGTTACACACAATGTTTCAATAGGAAATGGGGAGCACTTAGACTTGTTTGGTGGGCTAAGATTAAAAACAAGGTTAAAGGTTCACTATAGGGGTTGGGAAGGCAAAAGACCTTTTTGTAGTTCGCCAAGCAAGTAGTTTCAAGCTCATACTGCGCAAGTAGGGACAAGGGGATAGGGACAATGGAAGTGAGGATGTTTGTTAGCAGACAAGTGGGAGAAAGAGAGCAGAGCGGGAAGCAGGGACAACAGTCACTGGAGGTAATGGAGGGTGGCCTGACCCAGATGTAAGATGGTATTTCAGAGATCCTATGAGACTGAATAGCGAGTATGGCTCAATATATCAGTGGACATCTGCCTCAATTGAAGAGGACAGAACGTAAAGTCTTGGGAAAAGGCCAATATACTTCATTGGTGCATGCTGGTTTTACCCGAAGGGCTAGAAGAATAGTAACACTAACCAAGAAAAACCCTCCCTTCATTGTTACTAAAACTTGGTCAGACTCTAGGAGGTGTGTTGTGGGAGTATAAGTGACTAGGGGGGAATCTCTGCCTCGCCATAACTAATGTCTGTGTACCGCCAAGACTGCAAAAGGAGGCACTGGAGAACACTAGTTAGAACCTGCTTGAAGTAGAGTTTACCCTATTGATTATAAGGGGGGGACTAAGAAGGGCAAATAACAGAATCCCCCAATGTCTGAGAGCCCAACCAGATGCCACTGGCTCAATGCGTCAGAACATTAGGCCTGACAGACATTGGAGGGTAAAACATAATCAGATAGGCAGTAATCTTATTTCCGTGAGGCGCACAAAACTTTCTCAAGAGTTGACCATGCGTTCTAACCAGCAGGGGAAGCAACACCCCCACACCCCCTCCAACTCTTTCCCCCCTGATAACAGAGGTAGAATATCTGCCACATGGGATGTCTGATCAATCACCACTGATTAGGGTTGAGGGTAAATACTAAAGCTTTTGGGACTAACTGGAGGGTAAATGCCTGAGAGCTGAGAGACCTGGAAACAATGGAGGATATATGGACTGATTATGTTGAAACAGTTGATTATTCGATCCTAGTCTGGGAAGCTCAGAAAACCACGCTATGGGGTAGAATACAAAGCATAATAGTAAAAAAGAAATGGAAGTCCGGGAGACTTAGAACACTGGAGAAGCAGGTACTGGACTTAAAGAGGAAAGTGATAGCACAGCCAGACGTAGATCAGACCTGGGAATTACAGCAATGGTAACAACAGAATATCTAAATGAGGCGCACAACCCATCACTTCTGCATTATCTGATGAGACGGAGGAAGCTGTATGCAGTAGGAGATTAGGCAGGCCACCTCCTAGCCTGGTTGAGCTGGTGGGCAGACTAAGTCGGATGGGATGGGGAAATAATAAATAAAAAAGGGAAGAAAGTGTCACAGGCAATAGAAATAGTGCAAATGTTTACAACTTATTACTGTGATTTCTATAAAGCCAGTAAGAACAAGTCATTGTCAAGTCCCTGAGTTTATTTGTACATTTGTTGGCTTGTGGCAATTAATAGCTTCACTTTGACACATTTGTTTGCACATATTAGTCATTTCTGCTATAGCTAACCAAAGACTTTAGTTTGTGGAGAGAGAGCCAGCAACGCCATGTTTCGTGCTACTGCTACGTAGGGTAGCGATGTACTATATGTATTTTAATTAATCTGAATATATATATATATTTGAACAACAAGCTTAGTAGATGCACTAGCCTGAAAGCATCACTGCCTCAGAAAATAAAGTTAATATTGACCTACATTCATTTCTAACTGTATTTAATCCGGAAATCAAGGCAAATTAGCTTTCCACGTTTTTGCCTGCACATACATTATTCAGGCAAGTGAACACTGAATCCCAGTAGAGCTCACTGGTGGGGCAGCTGCACATCATATGGAAAAATGTTCCCACTTGGCTGCAGTTTCGCAGATGTGGATGCACATGCCTCAAACCATTCATTGTCTTCCAGGCCCTAAGTCGAGTGAAGGTACTTGGGGGCATATTTATACTCCGTTTGCGCCAAATTTGCGTCGTTTTTTTCGACGCAAATTCGGCGCAAAACTAACGCCATATTTATACTTTGGCGTTAGACGCGTCTAGCGCCAAAGTATGAGTAAAGAGCATCATTTTTTTTGCGTGAACGCCTTCCTTGCGTTAATGAGATGCAAGGTAGGCGTTCCCGTCCCAAAAAATGACTGCAACGCAAATGCGTTGTATTTATACTCCCGGGCAAAAATCACACCCGGGAGTGGGCGGGCCAAAAAAACCCGCATTTGCGCCTCTTTTTAACGCCTGGGTCAGGGCAGGCGTTAAGGGACCTGTGGGCTCAAAATGAGCCCACAGCTGCCCTCCCATGCCCCCAGGGACCCCCCCTGCCACCCTTGCCCACCCCAGGAGGACACCCAAGGATGGAGGGACCCACCCCAGGGACATTCAGGTAAGTTCAGGTAAGTATATAAAAAAAAAAAATTATATATTTTTTTTTGGCATAGGGGGGCCTGATTTGTGCCCCCCCCCCTACATGCCACTATGCCCAATGACCATGCCCAGGGGACATA
Organism: Pleurodeles waltl; assembly: GCF_031143425.1. Classification (NCBI taxonomy): domain Eukaryota; kingdom Metazoa; phylum Chordata; class Amphibia; order Caudata; family Salamandridae; genus Pleurodeles; species Pleurodeles waltl. The sequence continues at coordinate 243,899,295 of NC_090439.1, read as the reverse complement.
AGTCCCCTGGGCAAGGGGGCATGACTCCTCTCTTTACTAAGACAGGAGTCATGTAAATGGCGTCTGGGCATCGTAAAAAATGGCGCAAATCGGGTGGAGGCGATTTTTTTGCGTCAACCTGACTTGCACCATTTTTAAGACGCCCTAACGCCATTTTTCCCTACGCCGGCGCTGCCTGGTGTGCGTGGTTTTTTTCCACGCACACCAGGCAGCGCCGGTCTGCTAGCGCCGGCTAACGCCATTCAATAAATACGCCGCCCGCATGGCGCTTCAGAAAGGCGTTAGCCGGCGCAAAACGTTTTGACGCTAAACTGCGTTAGCGCAGTTTAGCGTCAAAAAGTATAAATACGGGCCTAGGTGAGTTGTTGATTAGCTTACCATAGGTAAGGGAGACTGCTTTTCTGGGCATGTGCTCGTCCAATAATCTATCCGAAGGGATGAGGATTTAGGGAGCTCCTCCGACTTCAGTAATCTCCTTTGCAGTGCATGGTGAATTTGCAAGTACTGGGAGGTTTCAGTGAGTGCCAGTTGGTACTCATGTTGAAGTTCAGAAAACAGGGTCACCCCCTCACCCCTTGTGACCACAGATATGCCTCTCTGGAGAGGACAATAAGGTCCCACCTGTCGAAGCCACACTGGGTCCCCAGTGTGCCCGCTGTGTGGTATCCCAGATGGGAGTGGCCTTTGAAATTATCCCTTGCCAGCCCAAGGCTTTGAGTGCTGCATGCCAGAGAGTGAGTGCGACTGCTGTTGGCGCCAGCAAGGACGCAGTGTATGCTCCACCATGTAGGGCCCTAAGGTAGCCCCCTCTCTATCCATATGGTAGGCCTGTTCTCCCTCCGCGAGATCTACCTAGTGGTTGATGATTAGTTGCGCCGTCCAGCAATATTTCTGTATGTCAGATAGGGCAATACCCCATCATACCAGCTTCTTGTCAAATTTTTAAGAGCTATCCACGCTGGACCCCCATCCAAGAGTAGTGTACGTATTTCAGAGTCAATTGTCCGAAAGTAGGATACTGGGACCAGGTACACCACGATTTGAAGCACAAGGAGAAACCAGATTAGTGCCATCACTTTGAATAGAGCTGCTTTCCCCAATAACGATGCAGGCCGGATTCTCCAATGTTGGACATCTCTTGAGAGGCACACGACTGACAGCTCAAGGCTATGGGTGTAGAAAACATTTGGCTCTGTAATGACTTAAATTCCTAGGTAATGAAAAGCCCTCCTCTGCAATGTCAGATGCACAACCTCGGGTGTGGACCAGGTCTGGGACATAAAGCAAGATATCATCAGCGTAAAGAGAGATCCTGTCCTTCCAATCCTCTGTCCATATCAGTCCTCTTATCAGGGGGTCATGCCTAAATTTAAGTCTCAACAGGCTCCAGAACCAGGATAAATATTAAAGGGTTTAGTCATGTTTTTAGGCACATTATTTTAGCAACTAGGCCTGCCGCTTATGCCCTGTAGCCCAGTTATATTTAATTCCGCTTCATTTTATGCATATGCCACATTTGTGCTTTCCGCAAGGCTGCAGCAAGGTAGAGTTGCCGGCAAAGTGTTACACCGAGTCTCCAACATTCACAGGAACATACACGTCCTTACGTGAGGACATTTTCTCAGAACATCAGCTGTTTTATTATAAAACACTTTTCTGTTCCACACACGTTAGAGGGAGATTCCAGCCAGATGACCACAACCGCATGCTGATTGCCTTCGCTATAGCCGCTTGCTTAGACTACGGGACCCCTGGCCTACATGGGGATGGAGTCTTCCTAGACAACTTGCTCAGGTATGGGGATGATGTCTTCCCTGGGGGGAAACCTGAAGGACGGAATAGGGCTTATCAGGCTGTGCTCTAGCATAGCATAGCATAGGTAGGAACCACATGTATTATGCATAGTGACAGTATGGTGGGACTTTTCCTGTATTTCACTCTCCTGGTCACCCTTTTGCTTTTAGCGTGTTTTACCATCCTAGTGCAGCTAAATCAATAAATCTTATTGAACTATTCTCTGCCTTGGTTTGTCTTTGCATGTGTGAGACTAATGTAACAGAGAAAAGGATGAGATCTGATCCACCACGATTTCCCTGAGAAGTCATTCCTGTCATGTGCAGGGTTGCCACAAATCACTCCTTCTCTTGGGGAGATGAGGCGTTTCTAGTTGGCCTGAAACTGGATTAGGCAGACAGTTGTCACATGGTGTGGGATTGGACTCCGTTCCTCACAATTCAGGTGATTCTGCCGCCCAAATCTAGCAGCCTCATTAGGATAATGAGCGCCTATGTGACATGGCACTGCCAGCGTTTGGTCAGACACTAATTTTCAGATCCTCCTGAGCAGCTCTGGCTCACTACGTGTTAAAGGCACCTCAATACTATAGTAACACAAAAAGATGATGGACGGAGTGCTGACAATGCAAACACTCACCCCCAGTCATAGATCTGGGTTTAATCCATCGTTCTTTTGCTCACCATGCCACCCCAGTTCGGACCCAGCCATATGCAAATCAGTCTTGACCCTGTTCCTCATGGGAACAGTCCAGCCCGAACTGCCAGGCCAGGTCCTCCCTGGACCGGAAACAAGCATCCTGGGACCGGTTTCAGGGTATCACCCTTCTTCAGCCAGGCTAGCCTGATTCCAGTGGCACAGTGAGCAAGGGACCTACGTCTGGGCATACCCTTCCCACTTAGGGCAACATTAGTAACACAAAAATGTCAATACTATATACAGAGACGTCCATGGTATTGAGGATTTCCTCCTAAGCTAGGTAGGTAGTACCTACCCAACGCTGTAGGTCGTTCAAGCTTGAACCTTAAAAGGATCAATCCCAAACTTGGTGTCCTTATCGCTGAACCTGCACATTTACCATGGCGAATCCACAATGGGTAGCAATTGCAGTAAACATGTGACCACCCCTCACTGCTCATTTGCTAGGAAATGGCCTCAGAGCAAAGGGGGGATGGGGGAGTATTGGGGGGGGGGGTTGGGGGGGAGATGGTCTTGCAACATTTGTAGTTGAGGCTCATCCAGCCCACAGAACAGAAATACTCTACTCTTGGGTCACTTTTCCAGCAGTTGATGGGAACACTAATACATTTCATCACTACACACCTGCACAATACAGTGCTTATGCATACTTAAGATACCGCTATCTTTTCAAGACCATAATAACTGGATTGATGGTGCCCTACCACACACACACAATACTACACGTTAGGTAATCTGTGTAATGATGGTCCTACCTGGCCTTTATTGGCCACATATACACTGCATCCTGATGCAGCAATCTTGGCAGTAGCTGAGGTCCGCCGTATTTACACAGAGCTTCCAACAATTTACAGACTTTTAGTACAGTTTAAAATTTTAGACATTAAATACTCACTGAAGATGAAGGACGTGTCCCTATTCATCATCACAAGCCAGAGAAGCAGTGTATAGGAGTTGCACCCATATTATGAAATGTAAGCCAAAGCCCAGCTTGGCTAGGGCTTCAAACATGAACAGCCATTCAACTGTGTCAAAGGCCATTCATGCATCAAGTAAGAGCACAAGGGCATCTTCCTGAATTCCGGCTGCGTACCCTAGGAATCCTTGCAATCGACGTAGATTGAGGGAAGTACTTCTTGCAGACATCAAGCCAGAATGATTAGAATGGACCAATGTTGGGACCACCCGAGTGGCTAATAGTTTTGCCAAGATTTTTACCTCTGCATTCAACAGTGAGATCGGCCTGTATGACGTACAGTTGTCCAGCAGTTTGCCCCCTTTATGTACGACTACTATATTAGCTAGCCTTTCTTGCTTCTTTTCTTAAACATAGGCAGGAGATGGGGTGATACCTTAGATGCAGTGAGATTATAGAGTTCCATAGGCAGGCCGTAAGGGCCCATCACATTGCCCAAAGTTAGGTCTCTAATTGCCTGAACTACTTCCAATTCTGTAGGCTCCTGTTCTTGGTGTTCTCTGTCCGACTGGGAAATCCCTGGTAGTGGTATATCCAAAATGGCACTCAACACACTTCAGCTGTGGCAGTGAACGCCAGGGAGTAGATGTGCATGTAATAGCCCACAAAGGTATCTGCCATGTAATCTCACCTGCTCTCCCCTTACAGTCAGTATTTTGAGGACCCATTAGCTAGCTCATTCCTTCTTATCTAGCTAGGCCAAAAGTTGCCCTGCCCTATTACCAACCTTGTAGAAGCGATGCTGGGTCGTGCTGTGGCTGGCCCTAGCAGCTTCCGGAGCCATGTCCCTGTATTGCCTGCTCTAAAGTTAAGGTGTGTTGCAGAATATCTTGGCTGCAGTTGATGAGCCTGGACTACCTCTAGAATCTTCTATTCAAGTGTCTCCAGATGGCCCTATTTGTCTGCTATGAGCGAGAGGCCCTCGCCCTTAATAAATGCCTTATACGCCCTCATCCAGGGTCTGTGCTGAAGTCATCAAGTCATGATTCTCATCGTAGTATCTCTCTGTGGCTTTGAAGAGGCCCACGCGGATAAGGGATATCTTTAGGTACCAGGGGCTAAGCACAATGTGCTGTTGATTATGGGGATCAAGCAGACCGTAGATCGCCCAGACTACGGGATGGCCAGATATACCTCTGGCAAACTGGTGAACCTCTCTGAAGTGCTGGATTTGACAGGATAGTTTAAAAAATGCAATGTATATGTCAGGCGCTGCTTTGCCCCCAGAGTGGTATGTGTATTGCTGTTTTGTAGGGTTAAGGGAGCACCATGTGTCAACAAGCTCCAGGTCCAAAACAAAGTCCACCAGGGGAGAGCAGGAGTGCCACTCCCGCCTGTGGCGCAGTCTGTCTCTGGAGTCACAAATGGTCATGTTGAAGTCCCTGCCCATCACTAACCCACCGTTGAGGAAGAGGAGAGCGCCGAGCTCTGGGAATACCCCACCATGTCTTTACAGTGGGGTGGGGGGTATAAACAGATGATGTTGAGTGTCTGTTCCTCCCAGCAAGTGCCACGCATTTCCCATGTGTAACCCTCCAGATCTTCTGTACAGTGAGTAGCAGGGACCTACACAAGAGGATACCTACACCCATCAAGCCCAAAGTACAGCCTGCATGGGCCATCATCTTATACCCCCCGCCACCCCCCCATACAGCCAATGATCAAAAGGTGTTTCCCTGGCGATGCATCTCCTGTAGGAGAACCACACCTGGAGAGTGTCTCTTAAGGAATTGTAGTACCGCCCCTCTTTTGATTTTGTCACTCAATCCGTAAACGTTCCAAGAGAGTGCTTTGAAGCTCAGGGCAGCTAGTGTGGTTGCCATGGGTGTTTAGGGAAGATGGTCTGTGTGTGAGACAAAGCCCCTGCTGAGGGAGTCCCAGCCGTGTCTGCAACATGGTGTTGCAAACTTACAGTATGTCAAGAACACAATCAACAGAAGACATAAAAACCCCAACAAGACACCCATCTACCTAGTGGACCTGGGACTGCCCCCTCAAAACTCTGCGGAGCGCCTATCGCCCTAAGACAACATGATTAACAATAGGTGGCTAAGTCCAAAGAGCCCTCCATCTGTCCCTCCCCAAATTAGATGAAGGGTTACCAATGATATGTAAGTTACCGCAGAGTCATGCAGTTGCCAATAGAGGCAGCCTTCTCATACGCGCTTAGTCAAATTGACTGCAAAGACAATAGGATGTCTTGATCAGCAGATCAGTCTCAAATGGGGAACTGTCTTAGATGACCCTAGTGCAGACGTTCACAATGTCGGTTGTTGCAGGGAGCCGCATCGCTTCTGCTGGCTACTGTTCTCACTCCGCGGCTCCGGCATGTCAAAGTCTCGTCCTAGCCTCTATGATCATGCCCGCCAACTGTCCTCAAGCTATCTAGCTAGTCCCGTGCATCTTCAGGAATTGAAAAATACCCAGTCTTGCCCTCAGCCGCGACACCCAGTTTCACAGGAAGGGTCTTTGAATACTTGATCCCCCGGTCTCTCAGAGCTCTTTTATCTTCACGAAAAATGTAACGCATCTTTTGGACTTCAAGCGTATAATCCCGGAAGAAGTTAATGGTGGGGTTTTCAAAGTTAAGTGGCAGGGCACTGTAGGTCATCTATAGTATGACACTGTGACCCTGATAATTGAATATCCTGTCTATTATTGGTCTAGTTGGCATTCCTGGATTCGTCTGGCACTAGGGACTCGATGAGAACGTTCCACTGAGTAGTGGGAAAGCCCTTGAGATAGCAACATTTTCAGAACAAGGGCCCTCCACAAACAGATCGACTGCTGGCCCCTCCCCCGTTCAGGCACTCCAATTATACAAATGTTTTTACGGCGTTAACGGCCTTCGTAGTGCTCCAGTCGAGCCTCTAGGGCTTTGGTGGTGGTTCGCAGTTCACCTACCTGGGTTTTCAAGGCCATCGTGTCGACCTTGAGGCCAGCTGCAGGGTCCTCCACTTCCTTTACACAAGCTCTCATGTTATGCAGACCTGCCTTCAGTAGTGTGGCTTCCGTTGTAACCGAGCAGATTCTGGTCTCAAGGGAGCTGCGTAATCCTTGAACTGCTGCCATTATATCTTGAAGCTTGGGTGATGTGTCCCCCCCCCCCCCCCCCCCCCGGGACACCGGTTCTACTGGCACCTGTGCATCCGGACTCCCAGACTCCCACTTCGCATGGGCATCTCCTTAGGTAGCGCATATTTGTTAGCTTTAGTCTGGTGCGCCCCCCCCCAAGCTCGTTTGCCCCCATCTTTTGAGAGTGCCCCCACAAACTCCTCCAGCCGGTTGTCTTTGGGCCAGGTATCAAGGGAATTGGAGGGGGAGCCAGGGTCGACAGTAGTACTCACCGCCGCCTGCTATGGGGCACTGGGTGTGCATCCCAGTGCCTGTCGGTTTCCCACTGTTTATTCCTCACCTCTCCCTGATGAGACTACTTCTGCCGTGGCTTTCCTTCAAGATGCAAATTCAATAGTCCCTCAGACCAGGAAAGTGTGCCCCTCTGCAGAGCTCAGCCAGCAGTGTGTGTGCACACCGCGGTCCATACCGGTCTCACAGTAGCGCACCACCAGGCCGCCCTTCTCCGATACAGGGCTCCAATGTCTGGCTGCTCCTAGTGTTCTCCCATCATATGGGTAATGGCAGTATTGCTTGTCACCACTCCCCTCCCCACCCAGGGCTCTGGAGGAGTGGGGCACTCGGTTGTAATACACTGAAAATCAAGGGAGGCGCCTCGGGCCCAAGTCCCTTACAACCTAGTACCTCGTCAGCAGCCTTGGCAGCGGCAGGAAACTCTTATTGGCAGCCCCACTGTTGCGGGATCACTCTTTCATATGTCCTTCACATCGTATTTCATGTACGCTTCTGGGCCACAAGTCTGACAGCGGGCCACACTAGACCACCAGGGTTCTCACCCTTGTTAGAATGTCAGCCAATCAGTGAAGGGCTCAGTGGCTGTCTGCCAGAGCCACCGCCACCTTCCAGTCCGTTGGGGTGGGGTCAGCTCCACTATTAACCCAGACTGCTAGGGCAGGGAGGTGGCCACACAGTAACTTTCTTGCTGCCAACCGCTTCAGTTGCCTCCTCACTCCCTGAAGGCTGCAAAGCAGTCTCGATGGATGAGTGCATTCTCTTGAATCACTGATCTGATTGGGGGGCCCGGGCTTCAGTGCGACGGCCTCACACTCTCCCCGGTCATCTCAGCTGCAGGCCATCCTTACGCACAGCAGGGGCCTTGTTGCGCTGCACAGGTCTCACCATTGTTTGGCCTTAGGAAAATAAAAAATATTGCAATGGCATCCCACTGAGGATTTGCATGCAGGTCACGGGCTGCCCGCCAGAAGACGGATGATTCTGCAGCTTGAAGGATGGGGTTGGGGGGGGGGAGAATTACAACAATGGCTGGCAGCGGCCATCTTCCACGGTGGTTGGAATTCCCTAGAGCCTAGGTTTTAATTAATTATTTATCTCTTGCATGTGATAAAAGGATTAGCCTTTAATAGGGGAACAGTACCTAGAGGCAGTTTTACAACAAGACAAAACTGCAGTATAAGGCAATAAAAACTATTATTAATACACAATTATTTTCTCAAAAGCAGCACAGTAATGCTAGTGAACATTATGCACACTATTATAAAATGATCACCCCTTTAGTTTTGGTGAACTAAAAATCAGCATTTCTAATTTTGTGTAATTAAAAGTAAACAAACAAGAGCACAACCGCCAAGTACTAGTTTAAATTCAGGAACAACAAAAGAAGCATACCTGCTCACGTGAAGGCAACAGGTGCGATCTGTTGACCATGAAGCTATGTTGCTACAAACTGCTTGGGGTGGAGGCAAGGGTTGACTAAGTTCAGACTACTATGGACAGGCAGGGAATCCACCAATTCTGTCGCTTTTGGGCTTCTCAAAGCACGCAAAAAAAAAAAATCAGATCTCACTTCCTACTTTCCTTGTGCAAACCTCATTGCAAAGAGTTTCTCAACAAGTGGCAAACAATGACAGGCTGTTATAATCTGGAGTTCACTATCTAAGAGTACATGATGCCGATGCGAAAGGTGTTGGAGGCACTCTGAGCCAATCTCCAGGGAATAGTCTGCCACATGTTAGAGTCAACATTTTCCCTACAGAAAAATTTGCCCCAAAACAAGGCAACCACATTTCAAAACACATTCAGTTAATACAGTAGCTGTCACTACAAGATGGAAACCTTACCTTCATTGTATCAATTTTGCCCTTCACTTGTTCGTTTTTAGCCAATGCCCTTTCCAGGCACTCTTTGGTGTAGAGCTGGGGATTACGTCCTTGATCAATGTATCTGTAAAACCAAAGAAATTCCATAGATTAAAGTAAAAATAAACAGATGTTGAGGTGTATGAAAGGATGGGGGCAGGTTACTGCATCCACTTCATTCTTTTATTTTTTAGGTTTAGATGTTATATTTCTTTCAAAAGGGTGCAGCTAAAGATGAATGAATATATATCCTGAAAAGAAAGAAGTCTCCTCCAAACCAAGAAGCTATTCACTTGAAGAAAACACCTACTTCTATATTCTCTCAAATGGGAAATTAACCTTTTTACAATTTTAATTACAACAGGTAATGTTAAGGTTGTAATTAACAAGTGTGAGAATACAGAGGGCTGTGTTTCACTGATCCAAGTGTCAAATAAGACAACCCAACCAGTTCTTGCATGTAAATCACTGAGCAGTTCAGAATTCACGTCTTATAGTGTGACAACAGGCATTTTTTTAAAACCGTACAAAGAGTCATAGAAGGAATTTAGACATATAAGTATATAAAACAGCAACAACTATACTTACTCAAAAACCTCCAACGGCACACTGATATCATGTAGTTGTTGCCGGCATTTATCAATATCTTGCAAACCCGAAACCATGAAATTCCTACAAGTAACATAAAATTAAAGAAAGTTACATGTCACTTGTCTGAAAGACTGTGTTTCAATAACATGGTTCTTTAAAAAATTATGGCACCAAGAGCAGTAACTGGAGAACGAGGCAAAGAGCTAGAAAGTGAGGATGGGATAGAGTTAAAAGGGTGGACTGGAGAATGGCCTCCAGTGTTGGGAGATGGGAAAGAAACCAGTACTGGGTCAGCTGACTGCTGTCCACTACACACAGGAGTTTCCTCTAGGATACAGCGGGAAAAGCCGCCAGGGTTGAAAGACCAGCAGTTATGGATGCATGGTGGCGAAGTGAAGTGGTGGCATTGGGGACTAGACAAAATATCAGTGGTTACCCTATGGCGATTTAGGCAAGTGGTAGGGGGTTGTGGAGCGATGTGGGAGGAGTTTGAGTAAGAAACCAGGGAGCACTAAGGTGATATGGTCACATCTGAAGTGGTGGCCCAATAGGGAAACTAGTAGCAGGGGTGAAAAGCCAGGAAGAGAAATGTTGGAGACATGAGTGAAAACTCAGTGAGAAGCAAAAGTATCATTGTACTTGTTGCAACGTACAACTAGCATTTTTGCGACCAATAAATATTTTGACACTGTCCTACAAGATTGGTTTGTAAAATTCATAATCTGTGTTGGCCACATTTGACTTATCTAATAAAAATTAATCAGATAGGCTGCAAAACAAAAATTGCAACTCCAACTGGATACAATCACAGGCATGGCGATCTGCTGATTTTTGCAGACCACTATAACTGCGAAAGCATTTAAGTAAAGAAGATGTATTTTAAGCAGCCTAGTTTCTTTATTGAGAAAGAAAAAAAAAGGTCTGAGAGAGGGCAGTGCTCCTGTGGACCCCTACTACTCCCCAAAACTTTTTCAACAATGCACCCCCTTCACTTTTGCGAATGGGTTATCACCCCAAACTTAGGAGTCAGTAACTTTTCAATAAATAACAAATGGGTACCAGATTTGTAAGTGGTTTGCAACAAGATTTCCATTTGGTATTTGGAAGACGCCCTAAACAAGCCTCTTCAAAACAATGAATCTGTATTTAGGCACAAACCAATTTTAGAAGGCAGTAAAACCTTAGTGACTACTAAATGGCTTAGGTAAATGGCCAAACATTTTTTTGTGGTCGCAAAATTCCACTCTGAGTACTTGTGACTGCAAAGAAGTGTTTCAGACATCTGGCCCACCTTTGATACACAGGAGGTAAAATGACTAATGGGAGAAGATTGGATACCACTGGGTCTTAGTCTGCCAGTTGCATCAACTATGCAAGTTGCCATTAATGTGGTGTGATCTTCAAGGACAGACTTTGTCTGGACTGTTGTCACAGACTGATCTTCAAAGGAAAAAAAGAGGGATGTGTGAGTTTAATAAAAGTTTAAAACAAACAAGTGCATACACCGAGCAAAACACATTGAATTGCACATAGTCTGTTACTATAATTGTTTCTGAATAGCTAAATCAAAATAACTCCTAAGAAGCCAGATTTCGAGAACTTTGCGATAGGGATTGGCACAGTGGCATGGTTCAACATTAGCATTACATAAAGAGTCCCTGATTCCATGAGTATACAAGTGGGTCCCAATGCTGGTCCTATGCGGATATGCCTACATTTCCTTCTGTTACACTTGACAGGGGCTGAAATACAGTTAAAAAAAAAAAAAAAAAAGTACACATATATACATATACATACACACACAAAAGTTCTCTCATGAGGCAACGTCAAAACGTAGTAGTGTGCGTTAACTGGAATATGGTGTGATGAATAGAAGCATTAAAAATTCAACAACAAAAAAACCTTGTTGTAATAAAAAAAAAAAAACGAGTACAAAGAGCCAGAAGCTCACTTATTTTTCTAGATGCAGAGATAGCCTTTATGAATGGAAAATTCCAACGTCATTGAATTTTTGTCCCCCTGAACTCCAAAATGTTTGATCCATTAGAGACTCTAGCATTAGGCAAATGAAAGCTATTTAATGCCATAGAGCAGTGGTTCCCAACCTTCTGACTTCTGTGGACCCCCACTTTATCATTACTGGAACCTGGGGACCCCCACTGAATCATTACTGGAATCTGGGGAACCCCCCCCCCCACCCCACTCAGGCATTACTGAAAGCTGGGGACCTAATCTGTCAATATTATTTATTTGTTTAAGTAGTCGTGGACCTCCAGAGGTCCCTGGACCACAGGTGGGGAACCACTGCCATAGAGCCCAAATGGAAAGAGACCCTTGTGAATAAGCTTTTTCACTGTGACATTTCTCCTAAATAGATAATAGCTTGCCCTCAACAGAAATAACACATTTGTTCTTTTTGTATCAATCACTCTACAAAGTACTGGATGGTCTGTGCTGGGGTGAGAAGATCTGTCAGCAGTGTTGCTGATATCCAAGTCTTGCAGTCTTTTATCACCATCAAGTTCAAAGTAGTTTGGTGCTGCAAGTATACCTGAGCAGATAATCATCATGACGATTCTCTACATGTCTCTTTATGGGTCATTCTTTGGATTATTTGTGACAACGAAAGGGAGTGATTTCTAAAGAGAAAAGGCCAAGGATTTTACGTTCTATCTTTGGTGTTTGTCATGACTGTCTCACCTCACTATCAACTCATTAAAAGCTGTGGCACTAACCAACTCAAAATAAGTGTTTGGAAGCACAGATAATAGCATCCACACAAAATTTCTTCTCTAAAAGTCTCTTAGAAATCTTTTTCTGTCTCGAAAACAACTCAACAGGCTGGTTCAACAAACCCATTGGCAGCAGATATAATAACAGAGGATAGCAGTGATTCCGGCAGCTCTCAGCGATCTGGAATACTGTGTTTCCTAGGATATTCATCCTCTTGTTTTCTTTCTCCAGTAGAAATGTTGATGTTAAACCCTGGGCATTACATTTTGCTTTGGCCTTTGTCGGAATTAGAAACTTTGGAAGGGTATTTTTTCAAAGGAGCTTTATGGGAAGATGTTCTCACCAATTCTTCCATCATCTTTACAGGACACAGAGAAGATGGGGTGAGAAATGTGCCCATAAATGGTCAATAAGTACACAAACCAGAGGAACCTTTGGTCATCAGTTTACGTAAGCAGCAGATTTCGTAAGCCTGTGAAACAACAGTGCAAGTCTCGGTAGTCACTTTTCATACTACCTACTAGAAACGTCAGTCTGCAACTTCATCACCCACGTATAAATAGATCTGTGGAGGGACTGAATTTTGTCACAAGGGAGAGTGGCCTCTCCAATCAGTTTGAATCTGTATCAGTACATGATGTAGTGTTAGAGGGGCAAGGACGTCGTGGATAATCAGAAACATTAGAAAGTTCTCGCCTGAGAAGAGAGTGATCATACCAGAGAGGGGTCACATTCAAGATTTCATCACCCTGGTCTTCCCTTATCCTTTTACATGTTGGTATTTTAATATCATGAGGATAATGAAAGTGATATATGATATGATTGTCTGGACATACCTTTTTCTGGCACAGTTTCAAAGGCCACTCTTCGGTTGTAATGTTTCCTAAATTAAGCCAGCAGATAAAAGCAGACTCTTTCAAAAGCTACTTTATTTTGCAACAAGAAACACTACTGACTTCAGACATGAGTAGAAATTCCAGCTGTTATGGATTGGGCCAAAAAGAATTAAACTGTGACAAATATGAAATAAATACCCTTCTGGATCAAGATCAAGTAGTTGGTTTCAGGCAATGAGCATCAAGATTCCATTGGTGAACAGTTGTCTTTTATGCAAGAAAGAGGAACTGTACATTTGCCAGTAGGTCCTTCTCAATAAGGTGTGCATGTGCCAGCAGAGAAGTATGTCAAACTAACCAAGGCCATTCTTGTGCAGGAACAGCCCAAAAGATCCATTTTTGAGCTTCTGATCTACCTAGCCCACACTACTATTTGCGGGTCAGAAGTCACCTGCTCAGCTGCAAATTGACGGGACATTAAGGGTAACCAATTAGCAAAATTATTTATTGTAATCAGCAATAACCATATATTAATATTTAAAAAATAAAATAAAATAAAAAACACATTAGGATATACCAAAAACCATAACATACTTAAAAAACAGCTTGCTTTTCGAAAAAGCATTACAATCAATAATTCACATATCTAGAATAAAACAGATTTTTTTTTAGAATTACTTAATTCACCTTAACAGAATAAAAAAATACAGAAACTATCTATCACACTGTTACAACTGTGACTACAAAGAAATGCTAAACATTTAGCAGTAGGTCTTCAAAGTAGCAGCTTGAAAGTTGACAAGAGATAGTGAGGAAAATGCTAAATGATGATTATAACTTGGGTCATTGCTTGTTTGAATTTTATAATTGATGATGCTGTGTGGCAGATGTTTAAAGAAAATCCATTATATCTGCTACTTTCAGGCGGTATGCCCATTGTCTGACTTGATTAAAAATAGGAACATCTAACTGGTGGTCTCTCGGTTTGTACCTCCACTAAGTTAAACTGTAAATTACAACGTATTGCTGTAAACGTAGGTTCCAATATTTCTATCTTGTGAGATTATCAGGAGTAAGCAGATAAATAAAACAGATTGTCATCTTGTTTTGCTTCACTAATGACCGAGCTGAAACACTCATGCACTAACAAAAATCTCTGGAATGCGCTTCTTAGTCCCAAGAAGACATTTATTATTTCACTATGCAAGGTTCCTAAAAGGAGATTAGCATGCTGAAAGCACACGCTTAAAAATGGTCACAGCAATGAAATGAAAACATGTACAAATGATTCTCCACTGCAATATAAACAGCAAATATATGTATCTATATTATAATGCATAGCAGATAATGAATAAAAAAATATGCGTCACCATGAGGCAAGGGCAAAATGGCTTCATCGCCATCCTATTCAGCATCAGATCACCAAATCCCAGAATCGATTGAGGAGAGAGAGAGAGAGAGAGAGATCAATTATCCTCACGGGAAGGATGACACACTCCAGCATCCTGGATATGCCCAAGATCTGCAAACACTCTCTGTCCCCAGTCCATCTGGTCTTGGCCTCTTATACCTTGATCAAACAAGAGAGGAAAAGTCTAGAACATCCCTCTCACTGCAGAAGTTTCTTTATAAAAAAATTGCTGATTGCTTTAGGCCAGCTTTGAAAATAACACTTCAGGACTTGGCCACAGTCCCTAGGTGCCAATTCAAAACAAGACCATTCCCTGCCATCTGAGTACATTCTTATCAGCCTAAGCCCTTCGTGGGAAAGAACAAGAAGAATAAAAACATGTGAACAACTACTTTCAGCTTTTAACGTGGCAGTGTATAATGCTAAAATAAAGTCAATAGGCAAAATGAAGCTCGTGGTCACTAGTGTGATGGTGTACTGCTAGGCTAAGTGCAACGTGGAGTCAGTGGTCAAAACTCACATATCACTACACATCTTGAATGTATATATATATTGCACTGTATTAGTCTTCAGAGGTGCAAGTATTATGGGAAGCATAAGTGAGTTGTTTGATCTGTATCACAGGCACAGTAGATACTTCTAAATCATGTGTTAATTGTCTGTGGCAATTTTAATATATTTCCCTCACTACATTTTATAGGAAGTAAGGTCATTAGAGGGCACTTATGGGGCATTCTTAATCCAGTACTAAACTGGAGAAGAATCAATTAAAAAAGGAAATGTTTTACATTACTCCAATTACATTTTGAATTACAGTTTGTAAATGACCACCCATATTCGATTCACTTGCGCAAGATACATTTAGATGTAGTAATAACGGCAGCCTTATTGACTACTTCTTGATCACTATTCAAGTATGGAATGAGTCAATGATATGGAAATCAATAAAAGGTTTGAAAGTGATGAGCAGAGGTTAAGAGAAGTGCCATTTGAAAGGCTATAATAAAAATCTGGGAGATTGCCACCTATGTTAAGTAGAGGGAGCTAAAAAGCAAAAAATTAACTTTGCTTTATCTTAAGTGCAGTAAATCCGCTGAGAACAAGAGAATGATTAATAGGGTTCAGTGTAATTGGTTTAACAAAACTACTTGTACCTTGACAACACTGATGCCAGAGCTGGAGAGGGCAATATTGTGCCAGAAAGCTATTGAAGCCCATGGTGCAGATCTTGTGCCTACAGATTTATATTGTGCTGAGCCAAAAATGTGATCTTGCGTACTAAGTATTGTAATGCAGTAGTAACATTTAATATAATTCCATCTTCTAGGCACTCAGCAGTTCTGGTTGCTCTGAACAAGAAAGGTAGGTGCCCCTAGAGACTGGGGCAATT